>NC_087256.1:22180000-22780000 GCF_037042905.1 Lytechinus pictus
CAAAGAAGTGGCGTCATTATCTAATGACTATTATTTCTACCTTTATTACTCAGATTAATCCTCAATGGAGAGCTTTGCATTTTATCAAATGAGAAATTAGTCAAAACAGGGTCAGCATTGCCCATTGAGATGACAATAATCTTACAGGCCAAGCATGCCAAGGAAAAGCAAAAAATCGTTCATATACCAAAAGGTCAGTGAATTTGGTTACCCTTCAAGTTGCCACACTAAAACATGTAAAACGCATCGACATGGTCGATGTACATGCAAATGGTATACTATCAGGTTTTTCTTTCTCCAAAAAGGAATCCCGTTCGGCGACTTTTACATCGGCTCTCCCGCAAGCAATCCCATGTTGTTTTTTTTCGGGGGGAGGGGGGTTAACTCTAAAATCATGACAATGCACGGGAGAATTACTGACCAGGATTCCCGCAAAAAAGCGCTACTTTGACCATGTGGACATTATAAGTGCATAACAGCCACTTGATAAAAATCAGTTGGCAAATAGCAAATGTTGCTACCCCCCGAACATGCTAATCTCTCAATATACTCTAGTTTCGCTATCATTAATTCATGATATAATACAGAGCTGTGATATGTAGGCTAAACATCGAACTTTTATCTAATTCTCACTTAGATTTGAACTTGTTTTGTTTTGTTGAGTGATCAGATTACCACTGCCTCTACTTAGTTTTGTCCATCTCATCCACATTCTGTTAAATAACCGTTTAAATGATACACATCTTAACTGTTGAAACGATTGCGTATTGAATATAATAGGCATAGCCTTACTGTGTACAAGTTCTATGGAGCTAAGCTGGCAATTAATGGACAAAGTGATTGTACATGAAACGGGATGGAAATGGGATGAGATCAAAATATGTATCTTGCAAACTAAGAATATATACATCGTCATTTCGCTCTTCATTCATGTTTTCATTCATCTATCAATTTCTTTCACTGCCTTGTCAAACAGAGGGCAACCTATGCAACCAGACATGAATCCTCCAACAATGAACAAACATTAAAAAGGCTGGTTTACAAACATTGCTTGTTAACTTGACGAAAACTTCTCTCTAATAACTGGGATCAGAACAAGAGTCTTGAATGGTAATCAATAAAGTAAGCTTTCTCATGACCTTGGAAACTCTGTCAGGTCTCTGATATGGACACGACGGATAATTATGTTACCATAGCAATTGTTATTTATCACGATTATTGTAGTGAATAATCACTCTTCAAATTCATAGAGCCAATGAATGGAAATCTGTATAAAACACCAATAGCCTTTGCATTGATTGTGACCCGGATGTTGATTGGATTAATGATAATGGAATGGCAAGCAAAACGAAGCCCCTCTTGCAGCATGCGTTATGATTAAACACAATGTATAGACCTACTTCCATTATTCATTACTTTCCTCTGCTTGATTTTTTTTCATTTCCCGGGGCTTCTTCCATGATTTGAGAACACGGTCATGGTTCTGCACGGTACTGTAGGTAACTTTATAGGTCCCCAACTCATGGAGAACATTTCATCCTCATTGTCGGAAGACAATTTTCCTTGGTTTTGATAGACTGAGAAGCACATAATAATTTATATGTGTAAGCTTGAATGATAAATTGCCAACTCGTCTCCTGCCAACTTGTCCACTCTCCACGTGGTCTACCTTCATTTAATCTAATGCCATTCGGTCCATCAACAGTTCGTCTAACAACCATGAGGTCCAATAATCATTTGGTCCAATCATCACTTGACCATTTCGTCTCATAACCAGTTGGTCTAATATCCATTTCATTTTCATTCATTTTGCACAATTTAACACTCAGTCCAATTAGACCAAATGGTATGTGGACTAAGTGGTTATTGGACCAACTGGTTATTAGAAGGAATGACATTAAACTCAATGAAAGTAGATCATGTGGTGAGTGGACGAACTGATGGTAGACCAAATGATAGTAGACGAGTTGGCAATTGGACGAATCGGCATTAGACGACTTGGAAATAAACCCCTTTAAGGGGAGGGTTTCATCAACATTTTTTTTGTCCGACAAGTTGCCAGATCTTACTAACTTTCCTGGTTTTGACTGAGAACCAGAATTTGTCGGATGAAACCCAGGGCCCTGTGAACGATTTTTTAACAGGGGGTGCTGGTAGAAATTCGACTAGCAAAATAAAAAAAAGGGGGGGGGGGGTTCTCTACAAAATGAAGGTGATTTTTATACAGGAAAAAATTGTCAAACAAAAAATTTCATTACAAAAATGGTGTTGATTTTTTTTAAATTTTTGCTATTTAGCATGCCTACCACACTGTAAAAAATAATTTGGTAAAATTTTTACCACCACGAGGGTAATTATGCAAATATGTTCATCACACTGGATAAATAAAAATGCCCAAAAGAAATGCCCGATATTGGTTTGGCACATAATTACCTTTATGGTGCACTTTTACATAATATTTGTTTAGAGTTCAACTACCCAAGAGTCGCCAAAGCAGATCACAACCATGCACCAACCAATTCTGTTACCGAGTAACGTACCATTAGTTAAGTAGTGATCTTGAATAACATGGCTGAGGTTAAAATCGCTCGTAGCATTCACTTTGCTAGTTCATGAAACACTGTTAGTGCAATTTTTTTTTCTGACAGTGGAATGGATATTAGTTAAGTAAAGAAAACAGAAAGAAAGAAAGCATGGGTCCGTGGAAGGGAGGAGGAGAAATTGGGTGGGGTGATAGAGATAGAAAGAGCGGGAACGATGAGAAAGGACAGGACTAGGGTTTCGTATAATTAGGAAGAGAAGGGGATAGGGGAAGAGAGAGAGAAGGAAGAAGAGAAACAGAGGGAGGGGGAGAGAGGGGGAGAGATGCATTCGTGGTCGACATAATTTATACAAGGTGTTGGTTACTTTTTTTAAACAGTGCATTCTCAGAAGCAATTACGATGGCTGGTCGCTGCCGAATACTTCAAATATTAACACAAGTTATTAGAAAGAATAAAAACCTTTGAATATCCGTGGCATCAAATTAAAGGTCATCCCATATTATTATTTATCTTAAATACACTGAATAAATATATTTGTATAAAAATAGGTTCAGGCAAGGCATATCTAATTCTCATTTATGCTGTCTACTCGGCAGGTCTTAATGAGAGCGAGCAGGGACGAAATTGAGCTCATTTGCCTCTCCTCGTTCTATCACTCGAACGGGGCGCCGGCGCCATTAGCGGCAAACTCCCATTGCATTGCTTCCATAACGCATACAAAACGGTGTTACATGACTATTCGATTTAAAATCAGTGTAATTCCAGCTCGTTTTTTCGCCCCCGGTGAGAAGTCAAGACTGACATCGACGCCGACGTTGCCCTAGATTTACAGAAAGAAGATTTGTAGAGCAACACAAACTGCATGACGGAGAATTACCTCAGCGGTTACCGTACACCTAAATTAAACTACCACTTGTTGGCAATGATTTGGTCGGTGTTGCGTGTCAATTTTCCCATCGAAACATCTCTGGTTCTGTCTAAGATTTGTCTTAGATGACTGATCATGGTGTAGGGTGACAGGAGGTTTTTGATTTGGAGAATCTGATCAATTAAGATGAAACTTCAATTCTTGCTGACGGAAACGATAGAACGACTGAACATCGGTGACGTCTCCTTGCAAGAGTTATGTTCTTTCTTTGACGGTGTATGTTACCCTTTTAAAGATTGATTTCCAAACAGGACTATCGGTTGTATTTTGTTCTACCGCTTAGCTATACATGTATATCTTGAAATTGAATTTTGTATGAAACACAAGTTTTATTTTATTATTATTATTATTATTATTTATTTGGCCATAAAAAACATACAAAAATTGTACAATGTAATTACATAAATACAATTTGAAATTGAATAATTAAATATAGATAAAGTAGAAATGAAAAAGAAAAGAGTAAGAAAACGGTTTTCCCATGGGCCAGGGCTCGCAAAAGTAAAATTCAGTACTATTGCCCAGAGGCATGCGAGCCCTCATGGAAAAACCGTTGAGAGAATATTGCACATTCAATATATAAAATTGCACATTATTAAAATTCAAATAAAACACATTGACAAACATTATTCTAAAAAGTATGTAACGCCAGGCAAGATACAGTAAAAGAAATAAAGACGGGTATTGGGAAGAATTTGAATACCCATGCCGGACTGATTAAGGAATGTGTGTAATGCTTAACATAATATAGCACAAAAATAACTTAGATTTGTGTGAGGTACTAGAGCCCGAAAAGCAACAATGAAATGAAATAAGGAGGAATGCCCTAGACAACAGCAAGAGCATGCCTCCACATTCCTATTAATGACATGTGTACTCGCCAGGCTTCAGCATATAATAAATAACAATTATAGAGACAACAAATAGTAAAATTCTAGCTGGATATGGTTGAAGGGGAACATACGAAGCCAAATGTTAGCTGTTTCTTTATCATGTTGGGGATCTTGTTCAGACAAAGCTTCCCGACATGCATTGCACAGGTTGAAACTAAAAAAAGAAAAATAAATACAACCTAGCTTATATGATACTACGTTCAGCAATTCAATTTTTGCTACGTCCATATACTGATATATCTTAAAAAGCAAATAAAACCAAGAGATGTTGTTGCCGAACTGCGCTAAAGATCACGATGGTAGTTTGTTTGCAATGTATCTTTATACGTCAGAGGATAGGCAAATTGCCAATTCGTCCACTGCCAACTCGTCTAACAACCATTTGGTCCCATCATCACTTCGTCTAATCACCAGTTCGTCTATTACAATTTTGTCTAATAAACAATTGGTCTAATACCCATTTTCTGTTCACTCATTTTGCACAATTAACACTTTAGTTTAATTAGACCAAATGGTATATGGACTAAATGGCCATTGGGCCAACTGGTTATCAGACGGAATTGCATTAGACTAAATGAAAGTAGACCATGTGGTGAGTGGACGAACTGATGGTAGACCAAATGATCGTAGACGGATTGGCAATCGGACGAATTGGCATTAAACGAATTGGAAATACACCAGATGATACTCCCGGGAGCGTTTCATCAAATGACACGTCAGATGTTTTAGTTGAAAAACTCTGTATTATCTGACAGTTACCATAGTAGCGGTGTCACACAGATAAGCTTATCATAAAACAGAACAATAATGTTTTTTTTATTCAACTTTTTTTTAAATGAGTCATCATTGATCAGCCGAAAATTAAAACCAGTTGCGGTTGGACATTCAACTCTTGCAATTGGTAAGCGTCGGGACCTAATCCTCATTTTAATCCCCGAAAATCCCAACTCTTTCATCAGGCTTTCATCGTGTCTCGCAGATACCCCCGGGTTCGTGTTTCAGAAGTATGGAGCTGCCTGGACGGACGGAAGCTCAAAAGTAGTACAGAGCCGTAGAAAGCAATAAAACACGTTATGAATTGATTCATCACGGGGAATGACAAATAAGGTCGTCGAGAGGCTTCTTTTTATCCTTCTAATCAGTTGGATATGTTCTACGGCGAGTGAGCTCATTGCTGTAAATGTCAATCCTTATGAAGTTCAACGACTTCCTTTTCGTGTCTCTTTCCTGAAAGCATGCATGGATCCCTCCTCTTCAATGTCCAACATATATATACTGTCGGATTTCTCAGTCCAGTGTCGTATATGGGCGATTCCATCAGCGACACCCTACTGGTAAGAAAACAGTATGCCACAGTGTGTTCACAGTGTGGAAAACAATATGAAATCGCCTTCACACTGCTAAGTCTGAGCATTTTAACAGTGTGAATCTGTTTTCACATAGTCGATCATGTGAACACACACACTGTCGAGGTGACAACAGTGTGAAAAATATCTTCACACTGTTGGAATCTGAACATTTTAACAGTGTGAATAACATTTCCACATAGTCCACTATGTGAACACACTGTGATCACACTGTGTGACACTGTGTTATTTCAAGCAGTGAACAGACATGACATTCAAACACTTTACAACGATTTATAATGGAAAAAATTACAGTATTTAGACAGTTCTTACTGAGTTTATCGGACTCATTAACATTCATTCACAAACACAATCAATTTTGTAAAATTGTACTGAATAGACATGACAGATGGACGAAAGGTTTTTTATTGTGTGTGTATCATGAAATATGGGAACACTATTACACATTAAAGTGTGAAGCTTTGGAACTGTTTGAATGTCCGCTACCCTGGATTGCCCATATATTGAAAGTCTGCATGGCTCCATTATTAAAGGTTACAAATTTGCTCCTGCCCTTGCCAGACAAGAAATAATCATGATTTAAACCCTGAAAGTTGTCTCTGAGCAGGGCAATGACGCAAATATATGACAGTATTATGACGTTATTTCGATGTTCAAACGTATTTGACTGCCTAAGTAAACAGATTAACTTTTCATATTACGCAGAAGCGTAACATGGATGGATTATAAAGAAAAATGCCCAAATGAGCGACACACTGGGGTGCAATAGTCATGGCATTATTAGGTATCTGGGTTTATTGGAATATGCAGGGATTAGATTGGAAACCGTAGATCCCTTGATATTAAGCAATCACGTGATCATGCTGTTCTACAAAGGAACAAAGTTCTAGCTTTTTAATGACATAATATGAACACATTCCTTCTATCTTGTTCTCCCTCCCGCCTTCGCTCTCTCTCTGTATATCTCATTCTCTCTCTGTGTCTCCCTCTAATCATTTATCTCATTATAATTTTACTATTTTCTGGAAGTAGAAGACAATACATGGTCCCGTATTATGAATATTTGTTACAATAACATATGTACAAGTTTTATTGCAAGTCTACCATCGACCAATCAAAGCGAATGATTTCAGTGGCTCACTGTTAATGCATATTTTTTTTATCATAACACGTTTTATGAAACGAACCCCAGATTGCAACTGATGCAGATGACTTCTTAATAGACCTTCACATGACTTCTAATGGCCAACAGTGGGACCAAAGCGTTTACAAAACGATGAGGATAGTGGAAGAGAGAGAGAGAGAGAGAGAGAGAGGAGGAGGGAGGGGGGGGGGAGGAGGGGGAGAGCTAGGACAAACCCAATAACACCATTCATTGCTGCTAGCTAGCTAGGTCTGTGATTGCTTCCATATACAATACAATTAAAAACATACATGTGACTTAGCTTGTAGCAGCAGATATGGTGGTCTCTTTTTTTGGAAAGGAAACGTATCGAACCTATTCCTGTGAGATTGGAATCATGTTCAATAACAACCCAAGGGCAGCGGAGTCCCTGACAGAGCTAACTCTACGTACAAAACACGATTATTGACAGTGCATTGTGAACCTTACGAAATGACATGAAAACAAAGCTAAAAATGTCAACCAACGAATGACTGGGTTATTAATGTCAAAGATGTTATTCAAAATTATATTCTGCATGGGGATTTTAGATTGCAAGAATGAAACCCTTGAAACCAGCTGAATCCATATCAAAGAGAAAAATCAAAAAAACATATTGTTGAAAGTTTGAGGAAGATTGAATGAATAATAAGAGAATTATGAGCATTTGAATATTGAGATCACTACAGTGCGTATAAAAAAAACGGGACAGATTTGAAAAGTCTATAAAATTTTTGTTTCAAATAATGATGTCTATATTTTGGTGTTAATAGATGCTCTAAGGTCTTATCTTTGAAATTCAATTAAAAGAATAATTTTTGTTCATGCTTGAGCGAACACGGGACGTTTTTGTTGGGGGTTAAAAAAGAGGCTTGCGCCAGAATTGCAGAATATGAGTAATATGATAATCAGACTTCTTGCTAATCAAGAGACTTCCTCTTGATCTTTTCATTATCTGTACCACAATTTTCGAATTATGCTGTCAAATTTCATTTACAAATTTATTTATTATATTGAATTATTTTGTTTTTTGTTTCATTTAAACTTCTCTTACCTTTTAATTTTCCTTCATAAGTAACTGAGAAAAGAAGATTTTTTTGTCAACCCAAGCAAGAAGATTTGAATTATTAATTGGGAAAACTTGTGATTATTCAAATCCTTTTATTATGTGAAACAAATTATGTTATTTACCTTTAAAAGACATGAATCTATTTTTCAAGGGGTCTTTAATTCCTTGACCAAGTTTAATTGCTTGACAGGAAACACAGGAAGGGATTCATGTCTTTCAATGACAATGGTGTATTCAATTTTGAAGGAGCTAGATATCGCAGATCGGGTAAAATGTATTAAAAAGTTGTTCGCGAGCGAAGTGAGCACGCAAATATTCCCACTTTTTTATTACAATATCAAATTTTGTGATAGATTTTGACATAATATTCAGAAAATAATATCATATTTTACTTTCTATCTTTCCTTTTATTTCATGTCCACTTTTTTTTTGGTCATAATTTTGTTTAATTATGGGGGGGGGGGGAAGCATCCCGAGCCCCCGCCAATCTGCGTGGCACTGTTCAAATGGCACCATAACCTTTGTAGCACACAATGAAAGGATTTGAATAAAAAATCCATGCTCTCCCATAATACGGTTGAAACAAAATTGTTTTAGCTTGAAGAAGGAGTATTCAAAGCTGATAGAGAGCATATTAAAAAGAAACAACAGAATAATTCAAGCAAATAAATAGATCTGAAAATGAATTTTGACCGCATAATTTGAAAATTATGGCAATGATAACGAAAAGGTTTATAAGAGGAAGTCTGCTAATTAGCAAGAAGTCCGATCATCATATTTATAATTTTATGCCACTTTGGCGCAAGCCTCCTTTTTAACCCCTGACAAAAACATTCCGTGTTCGCTCAAGCATGAACGAAACTAATTTTTTTAATAGCATTTGAAAGATTAGACCTTAGAGCACCTATTAACACCAAAATATAGACCTCATAATTTGAAACAAAAATTTTATAGACTTTTCAAATCTGTCCCGTTTTTTTTTATACGCACTGTAATGCCATGTATATCCTCCCATTGGCAATGCGACCAAGATATGTGATGTCACACACGTACAACTCCCTCATTACTTTAGTACTTATTTCACTTATATTCTCACTTTTATAGAGTCTATCACAAGGTGAGGTGTTCTCTTTATGAGAGGACAAGTACAGAGGTTTCACAACATTATATCATTGATGAATCGTTTGTCATATGTTTAGAATGAGCAAAAAGAGATGTTTTGGGGTATATTTTTAGTGTCCAAAAGGGGAGAGTTGTTCATCTGTGACATCATATATCTTGGTCGCATTTGCCAATGGGAGGATCTCCATAGCATTAGTGATCTCGACATTCAAATGCTCATAACTCTTCTTTTGCTAGTCCTATTTTACTCAAACTTTTGTTGATCTTATTCTTTGATTTTTCTGCTTTCACAAAAGCTAACTTGCTCCAAGAGTTTCATTCTCCTTTAAGGATAAATAAGTTGAATCCTTTTGAGATCATATGTGATTTGTTCCAGTTACGTGCAACATGTTCATAAATTATTATAGACAGAAATAGTGGACACTTCCACCTTCATTAGCCAATATGCATTATTTTTCTTAAAGAGGCACTCCAGGTTGGAAATAACATTTTTTTTTTTTACAGAAAAAAAGATAAATCAGACAAACAAAACACTGAAAATTTCATAAAAATCGAAAAGGGAGTAACAAATGTATGGCATTATTCCGATGAAAGAGGTCTAGGCATGTCTTCATGAATATTCAATGAGCAAACTGATGATGACTGTTATATATAAGAAGAATTGTAAGAGCAATTACATTCATTTTACTTAGTTATTTTCTCTTTAAGGATATTCATAGCATAGAATGATTAAGAACATTCCAGAATGTCTCACTAAAGCTTTGTTAGGCATGTTCTCTAATAGGCTGAATAATCTCTGTTATTTGTGGAATGTAGACAATAGACTAGTAGCAGTGAAAAGAACAATATAGGCTTAGCTATTTTGTTGACATTGTTAATTTCACCGAGGTCATTCAAGAGTCTTCTAAAATTAGACCGCTCTAGAAATTGGCAGAATGTTCTTTATGTAGACAATGCTAGAAGCTTCCAGAATAGTGAATACTAGAAGCTTCCATAATAGTGAATAATCTATATATAAGCTGGCAGTTTCTTCAAGGAGATCATCACATCTTATCAGATCAGAACTAAGAGTTTCACACCAGACTTAATCTCAGAGCGTAGTTTATTTCCAACTGGAATACAACATTTATCTCCTGTGGAATTATTTGCACGCCATCAATGAACTGTTTGCAGTTACTATGAGAGAGGAATTCTCAGTTCTCATCGAGATCATCAACCTGTTTTAATGCACGCTTTTCAACCCATGTATTGCTGAAATTGACTGTTAATCATCATCAACATCGTCTTCACGGACATTTCAACTAGTCACAGTGACTCCTGTTATTCATCGTGCTTCAACATCGGTTTCATCATCGCCACCATTGTGAGCTTTAATTTACGGAATCTTCGCCAACCAACTTGGATTTTTATTTGGATATAATATAACCTTGGATTGCACATCTAAGTCTTCAAGACATGTAAGATGTTTTGCTTTTATTTCATTGATTGATCCACATGTATTTCCTGTAATAAAAAAGGAAACCAAATTTAAAACTAAAATTAACATTGCTATTTGTTGCAGTATCATAACATGACATATCGCCCCTTTTTATTTTGTAAAGTGTGTATTTTATTATACGATATCAAGTTCATTCATTTTTTCCACCAAGAACTAATAAACTGGATTGACAACTGATTTAGAGCATTAGATATTCATTGCTGCAACTTGTTTAATTTTAAGGGGGGCATAATCATTCACACATTTATGACAAAATTAAACAATTATGATTTCATGTATTAACAACTCAAGAGAAATGAAGGTGGGGATGTGACATCAGCCCACCTATGAACATTTATGACGACGTGCATATAACTATTTTCACAATATATTGCTAAACTTTAAAATTCAATAACTTCGCTATGTTGTTATCAGATTTTAGTGAAATTGTCAGCATTTTGCTCTGTAAATTTACTTTTTTTTAATTTAATATAAATATTTACAGCCCGGAATGCCCCTTTCCGTATTCCATTAAAAACATGAGTCGAGCATTGTTTGTCAAAATAAAAACGAATTTGTCTGTTTGTTAATAATGTCAACGCTGGTCGCACTTACAAAGCTATGTTTGATGATTCGGTCTGACACTGTAGCCTTTTAATCTTATATTGAAATATATAAAACAAGATTTTTTCCGATACGCATTCTGTTTTGAAGTTTTGTTTCACAATCTTTTTAGCACCCCTATTTCATTATATATGATAGAATATTCTTCATTAAAAGAGGTGAAGATATTGATAATAATGCATTTTGTAATCTAATTCATTCAGTGTTTGATAAATCAGGGGTGCAGATTTAAAATGCATTACATGGTAATGACCATTACTCATTTTAGCAACAAAAAAAAACCCAAAACAAACTCATACTGTCTGCAGTCTACAGCCGATATAATGACAGAAACGCGTACCAAAATAAAATGTAAAAAAACAAAAATGATTTCTTATTTTGGATCAATGTAATAGATTTTACAGACACTCGCTATACGACCTTTGCCTTAATTTGATTTCTAGGCCGGGGGAACCTAGATATTGAATCATGCCCTAGAAGTATCAAGTTATGCCACTCAAAGATCTTATTAAACGACATGTTTGTTTTGTTTTCATATGGGATATGCTTGGAGATATACGAACCAGGCCGCCGTCTGCGCGTGTTTCGTGACAGATGGAAAATAAAAAATCGGTCAAATTACTCAGATAACCCGATTCTATACAATACAAGTCTTTACATAATGTTGCCACATTTATCTTAATATTAATAATTTCTAACCAGGCATGTTGGTTGGACGCCGAGCACTCCCTTCGAGATTGGAAGGCCGCGGGTTCGATCCCCGGTCGAGGTATACTAAAAACTTATAAAAAATGGGAGATTCTGTCTTCCAGCTAGATGCTCGGGATTTTGATGGAAGAAGGATATTTTTGTGTCTTGTAATTCAACTGGCCAACGTCGGTAAGTAAAAAGTAATTATAATAGTCATCATTACATGTCAAATGAAAGACTAGTTTAATACCTTCAAGTTCGTTTGTGTAACTATAGTCTATGTAGCAAACAGAGTACCAATCCCATGATTGAATCATCAGTCTCATCATCCATATACATAAACACAATGAAACCAATTGCAAAAGCAATAATGAGTACAAACACGCATATTTGGTTAAGCAGAAATATGTTTTTCTTTCACTATAGCCAACCAGAAAAAAAAATCATGTTCGAAATAAATAAATTTTAATAAAGGGCACGTCCCCTACTGTTGGAATCCTAACATCTGACGAGTAAGGCCTTGTTGTCAAAGGGAAATGACTTATTGATTACCAGTTATCTGTTATTTTCTTTATATTTCATTTGTTGATTTGTTGTTTATATGATTGACATTAATTACCTCTTAAATTTGTACACTTATATTCATACTTTGTTTCTATTTAAATTGATTATATTGTACTTGTTTTATTCACGTTCTGTTTCAATTGTAAAGCGCTTAGAAACTGTCTTGTATTAAGTGCTATATAAAAGCTCCACATTATTATTATTGAAAAAAAAATGCTAGTAAAACGTATGATGCTGGTGGAATTGTTTGCAGTGACAATGTTGTTAGTGATGACAGTGATGATGATGATGATGGTGACGAGGAAAATGATGATAACTGATGACGATGATGATAGCGAGGAGGATGAAGATGATTAAGATGATAATGTTAGTGATGATGATAATGGTAATGGTGGTGGTGATGATGGTGATGATGGTGATGATGATGATGCTGGTGATAATGATGATGATGATGATGATGATGATAATGATAATGATGATGATGATGATGATGATGATGATGATGATAGTGAGGATGAGGATGCTGGTGATGATGATAATGATAATGAGTAAGATGATAATGTTAGTGATGATGATGATGGTGATGATGGTGGTGATGATGGTGATGATGGTGGTGGTGATGCTGTTAGTAATGATGATGGAGATGAAGGAAATGGTGATAAAAGTACAAATATCCAACAACTTCACTGCCAAAGAGCCAACTTAATGCCGGATAGAATAATTCCTTCCATTTCAGGAAAAACCAGTTCATCACCCTTTAAAATAACACACGATCATCTAAAGTGCCTTAATTTCACGAGGGGGTTCTGAATTTTCGGGCAAATGTCACATGCTTCCCACTACGAGTAAGGTGAACTCCAAATCCATTTGAAGCCCACCTTGTTTTCGTGTGACATCCAATAACTCTTCTGAAGAGAGCGGTCGTGACTCGAGACCACTTGACATTTGTTAATCTGTATCCATAACGAGTAGAAGTGGGGCGATCCATGTTCGCCATACAATCCTACGTTCAGATTTCCAAGATTCATCGTATTCTTCGACCCTGTTTCACCAACTATGTTTTATTGGTAATTCTTTCAAGTCTGAAAGTCCCAATTCTGAAAACTGATGAATATATCAGACAGCCAGACAGCAAAACCGACGCTAGGCAATATTTCGTGAGCAGCTTTCCGAAACTCAAGAAATAATCACGGCCATGCATTTTCTCATTGAGAATTGTAGGATTTGGGGAAGATTGGTGTTCTACGTAGCATCGGTGTATGCCAACGCTCATGATAGAAATTAGAAGATGGGTATATCGACTGGAATGTCGCGAGTTAAAATCCAAACCTAGCCAAACCAATGATAAAAAAAATGGACTTATTGCTTTTTATTCTAATTCGGCACTCAGCATATGAGAATGGAAAAGGCTAGTCGCAACATCACGAATGCATGGGCTTCTGGTACAACAGCTTCCAAACTGAATAGGCTAGACGCGGTTTACGTTTTGTCTCTTATTTGTGCTTCTTAACATCTTATTGCGAACTGCATGAGTATTATTTACATACGTATTGGACAATGATCTATTTTTCCAAAATAGCTATATATAAATTTGATATTGTTACTTGTCTGAACACGTGTATAGCAATGTAAACTTTGAAAAAGGAAAGGTCCATCAAGACGTAGTGATAAGTGGCGAGAATCAGGCCTCTCTGCTTCCGAGGTCATTGGCCTCTGATCGGGTCAGCAAAATGCGAATCCAATGATGCACTTCTCACACATCATCTAATCTGCAAAGTTGATAGGATATCCACGATGTTTTGAACATAAGCGCTGCCGCCGGGAACGCGTTTGACTTCCACTGACATGGTGGATGGAGGACGCCGCCGCTCGCATCCCAAGATCGGATGGAATTCCTCGATCGAAGAACATAAAAGGGTGACGACGACGACACAAACATTCGATATTGATTTGTGGTGCTTTCGCCCCGCACCCTGGGGGTGTTGTCGTACAAGTCAGGCCATTTTCGAGGGGAATGGGTTTTGAAATTCAAGAAGGACGAGAGGTTGACCTGTTGGTCGCATACGACTACTTGACTCGTGTCCGAATTAATGTTACCCCCTGGACGTCGCTCGCTGTTATCAAGTTGTTATCGCTATCAAATACGACAAGAATGTTTGAATTATGGTTTGAGCAGTTACGAGCCATAAATAATCAACATTTCTTGTTGTTGTTGTTGTTTTGAGATGTGTGCGGTGACGATGACGGCATCGGTGGCGATGAAAACACGGGAGGGGGCAGATAATAAGGGAACGGATTTAAGGGTGAAAAGGGAAAGAAAAGTAATTGGCGTGAAGAGAGAGATGAAGCTTGAGGAAGAGTCAACATTAAAATTACTATTTGGTGAAAGAAATCAGATATGCACCATTTAAAGAAACAACAACAATGAATACAAATAAGAGAGGGAGGGGGTATAATGATAATAAAGTAAATGAATCAAAGGGAAAACATGCACATGCACATGAAAAGAGAGAGAGAGAGGGAGAGAGACAGACGGAGGGAGACATACACGCACACACACACACACAGATGCAAACACTATTTAGTTAGGAACACTTAAAATAAAAAAAGAGACGGTCTGAAATATTTGTTGTGATGACGATGCAACATAACCAAATAACATGAATGCTAATCAATACATCTATTGGCCTGCTTCCATCAAAAAGTATATTTGCCTCAATGTTGGCTTGCAAACATATGAATTTATATCAGGTTCAGATGAACATCCAATCCCTCCCGAGACCCAGGCGTACCCGGTCGTCATGGTAACCCTAAAAAAGATGAAAGGGAGCCCGCCATAGAATCGGACCATGATATACTATTATGCGATAATTTGTTTGTGAATTACACACGGTAGATTGGCCGTGACCTTATTAAAACTTAATTTGCCCGCTAATTGAGACAGGAGGACTATTACCAACCGTCTGTATTGACAATATTCTCCTGGTATTCCAATGCCTGTATATTTATTACCCGATTAATCCCAAATCATTGTAATGATCCTTTATTTGGTTCAGTGAAAGTCCAATGAGAGAGGCCCGTGCAAGGGTATTTTACGATAACTATTCGTCATAAAGGTAAAATAATTCCTCATTATACGTGGTACGGTTTTCATGAACTTTCGGGGGAGTGGGTCACGAATCATCTTGTCACATTTTCTCTCAACCAATCAAATGCTAGGATTGGAGTAGCTTCTGACAGATATGATCAAACGCTCCCTAGCTATCTAAGCAAGATATGAACCAACTGGCCACGTGGGCCGGGATCCCGTTTCATGGAGAATTGTTATAGTAACGAATACCCAATATATATAACAAATTAACCAACAGTCTATCAGAAAGAAGGATTTCAGTAGCTTTTAACTGTAATTGCAAATTAGATAGTATAACAAGTTTTATGAAACTGGCCCCAGAAGGCATTGTCAATCTTAAAATTAAAGCACACTGTATAAGTGGGAATGAAGACTTGGAATTTGCGAATGGGTCGCCCTCTCGCAGACAACGAAATTCTATTCTGCATTTGCAATTTTGTTCATCCTATTCCGCATCCTGGTCATTGCAGTTTTCAACTTATTACATAAGATAGGGCACTTGCATTCATAGAAATCAAGTAACACAAGGATATTCACTATTCTTGAAGTTCACTTAGTATGCAATCACGTACTAAAACCTTGATGTTACAAAGTCATCTCAATCGTCAAATCTCTATCGTCCTTCAGCTGCATTTACTAATCCAGAGACTACATTGAAATAAAACACTGTTAACATGTTCACAGTGTGAGATTAACTTATGCAATCATGTGCACCATTAGTGTATTCAACCGAATGGGCCCCAAAGAAGGAATTCCAATGGGGCGAAATTTATGGTTTTTACCCATTATAAATGCACCAAGAAAATCACCATGCAAAATATTGTTTAAGTATACACTCATTGGCGTACAAAAAAAATGGGCGGGGGGGGGGGGGCCTTGTGAATAATGACTGGCTTCAAACCCCCACCCCCCAAAAAAAAAGAGTAAAAGAAAGACAGGGAAAGGGAAGAGTCAAATATTATAGTATTTTGTGGATATTAAGTTAAGATTTATCCAAAAATTTGATTTTTGTATTAAACAAGTTTTTTTGCTCGCTCGCTTCGCTTGCTCGCATATATTTAGAACTTCTGCTCCATCCGTCACTACATGTTCCCCTCAAAATCTTGGCGTCATTATGCTACTGAATGCACCATGTTTGACATTCAACATACTTTATCTACAAAATGCATAGGAATGATAGGGCAAAGGATTGTTTAGTTCATATTGTAAACCATTGTTTCCATCATCAAATATCGACTTTATTGTGCATTACACTGAGCACTTTAACTACTTTTCCTGTCATTTTGTCTCAGACATAGAGACAAAAAGGACGACATGATGCATGTTTGAAACCAAGAGCAGCGCCATACGGACGCGGGAGGAGGGGGGGGGGTGGTTGGGGGTGATCCCCACCTTTTTTATTGTAAGTGAAAACGAAAAAGGAAGACGAAGGGGTAGAAAAGAAGGGGAAAGAACAAAAAGAAAATAAATGTACGACTATACTTGATTGTGTAGTATATAACACACACACATACACACACATTCCCATACAATTGTCTTTGATAAAAAAGAGCAATTGAGCTTCATACGCCCCCCCCCCTTCCAGTCAAAATACTCCGGAATCGCCCCTGGTTGGAGTATCTCCCTTTTCAATACTTCATGATAGATAGATCCATTTGGATTGACCATCGTCCATCTCCTCTCATATAAAACGGCAAAGGTTACAGCACTCGCCATCAAGGTCGGTATCCTTCATTGAGGCACTCCAGAGCCCAACCAAGCCCCAAGAATGACCTGAAATAATAAACGTCGCCAAATCAACCGACATGGGATAAAAAGACCCAATATGGCGACGGCAAATGAAAGCCGAAGAGGGTGCAGAGCCGTGGTAAATCAGTTTTGACAGGGAGACAATCGGGAGGAAACGACCCCCTCCTG
Organism: Lytechinus pictus; assembly: GCF_037042905.1. Taxonomy (NCBI): domain Eukaryota; kingdom Metazoa; phylum Echinodermata; class Echinoidea; order Temnopleuroida; family Toxopneustidae; genus Lytechinus; species Lytechinus pictus. Next base: position 22,197,487 of record NC_087256.1, read on the forward strand.
TCTGAAAGGTTCTGTCCTTTAAGGATTTCAGGTTGAACTGTACCACGGGGAGCCTTTTCATGAAGCAAATAGTCCGTAATTTTCACTGATTACTGTTATAAGCTACCGATATCCTTGCATCTGATTGGCTCAGAGGAAATTAGTCGGTGGAAATCACTGCCTACGTGATTCGTGTAATACACCCCATGCTGCAGGCTCTGTGGCCTCGATTAAAATGAGCGTTTGATATGATTTTGGTGACCAAGAGTCATATTATGCAATGAAATACACGTTTTTCATTTGTAGTAACCTATATAGAGGTCAAGTCTTATATTTACATCACGCTCTATACCATTCTTTGTTCATATCTGCCCCCAGCCTGAATCATAATTATGAAAATTGCAGCTTCTAGGGAAGGCAAAAGCTGACAGAGAGCATACAAATCCTCTCAAAAGTTATATCATGCTATTTTACATGAAATCTATTATTCCACATGTAATTTGGTAAGCTATTCCTTAAAATATTAATTAAGTATTTTTTAATGGATATTTTAAGGAATTCGTTTGTAGAACTATGCACCACCACCCCCTAGAAAGGGTAGGTTTATTCTTTTTTGCCGTTATGTTTCATGAAATATGGTTCTGCAATCAAGGAACGATTTTCTGATTCGTGCAACTGTCTACGTCGTATGCAATGCAGATTTATTATCTTATTTATATGAAATGTGCATGACAAATAATAATCACCACATCAACAATATGAAACACAGAATAGTATGTGTGAAATGTATCAGCGGATCTAGTCTGATTATTTTCAAGATGCAACAGAAAAGAAAACATCTGAGATATCATCATATTCCTATATGTAATGAAGTAGACCTACAGGCTACACGGGCCTATTAACATTGGGAAAGCAAGAGATATTCATTCGAGCCAACCCATTGCTATTTTTTTAATTTTGATATGGCTGATTGACAAAGTGTATGCATATGATTGTCCATCTAACACTGATTCTATTTTTGGTAATTACTGAACTTCCTTTTCCCAAATTGGGAAGAAATATCATCAATTTTGGACTATATTTTGACTGGCGGAAGGATTAGGGCTATTTTGCTGTTTGAGGTGATGAATCTGCTCCCCCCGACGGTGTCTTCAAACACGCCAATTTATTTTTAAAATGAGCCGGTCGAGGGACCCTTTTCTGGTCAGATATGGATTGCCAGATATATATCCTATCCACTGGTAGTAAACATTCGACCCCCGAATTTCATCCTGATTTTTTATGAATTTTTTAAAGTGCCAATTTAACACACGAGTCTATGGGGAATGAATTAGGCCTGTGAGACCTAGAATGGGCTAATATCACAGACAGGTACGGGAGAAGTTTAGATTGATTTTCACCATAATTCAAAATTGGAAACCGCTATAATCGAAATGGCCCTGTGAACCCAGCAATATTATACATCCTGTATCTTGCCCTAAAGACGAACTGTCATGATATTGGAGAAAGTTTTAATAAGCTGCCATATCAACAAGTATAGTCTCAATTTCCAAGATACATTACAAAAAGATATGGAACTTTGCAACTAATATAAGTGCTGCTTCAGCTGAGAAGTTTTGGTGTTAAGATATAAATTTCTTCTCTCTAATTTGTAACACTTTTAATATTGAATAATTACCCCTTTTCAGAACAGATATTCTAGAATGTACAAAATTGCATATGTATGTCAGAGCGGAGAGAATATTCGTGTTTGATATTACAATGGAATGGCGAAAGTGTTTAATCTTAAAAATGTCCATTAACCAGTCTTAAAGCATGCAGCGAATTAAAACTTTGTTAGGAAATAAATGACGACACAATTTGTCTTGCTTGATTTTTTTTCTCAAAAATTTACTGAGCAAGTAAAGGAGAGAGAGATTAGAACCATTGACGGTGATAATAATTTCTGATCAATATTGATGTGATTACAGAAACAAGCTCCTCAAAAACAAACAACATATGGAAGGTTAAAATGCGTATCAGAATGACTAATATATTTGAAAATCTCTCAGGTAATTGCCATTATTTAATTGACAGTTTATTCTTACACAAGGTGAGCATAGACTCAAGATATATTATTCAGTTAGAGGACAGTTTGAAAACATCGGGTCTGAAATTAAAAGATGTTTCAATAACCTCAAACGCGACAGGTGTCATAACGGCGCCAGGGGGTATAAGGAAGTGCCGTTATGAAACTCCTCTTGTTTTTGTTTATTTTTCATTATTTATCCTTTTAATATTTCCCCCTCATTTCATTGATGGAAGCTTCATTGATTAAGGATGCCTAGTTCAATTTGATCAACATCTCTTGGGCAGACCCGCTTTATATCCGACAAACTTTGAACCTATGGCCTACCTTTATTAGAGGGTTGAACAAAAAAATTCATGGATTAAAGCAGCTATTTATATTTCGTTTCATTTGCGGAACGGAAGCATCTTGGTAAAGGCTTAGCGCCACATAGAGTTACGTCAAAGCTAAGGCACCTTCCAAGTTTTGGTAAACGCCCAAAGTTTTTCATAATAAGTCCATGTTATTAGTAAAATATATTAACGTTTGGATATCCAATCACTAAATTGTGAGAATTCAAAAGACGTGTCCTTAATGAATATAGTAGAGTCGTGCAATATACGGGATACATAAAAAAACAACCGACTGTGTCATCTAAGTTAATTTCTACGGTACAATTCACGAAAAGCAAACAATTTGTTTCAAATTGTATCTCCGGTCTGAATTTTTTTAAATGAAGGATAACACAGTCACTTTTTTTAAATATTGTTTCAATTCATTTTTTTGTAATTTATTCTTTAATGATCTTCTCTATTTTAAGGTATAAAACATCATGACACGTACAATTCTCCATCTTTTTTTAAACGACATGTTTAACGTACAAATGAAATAGAGTAGGAGGAAATTTATAAAACCGGAAGTGCTTCACGTGAAACAGACAACGCTATACACGCAATGAATAAGAAAACATCGAATTCAAGTTTGGGTACATCTTGTAGAGATACAGTTTATGTAAGTCATCAAATGGTCATGAATGTAGCCAATTGAATTGACGGAATTAAACAATTACAGTCAGCTGAAATATCAATTGCTGATTGTAAGCCCGAAAGACACCACCATCAGTCACATTGAACCCTGAACCTCCTCAAATTGCCCTAAGTCTGTTTTCCCATGCCAAGTAAACTTCAAATGATGATCGCCCCCGCAATGTGAGTGCATGTCATTCGACATAATCCTTAACATGTAGCTACATCCCGCAAAAAGTAAAAAAAAAATACAAAAAGAAAATGATATTGATGATTATAATAAAAGGGCCTTATCAGTTCCTTTTGTATTAAGAGTGCATTAATTTATGTGAAGTAAAATAAATAATAAACAAATTTATCAGATTTGTAGACCGTTGAAACATTTTATCATATTTAAAAGAAATAATATTTAGATCAAGAACAAACCAAAAGACCGAATGAAAGAAAAGAAAGAAAAATAAAACTTTCGAATATTATAGATGACCTTACTTTTAAAATCGTTTCATGAATGTCATTAATAAATATATTTATTGAAAATTAGTTGTTGATTGCTTATTACTTTAAACTTTAATATAGGCCCCTCTTTTTTATTGTGGTAGGACGCCACTAATGTATTTCGCGGAATAGAAGGTCAAATCCTGAAAACGAAAAATTGGAATTATCATTACAAAAAGCTCATTACCTTTTAGGGTCAACTTTAAATCCAATTATAGAGGCACCCGGCGATTATGAAGCTCCCATGAAAGACCAGAAAGGTTGAAGAAAATACTATTTAGTATTACCGAAAAATTCAATCAGCAATTTAATGATAATAATAATATTATTAATAATAATGACAACACTAATGATGATAAAACAATAATGATACTGATGTTAATAATGATAATAATGATAACAATAATAATAATAATATTAATCCACTTTTATAAAGCGCTTAATAAGTCGGAACGACTTCTCTAAGTGCTTTACAGATACATTATCACCCCGGCCATCGGATCCTGATATGAATTTATTTCATATTCTCGCTAGAGTGAATGTAAGAGGGTTCCTTTTGCAATTTTCCTTTTGAAATGATTGTTCTGCGATATAATGAAGCAGTGTGACTCGATTATAAACTTATAAATACAGAAACATTTCCCCAAAATAACAATAGCCTATTATGTTAAAATTATACCACTGTTGTTACCACAGCAACACCAAATTAAAAGAAAATACCATTACCAATACCGCACTGCACTTCTTACTTCCTATACTTTCTACTTCTACGTCTACCATGTCTACTATCATGCTTGTCTTTGAAAAAAAAAACACTTTTAATGGCTAATGATGTGTTTTAGCCCCTTTCTTGTAGTAACGTGATAATTTACAATGGAATTGTCATTTTTTTGGTTTTAATTTGTCTTAAAAGATTAATCTCTCAAAAATTCTCAAAATTTTAAAACATATTTCTATTCATATAAATACACAAACTCAAACTTTGAGTCCCTTAACAGAAATAATATTGAACTGCTTAGCGCCGTATTTTATCAGACAGTTATAGCTCGAGTAGACAGTCATATAGCTGGAGTAAGCATAAATCGTGTATCGGCATAGCGGGATTGGACAATGTAATGAAATAGAAGGGCAATGAGGCTCGCTCAAGCAACCACATGTAATCTTGTTAACGAGACGCTTTGTAAGTGCAGTTTCACCGAGTGGAAGTTATCGCCTGCACCATCGGGGTATAGCTAAAACTATCTAATGGCGCGGGGGGGGGGGGGTGGTCAGGCGAGAGGCCATGTCCTGCCTTTGGGTTTATCCCACTGGGAGGATGCAACTCTGATGATGGTTCTTTAATACTTTCAACCAAGAATATGAAGCAGTGACTAAAAGGGAGGGGATATGGTATATAGCATATATTTGTATAGTATAGTATTTTATTTATTTTCTGACTAAAACAACAAATATATAAAACGGTTGGATAGGCCATAATGAATTTGTTTAATGTTATTTCGTGAGATCAACAAAAAAATGACTAGGAGAAGGGATATAAAAGATATAGGAAAAGGGATTGGCCTTTGTTTTAGACCGCCTTGGAGAGGGAAAGTACGAGGAAAGGAAGGCGGTGAAAGGCACTGACAAAATGGCAATCCAGAACTATATAGTGAGCGTTGAGGGCGCCAGAACGAAAATACTCCTGATTATCATTGAGTCGTCCCTGTTTTATACCGATATGCAATCTTTCAAAAACATACCCCCCCTCTCCAACCTGACAGTTATGATTATTGCTGCTTGAAATGCTTAGGACAATTTTTATTCTCACATAACGCTAATATTGCGAATGTCTTCTCTTGACAACCTAGAAATGCGTAGTGGAGTCGTAGGGTGGGGTATTAAACCCCAAACAAGCCAAATGACCAACATGACCAAGGCGGTTTGAACACTCCTAGGGCTTACTCGTCAGTTCCTTCGTAAACGGTCACAACCACCAGTAAAAACTGCTCTAATATAAAGAGGTAACGGTTGTCCATAGAGAGCTTTGTTTTCAATTGGTCAAATGCCAATTCGTCCAATTACCAACTCGTCTACTATCAATTGGTCTACCATCAGTTCGTCCGCTGGGCTATCCTTATGGTCTAAATGCCATTTCGTCCATTAGCCATTTCGTCTAATAACCAGTTGGTCCAATAGCCATTTAGTCCATATACCATTTGGTTTAATTAGACTAAGTGTTCATTGAGCGAAACGAATGAAAATAAAATGGATATTAGACCAACTGGTTATGATACGAAATGGTCATAGACGAACTTGTGATTAGACGAAGTGATGATTGGACCCATCAGTTATCGGACCAAATGCTTGTTGGACTAAATGTTGATGGACGGAATGACATTAAACTAAACAAAAGCAGACCATGTGATGAGTGGACGAGTTGGCAATAGACGAATTGGCAATTTACATATCGAGGGGGGGGGGGCACAGTCAGTGGGGCTCAAAAAGATGGGAAATGTGGGGTATAAAGCCAAAGAGATACATGTAATTAGAAATTCAATATCATTAACCAAATAATCTATAGATGTCAAAAATTTAGAGCGCATTGCCGGGATTACTTTCGTGTGTTGCTTTTTTTGTAACACCTCAAGTAATTATGAAATGGAGAAACAAGAGTGACCCAATAGATGGCACTAATAGAGAAACACACGTTCCTACTTATCTCAACATGCATATAAATAAAATCTTGAAACACATAGCCCTAATCAATAAACAAAATGTTTCAACGGAAACAGAGTGACTGTAACGTATGACTGATGGCAAGCTTTATTGAAAAATTTTGAATTTTAACTAATCAATTAAATAATCATCAGTATTTCATTTGATTTTGTAATATGTAATATCAAGTGCATAATATTCATACAATTTCATGACACTCACCAATATCAGCTCCTCATTATACAAGATTCTAGGTAGAACATAATACATTTGTTACGGCTACAACATGTATAAGGTATTTATTTTTTGGTCAAGCATGCTCACAAACGTTTCCCCTCAAATCGTTCATGCACCGGACCGGAAAATCAGCTGTATGATCACTCAGGACGTCATTACCCTATAAGTACAGGCGGGCGATTTTACATAGCGATGCGGCGTCGTTGCGTTTCTGATACATTCATTTAAATTGCAGACTGCAGCACACCAATTGAGGAGGTTAATTCACTGCACCAATGTCGCATGCATATGACCCTATGAGCGCGCTTGGAGTCATACGAAGGGACGTGCCGCGTGTAGGCAGATATTAATTTAAGAAATTTGATAAGCACAATATATGGGAAAGAGTTCATATTGCGAAAGCCACTGTTATACATTGATAATGATGCCATACATGATGTCATACCATGACTCACAATTGTAGCTGCGCAGGCGCAATGCGGAATAGTCTTGTTTTGGAATAATAACCCAGGATTATCAGACGTGTGTTATTTATGTGTTAATTACTGTATATTAATCAGGACAAAACAGCCACCCTAACCCTAACCATAATACATATATATATATTTTCACTTTGCGTGACTGTCGCAACAGGAACTCTTCCCAAAATATCATAAGATAAGTCATTATACAAACTCACCAGAAACTTGGTGGCTAGTGCTCCAGGAGAACAGCTATAGACTGGTATTCCATCCAACAAGTAAATCCAAATTAAACTTCTCTTGATCCCGGGGCACCATCTCCATATTTACTCACACAATCACCACAATTGCACAGATCAAACAGCATATGCCCACTTGTCGACAATGAAGCTGTATGCAACATGAACATTATGATGAAGTCAGAGACGCACTTGAGAGGCTGCGACAAACATGAAAAAAAGTTGTCAAAATTAAAAAAATCATAACGCATTCGAATAGCACAATCGATTAGTAAACGATGCGAGATAATATCAGTTCGAGTAAAAGAAAATACACATTATTACTTCCTCTGGTAATGCCATCAGATGAAACAAACAGAGCGGATAATATGTCGTAATGAACTTGAATAACTGCTATCGTGTCACGCAGAAATTTCGACAATCCAGTGTCTTCAGTGTTGCTACTGTCACACTGGAGTCAAACTGACCCAGGGACCCGTAACACAAAGATTAACGATTAATCGTGAGCTTGATTTTCACAATTGACTGTCCATTGGGCCTTATCCCAAAATAAGTCACCTTTCTTCTCGTGTGTGTCAGTGTGTGTGCGCTCGTTGTGTACAAAGTCAATTGGAGATGAAAGAAATCACCGCTACTGACGAAATAAACGGCAGTGAATGGAGTGGTGACTTAAACCAGGATAATGCCGATTAGGAGACAATGTGCGATGCATGATGTCAGTTCGATTAAAAGAAGATAGGCAATCCTTCATTTGGTAATGCCATCAGATGAAACAAACAGAGCTGATAATATGTCGTAATTAACTTGAATAATTGCTATAGTGTCACGCAGAAATGTCCGACAATCCAGTGTCCACAGTTTTACGCTGCTGTCACACTGGAGTCAAACTGACCCCAGGGTCCCGTAACACAAAGATTAACGATTAATCGTGCGCTTGATTTTTACTATAGATTGTACATTGTAGTCAATGCAATCAATAGTTACAAAAAAATGTTTATGATAATTGTTAGGCTTTGTGTTACGGGCCCCAGACGCTATTATCAATGACATGCTATCGGTCGATTTGGAGTCAGTATCGTTGGTGCGACTGGGTACATTAAGCAAGTCACGCACCTGACTCTGTCCAGGGCCCACCAGCACAGAGGTTAGCGGTAGTCTCTAATTTGGAAGTAGAGCCATTCTGATTGGTCCCTCGTCAGTCTACTGTGCGGAATGCGCAAGAAACGATGATCTTGATAGGCCATTTCATTTAGCGATTAATCGCTAACTACTAGTATAATTGTTGTCTTTTGATTGATAAAACAACCTACTTAGGGTACATTCCTAGAATGGCATTCCAACAACAGGTGATCTTGTCCGATGGATGTTGTATTGACAAGCAGCAAAGAAAAGTGGCGATTCCAAAAAGAATTGCTGGTTGGATGATTTCGAAAGGCGATTAATGGTTACGGTAACAAGGGAGGATCCAGGATTTTTTCCAAAATGGGGGGCATTTTCGTTCAGAAAAACTGACATATCTGACAACCCCCCCCCCCAAAAAAAAAGGGACAAAAATTACAATTGTTTTCTCTTGCGTATCCACGGCAGTTCCTATTTTCCTACTTTATTTTTATGTATGGCTCTCGAGGGGGTGGGGGGGGGGGCGGCACGGGCAGGAAGGGCCCTTACTTTGATCTGAAACTGAATTAATAAGGTTAAATTGGCTATAATGACAACTGAAATTCATCGAACACTATAAAAAATGTGTACATGTTTACAGTGTATCATACCTCAATCCCGTATCATCGACATCATTGTATGTCTCCCTCTATGTTAAAAACCACGGTTCATCGCGGTCGGGCGCCATACAGTACCTATCTTTTTTATTATTTTTTTAAACTGTTTTGTTCCACTACATTTTTTTTCGCTCTAACACTCAATATAATGTGTTGCTACATCATATTGATTTAATATATCACCTGTTTTGATTAAAATGATCAAAATATAAACAAAAATGATGAAATCATTGCTTTAAAATTGAACATTGTTGTTTCGATTTCTAGAACGGTTGTTTAATAAATATTATCAAATATAAAATTTGATTTCATATTGTAAAGCAGATTGTATAACTTAGTTTCATGCTATTTAATTTTCTTTGACTGGGTAAGTCAACTTCTTAGCATTTTTGGTTACAAAGACCAATCACTTTTAAATTTATATTGAATGTTATGCTCGGGAAACGTTTTATTGTTGTGTTGAGGATAGAGGGTCATCCCAAACGAATGATAAGAGAGAAAGAGAAAGAGGGAGAGAGAGAAAGAAAGAGAGGGAGAGAGAGAGAGAGAAAGGGAGGGGAGAGGGGAGAGAATTAAGCAAACAAGAATGGAAACAACGAGGGATGATATTGTGTGATGAAAATGGGATGTGAGAGATCAAGAGAGAGGTAAAATAAAGGGAGAGAAACAGAAGGACAAAGAGGGCGCGAGATTATGTGAGGAGAGAGAGAGGTGAAATAACAGGTCAGTTCTCTTTGACTTTTCTTACCTGGGACAACTAAAGGGGAAACCCCCTACCCCCGCTTGGAAACAAAAGAACGCTGCCTAAAGGTACAAGCAAGTAATTCAAATCATTGACGATCTATCTTTGTTACAACGAAGGAGTCCCAGATGCAAAAATGCAATCCTTCCAACGAGAAATAATCACATTATCCGGGTTGACGACAACAAGGCCTCGAAATTCAAAGGGCACCTATCTGTTTGTAATAAACAATGTTCTAGTATGTCTTAAAATTTCTTCAGATTAAATATATTCTGGTTTATTTACTAATTTATTTATATTAATTATATAATAAAATAGCTCTTAATAACCACACCTTGGATATTTCATAATAAATTGAGATGCGCCATATGACTTTATTATTGTCAACATTATTATCTTTATTATATTTGTTTTTTTATTATAATAATAATAACGATAACGTTTTATTTACCCAGGGTAGCCACTTCAGTTAGGAAACTGCTTTACCAGCGGGCCCTGCATAATATAATATGTTATTATTACCCTTCTCCAATCTAAATGCTGAGCGCCTATAGCATGAAGGCAGAAGGTCCCATTTTTATAAGTCTTTGGTGTGACTCGGCCGAGGATCGAACCCACGACCTCCCGTTCATGAGGCGGACGCTCTACCACTGGGCCACCATGCCCGGTTAATATAACTTACAATATCATAATCTTTATTGATATTTCTAGTTTTTCATTGCTATTGATATTATTATTATCATTATAATTATTATTATTATTATAATTGTTATTATAATTATTGTTATTATCATCATTATCATTATCAATATCATCATTATGATGATTATTATTATCATTATTATTATCGATATTATTATTTATCATCACTATATATATATTTCCATTATTATTATTATTATTATCATTATTATTATTATTATCCTCATCATCATCATCATTATCACCATCGATGCTATCATCATTAGTTTCTTTATGATTATTATCATCAACACCATCATCATTATCATCTCATCACAGGAACAACCGTCATTATAATTGTCGATTTGATGAGACGTTTTGTTCCTCCATTACGATTTCATGTTTATTCTCTAAGAATGATAAAACAAAGACGAGTGAACAACCTCAAAAATGAATCTTTAATGAGAGTAGAAGCATCATACTGCCTTAAGCAAGTCAACACGATACCTAAACTCGAATTACTTACATGACTTTTTCAACATGTTCAATCAAATAATGATTGCAGAATAGATTGAATTTCCAGGGGCAATATGAATCTCATTTGAGAAATGTCAGTGAATGAAAGGTCCTGAACCTACATCGTTCTTAGTGAACGCAGTCGAGTGTATAATGTAACCAGCCACCCCCAAACCAAAAATAATAGACCAGTTCGTAGTTACTTCTGGGACAATTTTTGGTCAAATGACCTTTCATTTCTTTCATTAAGATAGGTAGATTTCAAAGCAAGAGATTACGTATGCATGCCTTACATAGCGGGATGAAGAAATTGAATAGACCAGGTGACTATAATAGCACACATGAACACTCTATGAAGTTATTTGTTGCATTTCTACTTTGAATGCATACTAGAGGATGTTGAACAATGTACTTGGCAAACTGTGAAATATACCAGTCATTCGTGGACGCATTTTTTGTGGATGTGAATGAAAAACACAATTCAAAAGAATATATGAATAATCAAGACATCGAATTTGGTGCTTATCTCATTAAATTTTAAACCACCATGTCACTTTAGTACAAATGACCTTCCTCTGATCATGCGCAGAGTGGAACTACGAACTGAAATCTCCCCCATTTTTTAAATTTATTTTCATTGAGCTTGTAAACGCACGTCCCAAGCTTTCAAATAATATATAACTTTTCCATATTGATCGACAATAACCCTTACAAGTACTTGATTGAATGCTGAAGAAATTCAGAGAGAGAGAGAGAGAGAGAGAGAGAGAGAGAGAGAGAGAGATCTTCAAACAATACTATAATAATAATAATAATAATGATGATGATGATGATGATGATGATGATAATAATGATAATAATGACAATAATAATAATAAAATAATACTAATAATAAAAGTAACATCTTGGTTTATACAGTGCGTATCAAAAAAAAGTTTACACTTTGAAAAAGCACTGGGAATTAAAAAATATACAACATGTGGGTAATTTTTCCACATATAATCTTGGGTTTGGGTCTCATCTATCCAATGAAAGTAAAAGTTTTGTCAGAATGTTACACTTGAGTGAGCACTGTCCATTTTTGTAAAGCTCGCAGAAATGCTCGTTTTCACGCTGTGTCAAGGGGAAAGGGCGAAATTAAACTTACCCTGCGAAACATTTTCATACATTTCCCTTGCACTTTTGGTCAATTGAAATAAAAACGAATACATTCAAGCATTTTGTTACAATGTTGCTACCCAAATTGAAATTTCAACACTTAGTAAGCACAACCTTTACCCTTTTTGTGCCAGCTGGATCTGAGGACATAACTGAATCTGAACAAAAGTTTATATCAGACATCTCCAGCATTTTTTTCATTAAGTTTTTATCATTTAAAGTGGGTTTACATTTCATATTTCATTAATACTTGTTTCTCCACACTTTTCCCAAGCTTTACGATGATTAACAAAATGAAAGTGAAGCCTAAGCCATTTCATGTAAATCACAGCTCAGTGTAAAGCAAATATCATCACGATGGCCTCGGTGTGTGGGGAATGGGGTGGGGCGCAATGCACTCTTCGAAGTGTTTTGGGCAAGGTAACAAGTTAAAAAAGGTAAAAGATGTCTTCAAATTAATTTTACAAGCTAAATCCAACGCGTTTTTCATGATTAAGGTCTACTTTTGTTCACATAACTATTTCAAAGTTCTGCGCAAATCATTTTTCACTAACTTTTCAAAAGTAAGTGGTGCTCACTCAAGCGGAAATATTTTTCGACAGTTATATCGTTATTTGCTTCAATGGATCTGTATCAATGTTAAAATGTGGAAAAATGTTCAGGATATTACAAATGTAAAATTTTACAGGACTTTTTTTTGATACGCACTGTATAAGGCATTTATTTTTTGGTCAAGCATGCTCATAAACGTTTCCCCTCAAATCGTTTATGCACCGGACCGGAAAATCAGCGTATCAAAAAAAAGTTTACACTTTGAAAAAGCACTGGGAATTAAAAAATATACAACATGTGGGTAATTTTTCCACATATAATCTTGGGTTTGGGTCTCATCTATCCAATGAAAGTAAAAGTTTTGTCAGAATGTTACACTTGAGTGAGCACTGTCCATTTTTGTAAAGCTCGCAGAAATCTGTTTGCGCAGAAATGCTCGTTTTCACGCTGTGTCAAGGGGAAAGGGCGAAATCAAACTTACCCTGCGAAACATTTATCATACATTTCCCTTGCACTTTTAGTCAATTGAAATAAAACGGATACATTCAAGCATTTTGTAACAATTTTGCCACCCAAATTGAAATTTCAACACTTAGTAAGCACAACCTTTACCCTTTTCGTGCCAGCTGGATCTGAGGACATAACTAATTCTGAACAAAAGTTTATATCAGACATCTCCCACATTTTTTCACTAAGTTTTTATCATTTAAAGTGGGTTTACATTTCATTTTTCATTCAATACTTGTTTCTCCAGTCACTTTTTTCCAAGCTTGGCAATGATTAACAAAATGAAAATCAGGCTTAAGCCATTCCATGTAAATCACAGCTCAGTGTAAAGCAAATATCGTCATATAGGCCTCGGTGTGTGGGGAGTGGGGTGGGGCAAAATGCACTCTTCGAAGTATTTTGGGCAAGGAAACAAATCAAAAAAGGTAAAATATATCTTCAAATCAATTTTACTAGCTAAATTCCACGTGTGCTTCATGATTAAGGTCTACTTTTATTCGCATAACTATTTCAAAGTTCTGCGCAAATCATTTTTCACTAACTTTTCAAAAGTAAGTGGTGCTCACTCAAGCGGAAATATTTTTCGACAGTTATATCGTTATTTGCTTCAATGGATCTGTATCAATGTTAAAATGTGGAAAAATGTTCAGGATATTACAAATGTAAAATTTTACAGGACTTTTTTTTGATACGCACTGTATAAGGCATTTATTTTTTGGTCAAGCATGCTCATAAACGTTTCCCCTCAAATCGTTTATGCACCGGACCGGAAAATCAGCGTATCAAAAAAAAGTTTACACTTTGAAAAAGCACTGGGAATTAAAAAATATACAACATGTGGGTAATTTTTCCACATATAATCTTGGGTTTGGGTCTCATCTATCCAATGAAAGTAAAAGTTTTGTCAGAATGTTACACTTGAGTGAGCACTGTCCATTTTTGTAAAGCTCGCAGAAATCTGTTTGCGCAGAAATGCTCGTTTTCACGCTGTGTCAAGGGGAAAGGGCGAAATCAAACTTACCCTGCGAAACATTTATCATACATTTCCCTTGCACTTTTAGTCAATTGAAATAAAACGGATACATTCAAGCATTTTGTAACAATTTTGCCACCCAAATTGAAATTTCAACACTTAGTAAGCACAACCTTTACCCTTTTCGTGCCAGCTGGATCTGAGGACATAACTAATTCTGAACAAAAGTTTATATCAGACATCTCCCACATTTTTTCACTAAGTTTTTATCATTTAAAGTGGGCTTACATTTCATTTTTCATTCAATACTTGTTTCTCCAGTCACTTTTTCCAAGCTTGGCAATGATTAACAAAATGAAAATCAGGCTTAAGCCATTCCATGTAAATCACAGCTCAGTGTAAAGCAAATATCGTCATATAGGCCTCGGTGTGTGGGGAGTGGGGTGGGGCAAAATGCACTCTTCGAAGTATTTTGGGCAAGGAAACAAATCAAAAAAGGTAAAATATATCTTCAAATCAATTTTACTAGCTAAATTCCACGTGTGCTTCATGATTAAGGTCTACTTTTATTCGCATAACTATTTCAAAGTTCTGCGCAAATCATTTTTCACTAACTTTTCAAAAGTAAGTGTTGCTCACTCAAGCGGTCATATTTTTCGACAGTTATATCGTCATTTGCTTAAATGGATCTGTACCAATGTTAAAATGTGGAAAAATCTTCAGAATATTACAAATGTATAATTTTACAGGATTTTTTCAAAGTGTAAACTTTTTTTGATACGCACTGTATAGCGTTTTTTGCCTGAGGAGACAAAGCGCTGCTATCGTTTCCCCTGCTGTAGCTCAAACTACCATCCCCAACGCTCAGTGCATTCAAGCAGGGAAAGGAATTAATCCTGCCGGGTACCCATTCACCTCACCTTGGTCGAGTGCAGCACAGTGTGGATAGATTTCTCGCTGAAGCAAAACACGCCATGGCTAGGATTCGAACCCACTACAAGGATAAACAAGACTGCTAATCATGAGACGTGCAGACTGTGCAATATATTCAGTAAAATTTTAACCAACACGAGGGTAATTATGTGTTTAACCAATTTGGGGAAGTATTTTACCCAATGCGGGAAGCATATTGACCAGTAAGGTTAAAAGAATATGCAGCAGTTACTTTAGAATGGACAAAATTTTCATCACACTGGATAAATAAAAATGCCCAAAAGAAATGCACAATGTTGGTTGGACACATAATTACCCTCATGGAGCATTTTTACTCAATATTTTTTAGAGTGTAAACACGGAAAGGGAAAAGATTTTTAAAATTAGAACCTATATTCGTGGACTATCGGTACCTTGGTCATAAAAACTTAAAACATCAATCATTAAATCCAATTGGTTTAATATTGAGCGATTCATTTTAAGAAAAACGTTCAACTAAACTCTTTTTTTTTTTTTTGGGGGGGGGGGGGATAGTCTCCACCTTTGGGTATTCAAAGAAGTTTACAATTGTGTAGGCAGTAGTCTTTACCTGAGAAGTTTGTAAATTAGAATTACAGGAATTTCCCATGTTTAAATATTTTTTTCTGCGATCGTTTCTGAAAACTCAATTGTTTTCTCCAATCGGCCCATATATCTTGGTTTTCCAACATATCCTACTTTACAGTTACACTCCAGGCTCAGCACTGCAACGTAAATCCAATTTCTCTCTGTCTTCTTTTGTTTAATGCGTATGAGTTACCATGACTACACCGCCCCTCAATTGGGAAGTTGACTTCTTTCGTCTGTTACTTCTCAGTAGATGCGGTATGGGCATGGGGGGGGGGGGGGAGGGTACACCTCCTCCGATCGCCAGGATATATGGAGAGCGATGGAAAGAAGATTTTGAGAGGATAATATCTTGAAGCATGGTCGTACTCAGCTGGGGAGGGGGTGGGGCGTAGAAGACAGTTGGCCGCCCCAGACATTTTGAAAACCTGAAATTTTTCACAAAATTATCAAAAAGTGTGTATGTAAACCTTCAATTTCACTTTAAGAAGATGTGAAAAGTACGCCCACGACAAGATCGCCCGCTTTGCTCCCTTTAAAAAAATTTTTTTAGTCGTCTTAAATCCTTTCATCTCCCGAACCCATCCCATTATTTGGTGCGTTCGTCTACGCCCTTTTATCGACATTTATACCCGATTACGAAAGGCCGCCCACCCTAACCCATCGAACTACAGGAGCTCCCCCTCCCTACCCCGCATGATTGGAGAATACCAATAATATGGGTTAAATCCACCTGCTAGGTGATCCTCCGAATGAGCAAAAGGTAGGAGAGGATTACCAAATCCCAAAGGGGACAAAGGGGATTTACCCGAACTGCCCCACGACGGATCCTTGCATTAATGCCAGGCCGGGATTCGGCAAAGAAGGTAATTACTTGAAAGGAAGGGGAGGGGGAGGGGGGGGGGGGGGGTCTTCACCTACTTCGTCTGTGATTTCTCTTTGTATCTTTAATTCTCAGAGAATATTCCTTGTAATAAGCATTATCGTCATGTTGAATAGCTGCCGGCGAGCACGCATGGACAACCTCCGGTTGTCCAGGATGTTACTCAGAAAACTCATCACCCATTTCAAAAGTTCATCGGATAGTGTACTGTCGTGAATGTTGTAATTTAACTAGTAGACATCTGTTTCAGGGCTGTGAACAGGATTAACCCCTTTTATTATTTCCCCTTGTATAACCAGTTGTTGTACAGTATATAATTCTTTGTTTTCTTTTCTCTTTTCATCTTCATTTTATGCATGATTTTCATCATTTATTTTTCATTTAATTGGTAGGATTTCGGGTTCTATATAGTTTATCGTTATATAATGTGTGGCTGACAGTTTTATGTAATCCAAAAGATATACATGTGCAGGCAGTGCAGATGAAAATCCACATTATTATTCGTCGCCATCAAACGTAAATCACGTTCACACTGCGAATAAGAAATACCTATTTTCGAAATACCTGTTGCACGAAATCCTTTTAAATCAAAGTATAACTTGTTTTCTGATCTTCCTGCCCCCTCCTGCTCCTCTTCCGGCTCCTCCCGCCCACCTCGCTCTCCTCCTCTTCCTCAACATTTATCATCGGCATCCCGACATCAACATCATTTCTGTAATCAACAGATACGCTCCCCAGCCGGCATCGAATATAAATATAGATTAATTCATGCAAAATGGAGCAGAATGACGTTGTTCGTTTTGATAAATGCACCAAATAACCAAGTTCTACCCTAGAGGGTCATCTAAATTAGATATGAAAGAATTATGTCCCAGAAGTTAGCCCTCATTACCGATGTATATACAATCATTGCTCCGATTCAAAACAAGTTATCTACAATGATCACCGTGCTCATAGCGGCGCCAACACAGAGTAGCTGTTGGGAGGGGGGGGGGGGGTGAACAAAAGATGAGGTCGATTTATTCTTTCTATTATAAAAAGAATTGATTTATTCTCTCTGTATTATAAAAGGCTCATTCAATACGTAATTAATACAAATTACATGACAAGGCGATTTTATCCTTATTTTTTTCTTAATTCTTTATTTGTTTTTTGTTTTCTTTTCATACATGTGCCATGGCCCCTGTCCCTGAAAAAGAGATCCCTCCAGCATCCTCCTCCTCCTCATCATGATCATGATAAATGCCATCATCATATCACCATCATCAGTATCACCGTCACCATATCCTCATCATTGCCTCCATCATCATCATCATCATCATCATCATCATCACCATCTTCGTCATTATCATCATCATCATTATCATGGACATCGTCATCATCATCGTCATCATCATCATCATCATCATCATATGTGGAGCGTCGTGGCCCAGTGGAGTAATCTCCGGACTTTGAAACAGATGGTCGTGGGTTCAAATCCCAGCCATGGCGTAATTTCCTTCAGCAAGGAATTCATCCACAGTGTGCTGCACTCGACCCAGGTGAGATACATTGGTAACCGGCAGGAAGTAATTCCTCAAAAAGCTGTGTGCACCTGAATAGGTAGCCTAGCTTAGCCGTATAATAATAGCAGGGCCCGCTGGGAGAACAGTTTTCGGAAGTGAAGTGGCTACCCTGGGTAAGAATACCGTTATTATTATCATCATTATCATCATCATCATCATCATCATCACCATCATCTTCGTCATTATATCATCATAGTCATCATCATTATCATCGACATCGCCATCATCATCTTCGTCATCATCATCATCATCATACCGGTGTTGGCTCAGTTGGTAGAGGGTCCGTCTCACAACCGGGAGGTCGGGGGTTCAAACCCCGGCCGAGTCAGACCAAAAGACGTTAAAAGATAGGAGTTGCTGCTACCCTGTTTGGTGTTCAACGTTTAAAGGGATAGAGCCTCGTCGATCTGGCGCTGCACAGCAAATTATGGGAGTATTTCATTAAATGTCTATTAAAATAATGGATTGTCATCTTTTCATCAATATTGTCATCGACATCGTCATCATTATCACCACAATCTTCGTCATCATCATCATCGTCATCATCATCATCATCGACATCGTCATCATCATCATTATCATCATCAAGAATCGAATAAACGGATTTCGAAAAAAAAAACACACACACACAATATTATATATAAAAATGAGTAGCGACATCGCATTCTAAAACACAAACACAATAACCAAGAATATGTTAGCTGTGTTTCCCTTTTGGCAAAAAGGAGCCATTAGGTTAATATTTATTGCCGTTGTGGTAAAAATGAAAACTTCAACTGAAACAACCAATTGAACAATTTACGACACACACATCAGGAGGGTTAGACGTTCCTTCACACAGTTTATCCAGAATAATTATATTAATGAAAAAAGAGAAGAAAATTCACAAAACTAACTGTTACATGGGTCTGAGAGAGAGAGAGACTACGAGTGCACTGGTTCTAGATAACGCTACACCCACCCACTACATAAATTTACATTTTTTCACACAAGATCGAAGTTAGATGGAAGTTTTTTTATTAGTTTAATAATACAATTTCAGACATAAAATCATCTTTACAGTCCTCGTTGAAATTAAATTGCTAACTACGCCTACATCTGTCGAAGTAGTGCCACCGCAATGGGATATGTTCAGACGTTTTCCACATGATCTTTCTTCGTTATAGGATTGTAGATTAATAATCAAGAAATTAAACCATAGTTTACATTAAACACGTTTCACTGGACTGGAATTTTATTGGATCGTACATGCCGCACGTGCAATTGCTTGTGACAAATGAGTTTTATTCACAAACTGAGATTTTTGGCTGGGCTTGGATGTCGGGGGGGGGGGGGTAGGCGTAAGGACAAAATTATATAAAAACTAACATCAATAATGCAGATTAGCTTGCATACTCAGAGCACGATCAACTGTAATTGTAGAGACACCGTCTCGACAGCATCTGGAAATTTACGTAGGATTTTTAGTCATTTTTTTTTATCTCGGTGACACAGTCCAAAGACTTGAATACATGCGGGAAAGTTATTTCATTCCTATTTCCCCTTTGTGATATCATTTTGGCATGTTTAAATTATGATTCATCGGCGCAAATATTGGGATGAAAATAAATATGAATACTAGTGATTTTCTTGAAGGTACTTTCATCCAGTCGTTTTTAGCAGCATGCAACGCGAAACATTTCTTCAAGCCACTATTAAACAACAAGAGATGGGAGGGTGTTCATATCAAAATAAAATTTGTTAATTGATTATCAATTAACATTGACAGATAAATAATTATAATGTTCTTTATATAACACAGATGGCGCCATTTAGCGGATGGAAGGGGTACAATAAATATTGAAGAAACGAACATCTCTTCATATCCAATCTTAGTAATCATATTTATTTCATAGGACTTTTACCGAACTGATCCCACAAGATTGATATGAGACTTGAAGGAAAGGAAACATGAAGCAATCGCTTTTGATAAGTCTAGGTCATGACAAGGCCCAATCTCGCATTTTCATAAACAAATCAATTTCCATTTCTGACTTTGGACAAGTTCCCATTTAGCGGCCTGTCACCTGCAAGCCACCCGCGGAAGCTTGCCGCACAAAGCCACGGTAATGAATGGCCAGCTCCTCCTTGTCTGCGGCTAAAACGGAGATATTTCAAAGCAATGCCACCGCAAATTGAATCTCGAATCCGGGCTCGTTTCGAATGTGTCAGATTTGAAAAGTACTGTCATTTCGGGGTGACCCTTTTCGGTCTCTCCTTGAGCAATGAATACTTTGTAACGTATGTATAAAAGACGTTGTAAACGACGAAGGTTCGCATGTTGAATTTTGCTGAATGCGCAAAATACCTCAGCTATTACCCGGCCCAAAATCAAAGCAATTCACCAAACCCCACTTAAATCCCTGAATACTTGCATTCAAATAGCTCGTATGCAATCCTAAAAAGACAAAAAAAAGGAACATCATTTTGAAATGCCACAAAATATTTCTTTTTCAGTTTAGGTGCTGCAGGACAGGACATTGCTAATGGAAATTTGGAGGGCTTACCATTAAAAAAAAAAAAAAAAAATACATTTCAATATGAATCAGAATAGTTATTCCGTGAATTTAACTATTAAATTGATTTGACCTTTGGTTACCATGCACATTGATCATTCGAAAAGAAAATTATATGTAAAAACTTCTCTCTTAAATGCTAACTTTTTGTTGACTTCACCTTAAGATTATTCGAATAATTACAACGTACACTCTACATGCTCTAGTAAAAGAGCTATTGGCCAATTTATAATGAGAAAAGTTATAACAATTGTTGAATTTTTTTATGTATACACTCTAAAAAATACTGGGTAAAAGTACTCCATGAGGGTAATTATGTATCCAACCAACATTGGGCATTTCTTTTGGGCATTTTATTTATCCAGTGTGCTGAAAACTTTGCCCATTCTAAAGTAATTACTGCTAATTTTGTAATCTTAGGAGACAATATGCTTCCCGCATTGGGTAAAATACTGCCCCAAATTGGTTGGACACATTATTTCTCTCGTGGTGGTAAAAATTTTACCTAATATCTTTTTTTTACAGAGTACGGCCCCTGATCTATCGAAAACATTGGATAACATGATCACCCCACTGAAAGCAATCTATAAGCATAATTGGAGGTCATGATAACGATTATAGAACGATTGATCTTGAAAGCGGAAGCACGTGATTCTATGCTAATCGAACTGAACTCTGGAAATGAACTGCAAATAAAAAACATAACTTTTCACTATGGATACGATGTGTATTCACTATTTTTCTTCTTATCGAAATGACAACTCAATTAATAACTTAAGAATCGTATCTGTATCGAAATTTGTTGCAACCAAAATCTACAGTAAAACGGTATGGTTATTTTGGGCAGCCATGTGAGGCTGGGAATGATTACCTGTTATAAACACACATGCAATTTGAATTACAGGGTCATTACTTTTAATTAGATATTTTTTAAATCATATACTCGAAATACGGAATACGAACGGGGGCGACACCAAAGTATTTTGATAAGAAAGGAATGGGAGAGGTGTCAGGTGACTTTCTATGGCCCATTAGAATAAGATGAGTTATACACAGACCGAGACCTCTCTTTTCAATATATATATTCTATGTTTTTTTCTTTCTTTCCTTTTATTGTTTATGCCGCCCTGAATACGAAAGGAATTACTTGCCACAAATCTTTTGTTTTATATCAACATTCATAACTGATTAAACAACAATATACAACACAGTTGTTCAATGCATATCACTTAAACAAGTTGGAAGCATACAGCATTGTGCACCACTTCAAAAAGTGTACTATTAAGCCTGAACAAGTAATGTTAATATTGAATATTATGCCATTGCTTAATTGCAATCATAGTAATGATTTAGGCTATTGTAATGAATTAGACTTCTAGACTTTCTCACCGTTTTTATTTTTAAATTGAAGTTGTAGTAATATCACTCATATGAGATAAATCACTTGTTATCGTTACAGATTGATTCCTTCATAATTGATAAACAAGTACGTTCTAACGCTAAGGTTAAAATTAGGAATTAATGATACTGCCACAACGACTTCTTGAAAATGGTAAGGGAAAATAGGTCTCAGCTCCAGGAACAACATAGTTTACATTCGGCAATGGACATTCTTTTTGTAATGATGCAAGCCATGTTGGTAAATGATGGACATTGGAAGGTTTCAAGTGACGTAATATAAAACATGTAAAATGTATGCTTTCATCGCTAGTTGAAAATTATGACGCATGTTAACATGTATTTTTTTTAGTGTTGCATAACATTGGCCAATAATCCGGACATACATGTACCTTAGTGTACCAAACATATTTTAACTTAGAAAGTATTATTTCTCCTAATGATTTCATTTGATACGATTTTAAAGAGATTTTCAATGCCTCAGGGCGTATAGACAGTTACAGATCTTAAAAAGACAAAGTAATCTTCACTATTGATCTTTCGTAACAGCACTCGTATTTCCCACACTCGTGACATAACAATAATGATTGTGATACAAACAGAATGGATTTGAATGTCTAGTTTGAATATATAATCACGGTTTACTTTGCATTATGTTATATGAACGTTACAACTAGCACCTAATATACGACCGTCCCACTTCTCATAGAGGATTGAGACATGGAGGGGAGCATATAAGTTTGGTCTTACGTATTCAACCATATGAACTCTTTGAGGCATTGAAATTCTGACAGAGGATAACGGGACTCATATTTACTGAAAGGGGGTAAAACATTCAATAATTTAGCTTGCATAATTTACAACTTTCAAATAAATATAATATAAAATCGTATAAAAAATACATCTGTGAAATTCTTCGATGCCATCAGTTGAAGCCACATAAATAAAACAGGAGAACAAGCTCTGTTGTGTCTCAACAAAGTTTTCTCAATAGGTGTTTTTTGGTGAGTTCGTATAGCTTGTCTCAACATTGCAAACAATCGAGCCATCCCTTTTAGTATATTTGGTTTCAATGCAATAATCCGCCGACTGTCTTTACGTACTGTTATGTCAATGATAAACGGACACTAAAAAGTCATATACGTAGTAATTTCACAGTTGTTTAGAAAAACTAAAACGCATTTGATGATTAATTTACGAGATATAAATTATGTATAAAAACACAAAGATATATATATCATCCAGCTTTCATTACGTCTTTGCATGCTCTGAGCCTAGTCTTTTGTACTGTGCTAATCTATGCCCAACGTTCCTCTCCGGGTAATCCTGTTGCCTCAAAGGATCCCTCTCTGTACCTGTGTTGTCTTCAACTGCAGCATCTGATACCACTCGTAGCACCCGCGGAGTTCCAGGGTTGGAAGGAGATGCCGAACCACTGCCCCCACCTGGAGGTGGAGCAGGAGGAGCGGCCCTACAAGCCTCCTCCCTCTTGAGGTTCGTCTCTAGGTGATTATTCTTTCTCCGCTCATTCTCATTCGAGTCTATTTTGCCATTACCTAGGTGCGTCAGCAGCGTAGTTGTTGTGCTATATTGGAGAGTCCTTTCCCGCAGAAACCTCTGACGGCACAACAAACGCTTGAACGCGTTTCGAAACTCACGATTGGTGGCGTAAATGAGAGGGTTAAGGCTACTGTTTATCCAACCCAACCAAAGTACTGTTTGGAAAACACTGTCACTAACACAGGTTCGACAAAATGGAAGTATGCAATTGACAACGAAGAATGGCAACCAGCAACAGATGAACACACCAAGGATTGTTCCTAGAGTTTTTGCAGCTTTGTGCTCACCCCTTTGATTGGAGTCCATGGGTGTGTTATGGTTCCTGATAAGCTTTTCTTGCCGACGAGCCTCGCGGAAAATCCGTGCATAAATGGCGATCATGATGGCAGAGGGGATGTAGAAGCTAATGCAAGAACTGATGACGGCGTAGTACCGGTTGAGGAGAAATATGCACTGTGGAGGATCCAGCTCCAAAGAGTTCATACTATTTGGTACGGTATGGATGTTACTGAATACTGGTAAGAATGAAAGAACGAAAGAAAGAATCCAAGCGACAGCGATCATGATCAATGCCCTTCGTTTGGTCATTTTCTCTTGATACTCAAAGGGCTTCGTGATTGCCCAATACCTATCAACGGCTATGACGCAAAGGTTCAAAATAGAGGCTGTAGATATCATGATATCCAATGCAACGTGGACTCTACAGAAGAATCCGAAAGGCCAGTAACCGAGCGTGTACGAGACAGCGTTCCAAGACATGACGAGACACGCGACGGAGACATCAGACACGGCTAGCGAAACAATAAACCAACTCGTCTGTTTCACGCGGAGGCGCCTCCACGACATCACGGCTGCGATCACGAGGATATTTCCGAACGCTGTTGCCAAGGTGACAACAGCCAGTGCCATACCAGCCCCGATTTGCGTGGAGTGGACAGCAATGGTTTCGTTTGTGGTATCATTATCGTCCCCAAAATCGTCTCCATACGATTCAGTAGATCCGTCCATGGTCGTGTCATCCATAGCATAGGCACTTTTTGAAAGATGTAGCTCCAAGCGGCGATCTCCCATTACAGGCTATTCCTTGATCAAACTAATCATTCTACCAAGAGCAGTGCAGATTATATATTTAATTCATCGTGTCGCTTACCCTTTACAAGGTGTTTGACAACACTCAAGTTTAAAGGAAGTCAGAGACGAAATAAAACACTCTGTGCAGGTTCGGGTTGATCCGTCTTTAATTCAATAAGAACTTGCTTGATATTACGGCGAAGACGTATCGATGCGTACTTGTATGCGACGTAACAGTTGAAGTGTGAAATCCACCATGCTCTTTTGGGTTTGGAGAGCTTGTAGAATACGACGGTGGCTGATCGTCTGGTTTGTCCTGCAGGCAACAACAGTTCGAACGCTGTCTATAGTTTTCTGCCGTGTGAAGCTTCTTTAAAAAGCACGAAACGCCTGCTCAAGACCTGCAGATGGGAAAGGGGAAAAACAGAGAAAAGGAGAAGGCTGTAAGTTGGAATATGCCGTGTAATGTTAAACCGATGTTAGATGGAGGGACAGTAATGAGATCGAGCGTTATACTTGAGGCTATTGTGAAGAGTGCGAATTGAAACTGATGAGAGCTGGCTAAAAAGTTCAAATAGACAACGCGGTTTGGCATTTTCTTCCTCCCCAGCGAGGAAAAGCTGTAATGCAGCTCCCAACGATATGGGTAGATGCCTTTCCATGAACCTTAAGGGGAAAGAGAGAATACATCATTGACTTTGAGTAGCCTAATGATATGATGATAGACACTAATTTTCAGGTGGTATCTTCGGAAACACTACAAAGCACCTCAACATTTTCGAATATAACTTAGTCTCTCTTTCATCATCTATATCTATTAAACTTCCACAGTTGTATAAAAGACTCGTGTATACATTTAGTTCTGAACAACAAGGGATGTTACTCTATCGTAGCAAGCGTTGGATGCACTCCGACAAACCTTGTCTTAACAAAGTGAAACAAACGTTCGTTGCGAGAGGCGACCGGTGGAGATGAGGGAACGAAGGAAGATCCCATTCTGTTTGGCTAAGCCGTGTTATTAGCACAGAGTAGCTTCAGGCCTATTCATTAAGCTAACTTTCTATCATCTATCCCCGTCTTCTTCGCCCCCTCTCTCTTACTGAAGGTAACTTCACCTTTTCCCCCTCTTCCCGGTAGTAGGTGTATTTTGTTATTTCTTCTGATGTTTTCGAATTCTTTCGAAGAATCTTCATGTTTGGAAATGTGACCAAGATTTGTGATGTCACACATGTCCATCTCTCCCATTTTGTGCACTGAAAGTATACACCTAAAATCAATTTTTGCTCATTCTGATGATGATGATGAATTATTAACTCTTTGTTCATGAAATTCATATTTTTCTTCAAAACTTGATCTATTGTCAAATAAAAAACAGCTGATCTATAGTTAAGCTTTATATTAAAAAAAAAATTACAAACGTAATGGGGGAGTTGTGCAATTTTGACATAACGCATCCTGGACGAACTGCCGAAGGGACGATGTTCAAAACATACGGATTTCAACATTCAAATGCTCATAAATTCCCTTTTGTTTGTCCAATTGCTCTAATGAAAAATCAGTGCTTTTATTTACTTTGCTACTGGTTTCAGGATTCAATTGTTGAAAGGGATAATTCAAGCGTAAAGAACAAGTCAAAGATACGTTACAATTACAGATTCTATCACATTAGGTAACTTCTGACAATCGCACATTTAATACATCGCTTGATAGTTGTTTACACTTTTATGACCTTGGCGAATATGGGACTGTAAAATATTTCTTGGCAGTTCAGCTTGCAGCGGCAGCTTGTGGCAAGATGCAGATGACGTCACACACAGATTCCCATTACTTGCAACAACCAAAATTGAAATAGCAGTTGACGTAGTTTGGAAATTATAATTTTAGCCAGCATTTTGAAATAATCAGTGTTCCTACGTTGCAACCATTTATAAGTTATTCGTACTCTTTGCTGTCATTTTTGTATATGTTATATAAATAAATATATATATATATATATATATATATATATATATATACATATGTTTTTAAATTTAAGTCAAATGATGTTTTTGAAAAGAGCACAAAAAAATTAGTGGAATACGAAAGGTAGTGAACTAACTGTCGAGTATATAAGCAACTAATATTATTGTCTATACCCTCCGGAAAATTTGAATATTTATCAAATTGTTTTTAAGGATGCTCACGGAAACAATTAAATAAAAACAAATGGGTTAATTACCCACCTGCTCCTCAATTTCCCTTTCTTCTTCCCGGTTTTTCTTAAATTGAACCATTTATTATCCTTTTGATTGCAGTCTGTTTGAGCCACAGGCAACATCAGACCTCAATTGAATACAAACAAACGAAAAGCCAAAAGATAACACCAAATCGAATTAGATCTTCAGAAATGTAGGATTGAAAAGGGCAGTCCCGCAATCAAGGAAAGCTTCATACTTTCCTAAAGTAAAAGCCAAAGCAAAGGGTCAATCAATTACGACAACGCGACAATGAATTAAATCGCGCGAGTTCATTACCAAAGAAAACTTAACGATGATAATTGTCCAAGTGGAAATGAAATTCTGAGAGGACTACGAAGAGAAGTCTTGATCTGATTTTGAGATCCCAAATGATAGAGCCTTGAGAATGGAATCTAATAATACAGCTGGGTCAAGACGTTGATTGCCAATCAGACACAGTACTACATAGACCACTGATTGAGCCTCGACGTTTTCAAATACAATTTGGATGGTTATGAATTCACATGACGGCGGGCAGGCACGATAATTAGCTTGACCCTTTGCGCTTAAACAAGTTTATGCCAGAGCCAATTTCATTGAGACATTTAACTTGCTATGAAAACATACAGTAGACCGTATACCATAGTCACTTCCCAACACTAACTCTTTAACCCGACCGGTTTGTTAAAATTGTTATTCGTTTGTTTCGACCCAGGTCTTCTCATTATGACTGTATAAAGTATGAAAGAGTATGGTGATTTTCTAGGAGTTATCCGTAGGTGAAAGAGTGCATGTGTATATGGGTGTGGGGTTCTATCCCAATGATCAATAGTCCTGGACTCCTGGATATGTCTTTGCTACATTGAACATGTCAGTTAAACGTTTTCCCTGTGAGTGGCAATTACGAGCGAAGGAGGGGACATCTTTTGAACTTGAAGGCCAACATACACCACATCTTAAAAATCTTTTTTTTTAGGCGTGATGTTCAGACAGAATAGTTATGCAGGAAAACTCCTTATTCAAAAAAACTACTAAGTAGGCCAACACTTAACTTTTACAAAACGTGATGAATCATGTATACACTTCATGGCAAGCAAGTCAATGGTTTCCAAAGTAGGATACCGTTGCCATACGTATTTGTGCTTGCAAGACAAATTTTTTTCTCGCCTTGCTTTAAACAAAACAAAACTAAAAATTTCCTACTGATCGGATGTAGTTTACGAAGATAGAGGGATTCGATTATTTGACGAGGTGCTAGCCTTACTTCGCAACTATCTTGGTATTCAGTTCTGTATACGGGGAATAGCATAGCGTGTAACGTGAGAAGTCATTTGATGAACAAGCACACAGGGGTGATTTCTTGAGGGCTATTTGCGCAATTACGACCCATGGTGCTCATTTATCACAGAGCATTGATCTCCATGTGCTACATTATTTGGAAGTAATGATTTAACTAGCAGCCATTCGTTGAGAGGCAATTTATTCGACTCTGTATTCAGGGGTGTAAAGGCTATTCTTGAGGTTGAATGACACCCAAAGTAAAGGTCACCTGGCTGCACAATGCACTCATGGGTATGCAGGAGCTCCGTGGACCCACACTCCATAAAGGTATGATAGATATTGAGACAGGTAATACAGCTCAGGTAAAACAGCTCAATATGTAAATAAATTGCCAGAGAGAGTTCGCTCTGGTAACGATTTAGCAATGCTGCCTAAAAGGGAAGAAAAATGATAACAATCCAACTATTGATATTGGTTTCTGAAAGCGATGGGAAAAAATACAAAGCGGGAGTTCATAACTATGGACAGCAAAATACCAAGAGAGTTCTTGTTGCCGCAAACTTAATGAACAGATTCAAATGAATGAGAAATTAACTCTGTCATTTTAACTGCAATTCGGATATTCATAAGTATAGCACGAGAAGCGCTACCCAAATTCATTTACCAAAACATAGAACCCGAAGATTTCAATACGATATTCGCTACTCTGGGCCAAAATTTTGGAACAGTTTACCAGCCCGCCTACAAAACTATCGTTCTTTGCAATCTTTCTCTTATAAAATGAAACTTTATTTAAATGCTCGCACTGACAGAGATCATTGACATGTTGACATGCTTGAACTACCTTCCATTTCTAATGTTAATTAATGCACATGCCTTACCTGTTGCTCTGCTAGACAAAATCACTCAAGCTCTTTATACATGTACCAATGTTACGTAATTGCGACCAGTTTACTCTGTTATTCAAATGAACTTATCTTCTAATGCCTACATTTCTTCTCCCTCTTCTCCATCTGTGTTTCTTTTTCTACTCTTAACTTTCTTATTTATATGCAATTACATATGATGTCATTACAGTACGTAACTTGTTATTTATTTGTATCTGGCGACCCCAACTCAAGCTCTGCTTTCCGGGTTTTCGCCTCCTTCAAAATTGTGTCGAAATATATACTGTATTCGTTACTATGTCAAATATTATTTTGTATCTGTTTGAAGGAAATAAATGTGATTTTCAATCAAATTCAAACTTAAACTAATACAGATCGCGTACACCGTGATGATAAAGACAAATATTAAAATCCCTCTAAATATTTTTTTCAAATATTTATTTAATGTGATTGATACATTATAGTGGAAAAAAGAAGAAATGTCGTGATAATTGTGGTCGTGATAAGAGAATCCAATTGCCCATTGGAACTTGGTGGTCATTGTACAGAGCCTAAGAGAATGACATAACTCAGTAGACAGCGAGTTATGTACCCATGGCATAACCAAGTGGTCGGCAGGGTGAGAAAAAAAAACAACCTTGCAGATATTTCATTAAACAGAAGTAATCAATCAAGCATTATAATCGGTCAACACTTACGATTGTATTGATTTCGATCAATGACAGTACACAAACAGCAAATAAGTTTTGATAGCAAATAAATCAACAAATGATACAACAACATACCAGTGCTCTCCAATTTTCTTCATTTTTTTTAATCCAGTGTAGCCCACGAGGGAGAGGGGTAATATAAAGGTATCTTCTGGATAGATTGAGCTACACGCGTAAGCCAATTGAACACTTGCCCCTCGGGAAATTACACCTCGTTAGACAGAGGGCGAAAGAGAATGTGAAGCAATCGATGGTATTGGCGAAAAATCGCGAGCTGCGAGAAGTGGCCGTGATGACATGTGTCATGTGCCATAACTCGATATGCTATTAAATGTTTCATGATTAACACGCTCGACGGAACTCCGATTTCGTGTAATTACCGTCCGCATAATGAGACGATTAATGTTGACAAAATAGATTTGTTCGCTGTTCACTCATCGATGATTTTACCATCTGCAAAGAAAATTATCGAACACAGGGAGGAACTTTTTTTCCTATTAGGAAGTGCGGAGTGATGTATTACAGAGAAATATAAATTCTGTCTGTGTACCTTTTAAGTAATGCATATGAATAAATGATACTAATCATGTTCACACGGTGTTTTTATCCAAACTAAAAAATACATTCGAAGTTTAAACAATCTGTCATAAACTCGTCTACCTTAGTCCCGTGTATAGACAAACTTGAAATTCAACAATCTGTGAGTAGCGTCTAATATCAACACTGCAATATTTCTCATGGTTAACGCTCATTCAACGAGCCACAGGGGTCCTTACTTATATGGCAAGCACTGGTTTGCTCGATCTGTTTGTGTATAGTTTTATTCCATATACATGTACAAGTTAATGTAATATAGATTGTTAGCATAATAAGTTTGAATAACATTTATTGAAGAGAAAATAGGGCATGCATTTTGACATTCAGATTGTGGTCGTTCGTAAAAGGCGTACATAACCTCACAACCATGTGAAACGCCAATAATTGGAAATGATCGGATTTATAGTAAACTGGAAACTATATCAAAAGAATGAAAATCTTTATCAAAGAAGCCTATTGCCTTAAGCAACGCTAACAAAATGTGTTGAATACATTAATAATAAACTTCAGTAAGAGTGGTGAGCAATGAAATCACAATGTTTACTACCGCCCTTAAGGGAAGACAGTAGACTAAACTATATTCTCAATTTATGTTAATAATTATGTTTCTATAACTATCACAAGAGTAAAACTTGGTTAAGACAGAAACAACCAATCAAGTCCATGGAAAGTATTATTGCATGCTTAAGAATGATGATTTAACACAGCATCCATGAAAACAAAGATAGGGAAACCTGCAGGAAATCACCTCGTTGCAGATTGGTATCGAATTCCAGCATTATGTGGATACCCTCCTGATCAATGCATTCTATACTCCCCGAATATGCATGAACTCTTTTCTTCTTCTTTCTCCCAACATGCATAATTAGTTTCCTGGCTGCATTGGTGAAGATATAAGCAACCTGTAGATTGCGATTGAGCCGACTGAAAACAAAGAGGAAAATGAAAGCCACGAGTTGGCCTGGGCATTGATTTTTGCCGCGTCGCGGATCTTAATAAATCCAACCTCGGGTGGAGATGAAGGCTTCACACTGCCTTAACAGATGATCATAATGGATGCAATGTCCTCCATCATATCTATCCGTGCGCAGCTCCAGGTCTCTTTGCAGAAAAGAGTGCTCTAAATGCACCGACAATGGCTAGTTTTTAAGGGGCTATCCTCCGCTAAGATGCTGTCTCGGACATGACAGCTTGGTGGCAAAGGAGACGGGCCCTTTCGGGATCGAACTCTGATGAGTGTACATCTTTCTTGTGTCCATTCTCCGGGGACCCAGGAAGGCATCACTAATATTTCCACAGCTTGGATGGAACTGGATGGACCCGGGCAAGGGGCTTGGTGGCAATCGGTGTGAGGTTTGTGGTTATCATTGCCTTAACAGTACAAAGTGCTCTGATGATGAAGTCACCGTTCAACCCATCTACGGAGAACATAAACACACTGCAAAAAGTAAAGAATGGACTAAAAACACATCCTCACAATAATCAAATTTTTCATATGCATTTTTAATGGTCATTATTGTTGTATTTACTCAATTTCTCCGAAAGTCACTACCTCAAGAGCCTGTGGCGATGGTGTTGGTGAAAGAATATGAACGTTTCTGAATTTAAAGTAAACTAATCTTATTTTGAAAGTTCCCATCACGGAAAATCAAGCATTCATAAGTGTAAAGCAGAAGAGTATCAATGACAAACATCAATCATATCAATCAATACAATTGCTTACCTCTGAAACTTTCGAAAAAAAAAATAGAAATCCACTTCGCTGAGAACACTTTTGAGTTCAAGTTTTCAAGTACAAAGACGGCTTAGTATTCAGAAGCCCCTTTCGATAACAAGCCTGGGGAAAGATTAATGTCTTCCACTGAGTGATGGGATGAAAACGAGTCTCAGTCATATCCCTCCACACTCTCCATTGTAACACATTGGTGTATATAGAAGTACAAATATAAAAAAAAAAAAACAGGTGGAAAATATAACTTCTTAAGACATGAACATTAGTAAAACTTTCTCAATTACTATATCAAATTAATCTCTTTCCCCAAAAATTATTACAAGCAATAGGCCAAGTCTTCGTAGCTACTTTTGTCCTACTTCTTTTTATATATCTGTATAGCTTGTTATAAGAGAGTAAGAAGAGCGCAGATAAAACAAATCTCGTCCAAGTGCATACGTGTCGTGGCAAGAATTGAACCATGATATTTGCATGAAAACACGAGTGTCTTACTCCACCACGTTGCAACATCTCAACTGAACTTTCTGATAGAATGGAAACAAACGACTGGAGGAAAAAAACCGTTTGTGTTTAAGAATATTCGGGGATATCATCAAAATAAATATATCAGAGCAAAGCTTTCCAGATAAAATAAAAATATTATACAATAGGTGGATTGCAGGTAAGTTAAAAAAATTGCACTTTTGATTCAGACCAAAAGGGCAACGGCTTTTGTGGCTTCTGTAGACTTTCGTTTACCTCCAAACTATTGGATGATGAAGAAAAATATCCAAAGTCCCCAAAGAAACGAATCCTGCACTTCATATTTCAAGCTTACCTCGTTTCATCAATGACCATGTTTGAGTTAATTTAATTGTTTGGATAAAATGTTACTTTTCACGCTCTCCGTCGTTGCTACTCTTCACTTCATTGATTTGTAAATTGAGTCCGACGCTCGGAGCGAGCGCTCGCGCTGAAAAACAAGTTTCAATTCTACGAGGTATCATAATGCTAGTCCGCAGACAAAAATTACCATCTTAATCATATCGAGGGGACTTGGGAATCTATTCTCTTGAGGGGCCTAGGCATATTGTTTGTCTTATCTCTGGAGAGATGTTTCTGATGCCAGCCAGTAATTTGTTCTTCGTTACCCCTGCCAAGGAAGTAACGAATAAAGTCTAAACTGTCCCATGGAATTTTAACATCCGTGGAAATTACATGAATACTGAGGAAGGAAATTAGGGGAAATTTGACCACTGGCTAGAGCTAAAACACAAAGCAGAGCAAAATTCCAAGGGCAATATTTAAGCGAGGGAAGAAATGCATAGGTGATTGAATGATGGTACTATTACGTATGAGCTAAGGAAAAAGAACGACTAAAAAGCACTATAAAGGACAGAACGCATGTCGAATCATTCTTTGTATAAAATAAAATGGTTTATTTTACATATAAATAGCTACTTTAGATAAGTATCATACCTTGAATGTTGTCTTGTAGAACCCTAAGAGAAAAACTGGAGA
The DNA here is from genome assembly GCF_037042905.1 of Lytechinus pictus. NCBI lineage: Eukaryota > Metazoa > Echinodermata > Echinoidea > Temnopleuroida > Toxopneustidae > Lytechinus > Lytechinus pictus. Next base: position 22,231,062 of record NC_087256.1, read on the forward strand.
ATGCACCCACGGTGCACTTAAAGAAATATTCAGTGACAGATCATGTTACTGTACAATAACATTTGTGCTAACCATGGACTGATCATCTATGTTCATGTGTTTAATGTCATACAATGATCACGATGATGACAGAAAGCCAGCAGCCAATGATGTAAGCCCTTGAATACTTAAGAATGTTCTCAGGGAGGCCATGGGTTCAGTCGTACATTCAAAGTTTAAGACCTTTACCAAAATGACCTTGAATTAATCACAGCGTTCTGCATTCATGTCTTGTGAATGTTAATAAATAGACGCCAGGCACTGGGCCCGTCGAGGCCACAATATCGTTGAGACTCCCAGTATTGATTGCATATGCAATAAGAAACGCTTATAATGTATCTACACAGCATAGAGATATGCATTTCAAATTAACATGCATATCTATATTTCTGAATTGTTCGCTTGATAATATCAAAAAGTGAGCGTGTTCCAGCTACAAGACCATTCTTTAAGTAAGTTTAGTTTTGATTTTGTCTGAACATGCTGGCGAAGATACAAGTCTCTGCCCGACCTGATCGACCCAGCGTGAAACCGAGTTAGTTCACTGATACGGGGAGGGGCTGTGTTAATCTCCTTTCTATCTTTGTCAGGATTCTAAAGGGAATGCCTCCATCTTGCCATGTTCACATCTTCATTTGATTACTATCAAAGAGTGGGCGGCGGCTTTTATACTTATCTAGTTGACTGCATGTGTGGAGGTTTATATATGATGTGGGGTGGTGTGCGCGTGGGGCGCGTTGGTAGGGTTCGCGGATGAGCTGGTTTTTGGGTGTGCGGATGTGAGTGTATGTTCACATCTTCAGCTGATTAATACCCAACAGTGGGCGTGGTTCTATCTATCAAGTCCACTTATTTTATTCATGTCCATGACTGCATTTTGTGAAGGGATGGATGTGTGTGCGTGAGAGGGTGAGGGTAGGGGTGCGCTGATTGCTGATGGAGAGTGTATGGGCGTGTGTAGGGGTGTGTTGGTGCGCGTGTGTGAGTGAATATGTTCACATCTTCAGCTGATTACTACCAAAGATAGTGTGATGGCTCATTCCATTCATATCTATGACTGCGGCGTTAGTGAAGGTGTGTGTGTTTGGGTGCCCAGATATGTAAGGGTGTGTGTGATGTTACATGATTATGTAAGCGTTCTGGTGGGGGGGGGGGTGCACGGATGAGTGTAACTGCGCGTGTCGGTATGTGATGGGGTATGTGTGCGTCTCTCTCTCTCTCTCTGTGAGTTTATAAGTACGATGGGCCTTGATAGGGAACATACCAGCACAGCCAACGTGCAACCAAAACAACTAAAATGGTCCTGGCTGAGAAAAGTCCCTGAACAATCACCATCTTCTGTCGAACTAATTTTGAACAGGCACGCATTTATGGCCAACTTTTTAGTTGGAACCATTCTCTGTGCATAAAACGAAATTCTCTAGGAAAATTCTACCCAATTTGAATCAAAAATTAGGAACATACAGGAGGCACAAAAACGGAAAATGTATAATAACTTTGTACTTTTGAAGGATAGATCTCTCTCACGACACTTTGCTTGCAATATAGCATACTTGTATACACATATAGATGGATCTGTGATTACAAAGACGTTCTCGGATATCAGAAGATGTAAGCGAGTCAGCTGCAGCGTGGACGCTAAATATTTCAAGGATTTGCATGTTGTTCATGAACCAGTGTGACATGGCGTATGCATACACGCACTTTCCATTACTCCAAGCATGTTCATCCCCACGGTCCCCGCCTGGTCCACAACATACCCTGTCAAATTACATTACTTTACACACCAAACAAGTCGGCAGCTGTAGGGCACTTGTTAACCCATCCGATGCCTCTTCCATCACATACCTTTAGACTACATGGTACTTTCAGATCGATACAAAAAACGGGTTAAGAATCATACTGTCACAACATGGGCGCCATTCTCAGCAGTATAAGGCTGGAAACATATTTCATTCGGTAATTTGTTTATATCATCTAATTGATGCAGTCAATTTATCAAGTAAGCATACTATTGACCATCTCTCTATGGGCGGAATTTTCGAGATTTTCAATGCATACGGAATGAAATCAGTGCAGATGATAATGCATATCCCATTTTCTCGACGAAACCGTTGAATTAAACCCATTTCTTGAGAGCAATAACGTTCCGATATCATCTGCAAATGTATGAGTGTGATTTAGGAGTAATTTGTCAATGGACTTATTGGCTTACGGATGATAACCCGATTTAAATTTAAATACCCACAATCTACCCTCTTGATTACGTTTAACCAATTTGTAACCTTGCTTATTACCAAAAAGGGAGAAATTTTATCATTATTATGGAGACTATTCAATCAAGAAGAATTGAGGTACAATACAATAAATCCATCAGGCAGCGATATCTCCCGTAAATCACAAAGAAGCAGCCGATATTCTTTGAAAATACCATTAGTATGCAAAGGCTATCTGAAAATTCGTAAACCTTTATTAAATATAAACAAAATCGAGAAGCATGAACAGATATAGATCCAGAAAAACAATCTCGCTAAATGTTTACAATTTCAAAGGGTTTGGTAGACTACGCATGATTTATCAGTGCGCTTGATTGCTTAGCCTGAGTGAGAATTGACGTACCTCATTCATCCATATTAGGTCAAATTATGTTCAACGGGATAATAACAAATAGAAACAAGACCTTGAGAAGTGAATCCTTCAAATGTGCCTGCTTCGATTTCAACCTTGACGTAGACCTGGGGACAGGCCACATTAAGCATGTTAAGCCCTTTCCCATTTTGAACAATGTTGAAATTATCTTGAATATATGTCGATTTCGAAACCTTAAGTGGAAGAATTGTTGATGAATTCTCACAGAAACAAAAAATGATACAGACAAAACATATCAAACTTAATCAATCCTAAACTTAAGTGAAACTCAGACGTACATTCAAAAGCCAACAAGTTTTGACATTTAAGTAAATTTTTGTTTAAAGGGAAGACAAAATGAGCAAATAACCTTTTAATCGTAGGCTGCGATGTCCTTGATAAAATAATTGCTTGTACTAATCATTTTGATTCATCAAATCCTCAGTGAAGATGAATAACCAAGACATATAAGCGATCAGCGCAGAAGTTAGGAAGTCAACGCAGTAAACGATTCTGAAAACACCGTCACTACCGAAGACAGCAATACCCATTTCAATTTGATACCTGAAAACCAAATGCTGGGTAATTTAATACAGGAAAGTGAGTACTGTCAGTATAGTTTTTGGCGGGGAAACAAGAAGATGACACCTTTTAAAAGACCCTGACCAACTGACCAATCTAATTTCCCCGAATCGTTTTCATCTTTGATTCCCCTGAACGTCCCCTTCTGGCCTCCAGCTCTCGGAGACATAAAGCAGTGATGGCCCAGCTTAATGAAATCTTCATTAGCCTTAAACAAATAGAGGCAGTATATTGCGCGAGGATCCTCTTGTAAAGCGATGGCAGGAGGGAATTAACAGGAGCACAAGTGGGTAATAATGGGTAGACGAAATATCCGAAGAATATTGGGAGGCCACCTTATTGGGAATTTCTTTGAAAAAGAAAATGAATACTTCATAATGAAGCAAGAAAGATTTATAACAGATGTATAAATGGAACGCGGTAAGCTATGTTTTAAAGTCGTCGTGCCCGTACACTCTCGAAATGCTTGAGTAACAGATGAACAAGTATGAACGGAAAATGTCTAGTAGCTGAGCAAAATGCCCCAATATTAGGTAAAATTTATTGGTAAAACATCAGACACATAACATGTACCCTGCATATACCGTAGTTCGAATTTACCCAACTATTGTCACTGTTCACCTAATCCTACGTTAAACGGCCTCTTGAGTGCAAGTGTTCTGACATAAGAAATGTGTGATGCAACGCATCCTTAACGTGAAATACTCGAACTTGAGCAGTTGAGCATCAGCTCGGACATCTCAACATATAGGGCATGAGGAATGATGGGTACAATTCATATTACTCAACTTCATGAACTCGGAGACATATTTCCGGTGTTATTGATTACTGAGGGGCATCGATGTCAGTTCCGATGAAAAATCTTTCGCTGACGGCACGTCTGTTATTCCCCTTCTCTCCCCTTTTCGGTGTTCTCCCAAATCGAGGAAACTTTGTTCAAGTACCTTGCGAGAGAAATATGGAATTTACTTCCCTGTGACACAATAGTGCTGCGTCTGAAAAAAAGAAGAGTTTACTTCTTTATTACACAATAGTGTCGCGTCTGAAAAAAGGAGTATTGCGATAGACTCTAACCTTACTCAAAATAGCGATTAATCTAAATTCCTACTTCTTAACTGCCCAACTTGAACCAATCGCGTCTCTCGGTAAGAACCCTCACAGCTAAGTTCTCCATACATTTGTCATCAAACGCAAGAAGATTATCATCATGATCAGCCAATGAGAATCGCATCATGTGTATTTGTTTATATAATTGTCTACTTTGCTTTAAAAAAAATCTACGCAACAGGCATCGTTGTACGAATTGGCGTTCCACGAGATATTTCTGCGATGTAAGCATAGATGCCAAAAAGGTGCTTCGGCATTTCAAGGAATACATTCTTTCGAGACAGACATTTGTGAAGATAAGGACGCCTTATCGAGATTATAATGGCGAAATTAATGCAGATCACTGTACTGCCAAAAACCATAGCAACCCTCAACATGGGAGGGGGGGGGGGGGGTATATACACAAGCATGCAACAATAGTGGAAATCCAGGATCGACCTTTCCAGTACGTCATGCGACAATACCCCGCCCCCACCCCCTCCAATCAACCGATTGAGACTCAGGTGATATTTGCTTCCTAATTGAAGTCGACATGGTCAAGAGGCCAATGAATTCCGACACATGCAATTAAAAGATAAGACAGCAATGAAGAGCTTCTGCTAGTGGTCAAGGAAGCTAAGACTGTTTACACTTCATACATACTTGGACCCTGCAATACACGTTTGAGAGTTTGAAAGCATTTTAATCTCACGGAAGTAGAAGCCATCTAATGAAGATCGCAACGTGTTATTGAGAAACGTAATTGTCTACTGGCGACAGACGGTTGCCGGTATTGGGTGAAAATGATCTGATTTGTCGTAAGATTACGTAATCATAATGTGATCGCTGAAATAATATCCCGAGCTCAACGGCTTTGTTCCCCAAGTTTTTCGTTGCATTGAACGAGTTCAATCGTAAATTTTATTCATAATTTTCATAAGAAAATGGTAATAAAGAATCCAGTTGAAAAACTTGTAATATCCACTGCAATAAACGGATACGAATTGAGATACTAAATCCGCAACAAACCTTACTATGAAATAACATTTATTTAAATGTTAATGTGACACTGCTTTTCAATTGAACGCAAGACAAAAACAAATGAATATGGTGTGTGTCTACATGAGCTTCATTAATCAGTGGTTACAATCAAATAAGCATCATCGAAACACTTATTCCATTATTATCTCATCTGAATGTGTCACTGACTCAACCCAAAATTTTCACAGCAAAATCCCTCAAAAATACAACAAATTTGAATGGTGTAAAAGAAACGTGTACAATGCTTGATCAGGTGGCTCAATATCCCGACATATATGACATTTGACTTGACAAAAGATATTCATTAAAAAAGTGTCAGCAAATACTGCTCAATCGCACAACCCAACCAAAGGGAAGTAAATGCACTTGATCCTCCTTGCACATAATAATTGCTATGTCTAAATAAATAAACAAATAACAAAAAATGTGACGGGACTATAGCTATAGTTGTAGGTCCGTATTCTGAGGTCAGGTTTTACTTAGACCATGGTTAACTCTGTGCTAAAATTATGGGAAGCCAAAAGTGTCAAAATTGTTATTAAGTTGCATGTTTATTATATTTACTGTGCTCTTTCCTGATTACCCGATGGTGAAGACAATCATCTATTTATACTTCCTAGACAATTATGAATGATTTGAGAGCCAAATGAGCTGGAATATTATATCTCTACTGTTAGTGATTTAGGTAACAATTGGCTATCCATACTTAAACCACAACTTTAAACCCGACTCCAGAATACGGGCCATAGAGTCCTTGTCCGTGAAGGTTGGACGTCGTATCATCTACTGAGTGTTGTAGATACATGTAAATTGCCTTTACATTTACAAAGTGCAATATACCAATCAATACCGAGGGGCGGCCCCCATTTCAATTAAGAGTGGAATTGGGCGCAATGAATTATGCTCTCCCGTGTGTAGTGGAGCGCGGTGAGACACAATCAATGCGGAATAGTTTTGATTTGTTACTGATCTCTTCGACCCAAGGTGCGAGTTCTGTGTTACCAGTGTGATGTTGTAGATCCACATGTTCATACTACTAAGATTTTTATTTTATTAATTCATGTCATGCAGTGATCACATACGGAACATATGTTCAAAGAGAAATTACACCCTCAGTCATAAACGATTTGAAACGTCTGTCAAAAGCGCTTTATAAATATTATTATAATCAATATCACCCCCATACACACACGGTTGGGTGGGTAGCGGTTATGGGGGGGGGGGCAGAGAGAAAATTGTAACACAGATGGGGATATTGTACATGGAAAAGGAGGTCATAAAATGGATTGGGAGAGAGAGAGAGAGAGAGAGGAGAGGTTGACAGAAGGGGGCAAATTTGACACCAAGTTCCAAGAACGTTGTCTTTCAGCCGACTGTCATCATCCCTACCATACCTAAGACGAAAATGGGTCATTTAGCACATGTGTATCTATCTGTCAGCCTTTTGCTGTCATTACTGAATGACAGAGGGTTGGAATGCGGATGGGGTGCATTATCAAGGCATCGTGTGGCACTTGGCTAGTAGTACATTGGGAAAATATACATAAAGGTGTCTCGATTCATTTCCACGACATTTGCTCCGGCGACAATTACTCCGCTCTAAATTCCACATAATAATCGAAGAACCAACTTTAACCCTTGGTTTAACACTTAAACCCAAACATAACGCCCCATTGCAACCCTAATCCTAACCCTAAATCTTAGGCGAAATTAAGTCCGAATCAATTGTCGCGAGAAAATATTGTGTCGCCCACGATTCAACCTGTTCCATACCAATCGCATTGGTGCTGATTGGAGTAAAAGGTTGAGGGAAAAGTTGAAAGTAAGATTGGAAAGGGTATGAGGGAAATATAAAGAGATTGCTAATAAAGATAGATAGATATAGACAGTTATTTAGGTAAGCCCATAAAATGAAATTAGCAAATAATAATATAAACACAGGGTATGTTAAAAACAGAAAGAAAACGTGGAAACGAAATAGAAAGTTGACAGGGAAGAGTGTGTTGTCGGTGAAAGAGAGGTACAGAAATGGGTGGGGTGCGTTGGTGTGTGTGAATAGAGATAGAGAGAGGGAGGGAGAGGGAGGGAGGGAGAGAGGGAGGGAGGGAGAGAGGGAGAGAGGGGGAGATAGAGGGAGAGAGAAGCATACCGAGGTACATGTAGGTACAGGCATCTCGATACCTCTCCAAGGAGGTATCAAAACAGAGATCACATACCACATAACAGATAGACACATGTGTGAACAAGAGCTAAGTGGTGTCATGCTGCGTGGCTGAGGCCCTCTGATAATCGTGAGAAGGATATGCGAACAACTGATTTACCAACTCTCCTTATACTCGTTTAAACCATCGCAATAAAAATAGACCCACCTTTTTATCGTCGTGACGTTTCTTGACAGTATTCCATGTCAGTAGTTTAATATCTACACCTGATCGTAAAAATGTCCGGACCGAATTCGCTCCCAGTCCTCCCGTATTCCTTCACCCTTACAGAGAAGGTGTACTGGTAAGTTGATTAAGAGGATTGTGTTTGGAGGAGGGGGCAGCAGACAGGTGCAAGATTCAAATATAGTATTTTTAGTGTTACAAGGATCCTCTATAGTTTACGTTCTATATTGGATTTACTTTCATTTTCTTCTTCTTTCATTCATCGAAGGGGTGATCTCCTGAGACCCATGCAGCACCGCCACTGATTCATTTCCTCCTTGTTATCCAACATCATCGGTGGTCTAAGGGGAGGGTGAACATGAATTCAACCTCACGCTCGACCCTTCACGCCCGATAATACCTCACCCTCAAAATAGGCGGCCGCTTGATTAATATCGAGCCGCGGGTGTCGGTTTACCCGCCTCGTTCTTGTCAGTGCAGCCTGACGGAGTCCACAACCGGAGGTGCGCCGGAAAAGGGGCTGCACAGTGAGAAAGCAATAAAATCACATCCATTCGGGATCATGAACATCGCATTGGTAAATGACAACTAAGGAGGGGGTAAACTGCGTGAGAAAGAGATCTCTCGAGTACAAAGAGGAGGGGGGTGGAATATATTTGGGTTCCATTAAATGGGTCGCCATTTACACGCATTCCAAACAACTGGGTCGAAATCGAGGGTAGCCACAAGGGGAAGGTCGAATATGAGTGTGACGTCACTGAATAGTCATGGTGTAATTGCGTTTATGGATTATCTGCTCGTTATGGATATCGATAACAGTTCCGTGCATGTACTTTATGTCGCCATTAGCTCCCTAGGGAATACACATGTCAAATCGACGTGTATTTGGTTAAACGTTTTGCCTGTAAGCCAATTTCCCACAAAGAAACACAACCCTAATGATACATCGTCCTATAATTATAGTAGCTAGAGTTTATAGAACTTCATGGATTTCACTCAACTGCTCATCAAGAAGAGACTTGTTTTGTGTAGGATATAACTTGTTGGGATAGGTCGCACGTCTGAGTTTTCTTTTATCGCATTGGGTAGAACGCAACTCGCAATCTATCGCCATTGGCAATCAAACTGGTACTAAGGATATCAAGTCACGATCACTCGCAATTAACTGGGTGGAACATAGGTCGCACGATGTAAAGGTACCGAGTTTACTTAAAAGTACTAACATATCCGTTGAAATCACACTCCTTTCTTGGCCATGTCAAGAATATCGACTTTCTAATGTTTGTTGCGGTATACGTTTATTGAATTTCAGCACGAATCAAGGTTGTAATAATCTCATCTCTGTAACAAAATAGATATCAACACAGAGAGGTCAATCCAAAGACAATCTTCGTGCACTAAAAGGACCTGGCAGATTTTGCCCCCAGATGCATAATTGCATGCAATAATGTCATCTAGTTGTTATTTGTTCATCCATTCATTCAGTTACTTTCAACAATCCATCACCATTCCCATCCCATAATGAACGCAGTTGCCTCTCGTTATGACACAGGTACTTCAGTAACCATGGCATTGACTCACTGGCATTCGTCAGGGAGAGAACGAGAGAAACAGACTAAGACCGAACTATCATGACCACGGTCGTTTACCAGGCGCCGCTCAGGAAACTATATCCCTGATTATGGGGAAAACAACACCGGCGCACTGGAAACGTGGACATGGTGGATGGGTCTTCAACGTTCTAAAAAAAAATCGGATGGTGCTGCTACTTTTAGATTGCTTTCGATTCATCTCGACACCGTGCGGTTGGAGAGAGCAGTGCTTGAGATCTTGGCCGTGCAGATGTTAAGATGCCATCGATCAGCAGGCGAGGTCCAATTAAGGACGATTTCGAATGTTGAAGTCTATTTATCCGAAAGGTTGAACAAGAATATTCCTCATAAAATAGGAAGTACGTGTGGACATGAGCGAAGACGTTCATAAACAGTCGACAGTAAGTGACTAAATTTCCGAAATAATTAACCGGACGATTGAATGGATGCATTTGTTGTAGCATTTGGAAAAAAAAATACATGAAAAGTGAATATCACACCGATCATTCTGTATTCAATTAGATATTCATACCCAAAGTGCAATTTTCAATATTAGTTTTTGGACCCCGGGTGTTAATCAGATAGATATTAATTTATTTCCTTTTTTTACTTTTTAATTTATTATGTAAATTGGGGCGATCTTATCATTTCCATTCCTTCACAATTTTGCAAGGCTTTTGATTCAACACACAACATGCACAAGGTCGCGTGCTAGAATGCTATATTCTGCACGATCAAATGACAGCTCCAATTTCCATTGAATCACACTGAAAATTCAATCACACTTATCTTACAGGTAAACGCAAAAACGGGAAAACCAATTGGGGACAATGATGCTTCGATTTTGAGACTGCCCCTCGAAATGGAAACAGAATTGTTGACATTTCAAGATTTGACTCTGACTTCTTCAGATTAACAAGTATTCCTTAAAAATGAGAGATATATAACATTGCTTTCGAGTACATGATATTGTCTGATTTGAAATATAACCAACACTGAAGAGCGAGAGACAGAGTAAGGAAAAGAGAAGGAGAAAATGGGGAAAAGAGGGAAATAGACATAGAGAGGATACCTGTATGGAAGATAAGGAGAGTGAGTGATTGACATAAAGTGGGAGGGAGAGAGAAAGGCAGATTCGAGAAGGGGAAGGGGTTAGGACGGGACGGGAGTATTTTTAACATAAAAACGGACAACGTCAAAGAAAGATGGAAAATTTTCTAAGTTTACATAAAGTAACGCTTCCTGATGATAATTTTTAATGACAAAAAGGGATACTGAACATTTTTGCCCTCCCCCGTGTGAAAAAAGAAGCCCTTAAATATATTGAAATCATTGGTCGGAGTAGAGGTTCATCACACTTATTCAAGACCCATTACACAAGAAGCATATAGGAGTAAAAACTAGCCACCGACAATTATCATTTTCTAACCTTTCATCTAAGACTCCTTTCTGATGATGGCCTTCAAATTGGGGTTTCCTCTGGAGAGGGAGAATGAATTTGTCTAGATTCCAACGAATACTGTCTAAGTGCCCTGCAAGCCATGCGAGTCAATCGGAAAGAAAAGTGATTTTTGTGTACGTCTAGGGTAGAAGACCCCCCCCCCTCCCCCGACACCGTACCACAGTTTTAGGGCTGACAGGGGGATACAGCATACTCCCGCAGCCTTTCGTGGGAGCATTACCACAAATGTCACGGGTGAAGGAAGAAAGATTGTCTGTGGCGAGCACCAACTGGAGGCATGTTCACAACGAGCATTTCCCCAAATCATAATCACCCTAAATCCTCGTCTGACATTGTACAACGGACCCCGACCCTCGAGAGAAGAACCCAACTGAACCTGACCTTGGAGATGTGCTCTATATTCGAGTGATTCAAATAATGACGAGTGTTCCACTTTTGACGACATATCCATATGCGCCTTAATTCATTGCCAATTTGAGGAAGGGCAACCTTGGTTGATGGAAATTATCTGGAAGCATTTCAGAGCTTAGATTGATATGGCAGACCAATAAAGATAACGGATACGGAGCACACTGAATGTTGGAGGATGGTACATGGATATATCCATGGTTGGAAAATGGTTAATGTAAGGAAGGAAATAAGATTTAGCCTTCAAGGGACAGGCTTGTAGAAATGGTCCATTCTTCTTCTCAAAAATGCATTGATAACAATAAAACAGTGTGCATTCATTGTTTCTTTAGTTCCTTTTACAGATTTCAAAATGTCCACCGCAAAGTTATCCAAGCATTTATCTATCTGAGATACAGAGATAGGAGACAGAGAGAAAGACGGTGAAAGTAAACGAGTGATTGAGGGAGAGATAGAGAAAAAATAGATATGGTAGAATAAGAGGAATAAGAGAAAGAACTGAGAATAAAAGAAGAAAAAGAAGGAGGAGGAGAAGGAAGAGAAGGAGGAGAAGAAGAAGAGGAAAAGTAAAAGGAAGAAGAAGAAGAGAGAGGAACAGGGATTGGCTGAAAGTTTTGTTTATCTTACTCAACTAATTTAGAGAAAATCGAAAGTTTTTTCATCTTTAGATGTAACCGGGTTAGTCGTTGATAAAGAAAACCTGAGCCTTTCTTATCATTTTTTTTCAAAAGAGGCTGGAACCAGGCATTGATTTCGGATCGATGCCTATCCATGTACTACAAAGTTTTACCCCAAAAGTCTTGATACCTAAGCTTGCATTATCTACAATCATTTTTTTCCCCGACGTAGTCCCATCTGACCGGCAAAAGTGGAACCCATCTTCTTCGGAAATCACAGGAGATTATCACATTTCCCCTCTCGCTGTAGTCCGTTCTGTAACTGACATGACTGGCAAAATCATCAGCTTTATTTTGGCACTTCAGAACCAAAATAGGAGTTAGGATTGCAAAGCTCGATGGGTTGGGGCAAGGCTGAATGAAAGTCTTTTGAATATAGAAATAAGAAATAGAACGCAATATCTATGCTAACAAAACATGAGAAGCGCCGTTGAAATTTTGTATGCAACAAAACATCCATCAGAATTTTTTGGGGGTATTCTTTCGCGCCAGTCCGACGCCATCCCCTAAAATGCCCATTACATATGAAAACAAAATTCATGCAATGTCCGACCTCATGCTTGCAAACTTTTATTGTAAAGAGGTTGGTATACCGTAATAAGTTTCAGATAACTCGAAAATTGAATCAAATCAAACCAACTTCGGACTGATACACAGGATTGGAGACGGAAATGTTCTGCTATCTTCTGGAGACAACTACGATCTTTGGTGGCATCACGGTGAATTTTCACACAATTTGTTCATAATTGTGATGGTGTTGATGATGATGATGACGTTTATCATCGTCATCATTATCATCATCGTTGTTGAAATCGTTTTCCTTCCTGTTATTCGAGTTGGAATTATTCCTCTTGGGATATATTTTACAACGGTTGTGCCATTTCTAGTCCGCAAATATTCTGATGTGATAAACTCGATACCTTAAATGATTAGAAGAATAATATAAATTGTACAATATGCAATGACATCTAATCGCAATGCGTAATAGTAATGAAGCCTTAGTAACAGTGGCGTACATATTATGGGGGGTGGGGCTTTTTCACGACCAATACAAATAGAAAAAAGGAACGAAAAGGAAAGAGAGAATGGTGAAATATGATAATTTTCTGTATATTGTGTCAAAATAAATCACAAAATTTGATTATTGGAATAAAAATGTCGAAATACTTGTTCGCTCGCTTTGCTTGCAAATTTGCCCAATACAACATTTTTCGCCCATTAAAATGTTTGCTCATTAAGCCACTGCTTAGTAGGATCACGAACCCCCCCCCCCCCCCCCAAAAAAAAGAATCCCATCCCTGCGATATCTTTTACTTATGCAATATCGAACCTTTCCCCTTCATCATTTCACCACATTCCTTACCTAGCCCTAATATCCCCATAGAACCCGTTTTCTCAATTCCCACTCATCAGCGAGTCGGCATCTCTTCTCATCTCGGAATCGCCTCGCGACCAATTTCCGAACAACCTGTTGCCTCAGGAGCCACAATGACATTCAGAAGGCACCATCCCGGTGCGAAAGCAAAGGCAGGGTGATAACATTTTGGGAGTGCGAAGTTACTGCGCTGCTCACATTACTGCATCTAACAATGGAATCTACATGGTATTACTATATATATATGTTAAGGACCGGTTGACGGAAAAGAAATTACAGCCATGACCGGTTTTACGAAGGACAAGAGTACTCATGATAATATTGAACCGATTCATGTTGCGAGCGAAACAGGTTAGGAACGAAAGATGTACCAAAATTTGTCTGCCTTCGGTCGTTTATCAAATGACTGGTTTCCGATGTCGACAAACATAATAGAGTTGTTCTTCACTCCGGTCTCGCGTAAGTGAATTTTATATATGCCATTGAATAAAATTATCAAATATATGCTTCTAATCCCAAGCAAACCTTCAATAAAAGGCCCATTTTCAAATTGTATTGAGAAGTTTCTTTTCTTTTGATAAAACTTATTTGAAAAATATTGTGTTATTTTGTCGGATTGCTTTAATAATGTTCACTCTTAAACATTTAAAAGAAATCAAGAGATAAATGGTAAATTGCAATTTCAATCGTTGGTTAGTCAATTAGTTTTGTATTGAAATATTAAAAAGAAATGCTTCATCATAAATTACATCAAAAATGCAGCTTCCTGAAAAATTTGGTCGAGCGTTCAACAAACAGACAATGTTTGAGAACACGAGTTCAATCAAAATCATTAATCAATCATTTTGTTTTTTACTTACTATCTAAGAAAGAAGGTTCAACTTGATGACGCGATTCCGATGCTCCGCGAATACTCCGAACACGCAAATTACGGTCCTGCAAAATATAACAGAAGGATGGGGTTAAATGGGAGAGCTATAATTACATTATCACGTGGTGACTTCCAAAAAAGATTTATCAAGCACCTAACGCAAACATAAGAAATAATGAAGGATGAATGCTTTAATTGTAATGCTACTTCACCAAAGACCGATCCTACAAATAAGATATTTATGAAAGGGTATCGGAAAATATCAATTTGATTCTTCGATACATTACTCCAGGTATTTTAGCGAGAATAACAATGGCTCCTCAAATGCAAGTTTGTTTCATCAAATCATATAACCATTCCACACAGCGTTTTCATTGAAAAACAACAACAACAAAAACAGAGTTAAGATAAGCGAAGGCATTTACCATGTACAAGCAAAAGAGTAGATGAGACAAAAAATGCAAGTAGAACGAATCAAGATACGCATGTTCAAACATTTTTTTTTACCCTAAAAAGTATGTTTTCTGCACTATGTATTATCCTTACATCAAACAATTACGGCAAAATGGCAACAGGTTAATGTCACAACAAAGGTCGTCAAAATATGGAACTCGATCACATAGTTCACGAAAGTCAGACAAATTTGAGGGCAGTGTATCGAATTGCGAAAGCCATTTTCACCCCAAAGTCCACTGCGGTGTCGTCGAAGAGAAAGCAACAGGGGGAAAAAGTGCAAAATGTCTCGTCATACAAACTGAGATAACAAACGCTGTCTGAAATCGGAGATGGTAGAGACAAGATATAAAAGAATTCGATTAAATTTCTGCGACAAAAATAGGTCAACTGGTTAAATTGAACTACATTCTTCTATGTTGAAGCGTTTTGTTTCTGGGCTTTTGGCGGAACGTGAGAGGCATGTTTTCCCTCATGATGAGCTGTGTCCTGATATTCTTTTCTCCGTTTCCTGAAGAGCTGTGCGCCATGATAAAAATACTTCCATATTCTGAACTAGATGGAGAGGGGAATTAGTGAAAGTTTCCGAAAGGTGCTTAGATAATTATGACTAGAGGTATTAGCTCAATATAAACACAAGAGCAACATTTTACAGTTTGTATAAGCGTTCGCTTTTACAACTTATTTCAAACTGTACATTTTATGTTTGTGCACTCTTTTTTTCTTAGTATGTAATAACATAATCATGTTCTTTTCGTAACCTAGAATACATATACAATGTTTAATAATCATTTTTGACCATCATTGTGCTATGTATTTGCCCGAGACTCACAACGCAAGTACGATGCAAACTCTTGATATAATTTGTATTCATGTATCTGGAATTATAAAAACAATAAATGCCTGCCTCCGTCGAGGCAATTTTGAGGCAATCATAGATATTGGAAGATTTATTACACGTGCTACAAACGGCAAAATCTTGATTACATCTTTTCTTTTCCGTGCTGTTTAATTCATCACTGCTGGAAATGCGATCAGAATATTAAAATCGACGGGTCAGAACTGATTTTGCACATCCGGAAAATTCATTGCACGTACAAATTGAATTGGGAATAATTAATTTAACATACTTGTCACAAGAAAGACATGCTGTAATTTCAATTCATAGATAATGTAGGTTGATTCATGAGAATTCAATTTCAAGTGAGCTTTGTTGGGTAAATTCTTGTGTTTAATTCAAGTATGTGGAAAAACGTCATGTTTCAATGAATTCAATTGAGTGAGAATGTAAGAAGAATAATAACACACAGTTTATGGATTAGTTTCAGATCTACGGTAGATTGCAATGGCAAGGGCCGAGGAACGGTTTTGAAAGTGGGGGGGGGGGGGGGCTGACCATGCAAAAAGCACAATCATTTTTACGTTTTTGTACACGACTTTTAGAAAAAAATGGGGGAGGGGTTTGAAGCCCCCAGCCTCCTCCCGGTTCCGCAGCCCCTGAATAGATAGGAAGAGTGTGTGTATGTGCAAGAGAGTGAGTGTGTGCGTAAGTGTGAGAGAGAGGGGTGGGAGGGGGCACACAACTGCCCAAGCATGGCAATTGATGGAGGCAGAGAAAGACATTTGGGAATAAGAAGTGTAAACGAACAAAGAGATGGAAGGCTTAGGGAGGGGAGCACAACAATAGAACATGGCATACGTGAAAAAAAAGTGATGGAAATTCATGGACCCACAACGAAAAGAAATGGTGAAAGGCCAGTCGTTATTATATCAATGTGCGTGATATAGTAGGCATGGTGACCGTGATAAGTTGGAAATTTTCGATTGATCGTCAAGTTTTTTTCTACATCAAGGTAATCATAGGGAGCTGACAGCACATTGATGGGGGCGTCCACGATGGATCTGATTAGAATGATATCGACAACGATGAAGGCAACGATCATGACTTCATGACGAGAGGTGAATAACCATACGAGCGAGGAGGATGTACTTGTAGGTAAACAACAAGAACATTGATTCATATCGTCTCGTCGAAGTGTTGTTTGTATTCCAAAAAAAGTGTTGCCAGTCTTTGGATGTCTTGTTTGCATCTGTCTGCTCTTCATTTTCTGCTTTATTATCTGATTCACACCTGCTTGCGAATATGATTATTAATGACGTCTGTTACACTGGGTATCTCAAGAGAAAAGCCAATATGTTGCAAACCATTCAAACGAATTTTGAAGATCGCAATAGTGCATTTGTATGAGATACGAAGACTTTTTTGAAATAATGATAATTATCATTTGATCTTATTCAGTATTAATTTTTTACCCTTTTTAATGCATACCGATTCATGTCATGAGGAAACCTCTTAAGATGTCACAACATGCTACAACATGCGTCAATCTGTTCGGAACCATGAATATAGATATTTGATAAAAATGTTTCTGTGTATTTTAATCAAAGCAAGATTGCGCGTGGCGCCGCCCGACCTTAAGTACACCCTTGACGAGAGAAAAGGTTAAAGGAAATTTGTCGTGTCGAGTTTGTCACCTTATCAACAGAATCGCAGAAAAGAGAACCAAAGCAACAAGAGTCGTCATAAAAGGGGAGATACTTGTCTAGCGGCCTTCAATCCACTTTCTCACATCATTCGACGGAATGTCCGTTCCCACTATCTTTCTCAAAAAAGGGATGATTTTGATCGACTTCTTTAGTGAACCAGTGGTGGATTCGAACTACTTTGTCCCGAGACATATTTAGTATCATCTACGGGACAGTAAATAATGGGAATTCTTTTTCTTCAAGTTATGTATCCAATGGGAAGAACGTATATACGTAACCGTTAAATCATAATATTGGTTGAAGAAAATGACGACGTCTGCCTTGTGGAGGCATCGAACAATTAACAATGAAAGCAGAAAATTGCACACAAAAAAAGACTCGCGGTGGGCACGTAGCATGCTTAGTTCAATTACAAAATCATCACTCCACAGTAGTGCAGACACTAAACAAGCACTGTAAGTGCTAAATTAGCACTACATTTTGAGGACTTAAACAGACTTTTATCGGCATTTTATACCAAGATGACAAAGCCTGTTGAGCATTCCACAACAATTAATGTCGCGCCTCTCTCATTAATGGTTCCAACAACACAGTGATTGCCTTGTTTTGATGAATCGAATGCAGGAGACAAATTTGTTGAAAACATGCGAGGTACAAACAAGCAATCTGGTGACATTTTCTACGAAACCTCAATCTCAACAACGTTCACGTATTGCGTCAATGTAATTATCGATTTCACCCCAAGTCGTGTGAGACAGAAATATTGCGTCTATCTACCGACAACCCGGATCCACCAGCACGCCGACGACAATCCGATTGACGGTTACTCGCTCACGGGTAACTGCAACATGCGATCTTCAACTCGATCTATTGCACAGTTTGGTCCCGTGGTGTGACCTGGTAAGAGTTCAATGCACAGGATGAATCCCACAATAACATGGTGTTTAATTGCGTATGGTGCCCTTTTTCATGCTTCAATCAAATGGAAGATAAATCGCCACGGTTTAAAACAAATGATGAAAGAGTGGGGGGATGCCCAAGATGAAAAAAAAAAATTATGAAATGTTAGTGAATTTATATCAAGAATAATACTTTAAATATTAATACTTACATTAAATCTAAGTTACATGACGCCAATGTAAACAAAGAGAAAATGCCTGTTAGACCAAAATTATGTTAAGAAAGGAACCCTGATGATAAATTGAATTGAAAACGGAAATGATCAGAACGAACAAAAGCAATATCAGATATATTTTCCGACGATGGACTCATCTCCTTCATATATTTTTAATGGCTAACAGGTCTATGAATGACCACACACACTTATCTTCCTTAAGGGCTACTTAAATCTGCTTGAACAACATCAACACACAGTATTATTTCACGCAATGAGTCATACGAATAGTCTGGCTTTTTGCAGTACCTCTCCTCGGGCATATACCTCCCGTGCCCCTCCTTTGATTTTTATTCTCCAATAAATATTGTAACAGTGTCCGGATTATTATTGGGTCAAGATATTCCTGGATGATTTGATTTTACTTAACTGAATCATTTAGGTGGACAAATAATCTGCCTGTTTAAATCCCATGGGGTCACGTGACCTTTTTCTTTTAATGGTCCTCTGATGTAGCTTCTGATCTCCCTGCATAACGCATAAATAAATTAGCTTTTCCCTGATGCGTTCTATGATCCTTCTTCGTCTTCTTCTTTTTTCTTATATATCCTTCTTTCTCTTCTCTTTTTCCTCTTCCTTCTTCCTCCTCTTCTTTATATCCCCCTTCTACTTCAATCTTGCACTTTTCTTGTTTTTAATGTTTCTTTATCTTCTCCTTCTTGGCTCATTCTTGTTCTCGTCTTTTTCCCCTTCCTCCCCATCCTATTCCCGTTTTAATTGTCCTTATTTTTTTTATCGTTATAATAAATAATATTCTCCTTGTCTTGTATTGCTTTATGGCGTTTATACAGCGTTTATTGCTTTAAATTTCAAAGTCACCTTCACTGTTGCCAATTATCAATATCTCTATCCTGTCATAAAACTATTGTCTATTTTATTAATCTATCCTGCTTTTATAAAACCCATTATACCCATCCCATCACTCTGTGCGATATCAAGTATATTTGCGTTTTTAAACACAATAAACACATGTCACTCACAAA
The DNA here is from genome assembly GCF_037042905.1 of Lytechinus pictus. Lineage (NCBI taxonomy): Eukaryota > Metazoa > Echinodermata > Echinoidea > Temnopleuroida > Toxopneustidae > Lytechinus > Lytechinus pictus. The sequence goes on from NC_087256.1 coordinate 22,250,367, forward strand.
CGTCACGCTAAGTTGGAATTTCAAGCTACAAATGATTTTGTTTGCATAGTTTCGCCAAGAAGAAAAATGCCGTCATATTTCCAAACTATGCAAACAATGATAAGAATACACAGAATCTGATATAGCTTTCTTAACGAATAGGGATATATCTTTCGGTGTCATATTTTGCAGACCGCTTACATTGCGTGACGTCAAAAGGCAAAGTTGAATTCTTAGATCAAGGGGTAATATGTCCACTTTTTATATAAATTAAAACCAATTAAACTGGCATGTTATTTCACTTCATCACATATTATGAAAAACAGCAGTGAAATTTATATGGTTCACATTCTGAGAGGGTAACAGTTTATGAAAACAAACAACTCGTCACCTGATATTATGATTGCGATGTGCTCGCAAGTTCATTTATTACATTCATCATATTATTAAGAAATTCATGAAACGACAATTAATTGCCTGAGTTCAGCTTTAAATTATGTTTATAAAGATATAAAGATAGAAACAGTTGATATCATTATGATATACAAATATAAGAGATATGTATTGCTCAATATATTTTAACACCTATTCAAATGCATACAAAGTATGATAAAAAAATTTAAACACATATTCATTAATGGTTAATTATAATGAATAGGATGCTGGATTTTCCGAACGGCAAAATGATATGAATACATAAATAATGCAAAATATGCAAATATTCATATAGACCTCTATCAAAAGTTATTGCTTGGGAGATTTGAGCATCAAAATTATATTGAAACGATTTTATTAAGGTCGGAGCCTTACTGTCACCTGATATTTACGTTTATGATCGCAATATAGAAAATCGTGCTAAATTTCTCATCCGTCAATGATGTATGTAACTAAGGATACATTTGTGTGTATGTTTTCCAAATTGAATATTGATTTGCAATTTTCCCTAAAGGTGTTTAAAACACATTGTTTCTCATCCGTGGATAATGGAACAAATTCTACGCAACCTTTTTGCGACCCTGCAACCCACCCACCTAATGTCAGATACACGATAATTTCAATTCTCCCAATCCACTGTCTTGCCTTTCCTCTCCTTGTTTTTCTATTTTTCCCCTTGCTTTTTCCGTAAAACACCAAATGACCCGGGGGCAAGCACTTACTTGTGGCCGAGTACATGTATTCACCGCAGTATTCATCTCCAACCCCGGGGCCAGACCGGGTACTTTACCTGTCACCATCGCTATATTTACACCACCGTACTTTTTTCCTCTCCGTTCAAACCTATTATTTCCTCTTCAATTCTATTTTCTGTTCATCCATGCCACCATAATTTTACAAATGCCATCTCAGCCCCATAATAAGACGGTCACTCCACGCGTGTGCAATGTTTTTGACAGATATCATTTAGTCCATTGTGCTTATAAAATATGTAAACTAGAAAAAGGGTTATAAAAACAATATCTACATAAAAACTATGTTCATAATTGTGACTGAGTCTTTCTTATACATATAGCAAAATATCACTGGCTAAATGGCCTAAACATTAAAAACTTACCTCTTTCTTTTTATCATTGCTAAAAATTACACAACCCACAACACTCTCGATGTTCATTCAGACTCTAAATATGCTTAAATTATTTTTATTCCCACTGTCCACCATGATAACGTGTATAGACAAAACCACATGTTAAAATAAAACAGAACCACATGTTAAAATATGAAATTAGAATAATTTGATCCCAGTTTCATTAAATCAAATCTTCAAGCAATTAGCACTCGTTGACAACAAAGAAATAGTCTAAAAATGAAACACTTTCTCTCTCTTGAAATAATTCACACTCCTTAAAAAATGCATCATATATATTGGGATTCGATCTTCCGAAGATTGTAAAATGGCGCCTTCGCAACAAGAAAGTCTGGTTTCCAAGACTAAAATGCACTTAATGGAATCTGATTGAGACAAACAACGAGTGTGTCAAAATTAATCTTTTCCAGGGCAGTTTGGGAGAAAGAAATGAAAACCATCGAAGACAGTGCTGCACTATGTATGGATTATTCGAGGAATGGTCGCTACTTGTCACTGTCAGTCAAATTTTGTCTGAAAGCACAGGCCTCTTTCTCTATGCTCCGATAGATATTTTGTGTATTCAAGAAAAGCCAATATATTATGCTCGTCGTTGCAGCTATCACATTTTCAGAAGCAAGAATAATGAGACATGTACAGCAGATATAGGAATCGTCTTGGCCTTTACTTAAAGTTATAATATTATTTTGTCTACTGAGGTCTGTTTACGGAGACTAATTCTACGTGTCAATAAGTTGAAAGCGAAGGTGCTTCGAAAAATCCTTTTGGCATGTACACTTCCTGACTTCCCTTATCATATTTTAGCTACCGATTGTCATCACCTTTTCCATTATCCTTCGTAGTTGTTTGAGAAAGTGCATTTTACGAGTTGTTAGTTTTTTAACGCTTTTCTTTTTGTTTCATGGGACCTTTGAAATGACCATTAATGGACTTTCGAGGAGTTGTTTTTTCAGACATTTTTTTTCGGATATTGTCATCTTTTAATAATTTCTTTTCTTTTGGAATATTATTCCCGTGTTTGTACAAGTCGACCCACCTTCTTAGCTTCATTCTATACATCCTGCTGACAGCTATGTTAACATCACTTTTATTTTATTTTTTTTCCCCGTAATTGTAAAAACTACGACATCACTTAAAACATTCAGACCACGATATGAGACGTCGTAAGAATATAGCTTTTCTCGTGGTCTGCCAGTGCAAAGGTTTTTATCCAAATTATTTTTTATTAATTCATTCATTTACTTATTCATCTATCTATTTATTTCATTTTTATTTATTTAGCATTTATATATTTATTAATTCATTTATTTTCATTTTCATTTTTTTTTTTGGGGGGGGGGTAATTTATGCTTAAGACCAAAGACTTCCAACACAAAACGCATCATTACGTAAAATTTACATTTGATGTTGCTTCATTTTACCTCTTAAGCATGCAGGTTCCATAATTAATAATGCTAACCAAATGAAGTGGATTAGCTTAAAACAAATAATAAAATAAAGCTGTTGGATGAGCATCCTGTGTTATGTGATCAACTACCCTGTTGTACTAAATTTCAATATATTATAGACTAGGCCTACATCATCACGATATCAAAAGACAAAGAATACTGCGAATTTAAGAAAAAAAATATTTACTCTGATTTAACGTGCGATCCCACACGGAACTTGTATTACAGGTGTAAGTGGTCCTATTGTTTTTTTCCTATCTTTAACTCCAATCGCATCCTCCTCCATCTACATCACCTTGCAAGTTAAGTATCCATGGGTACTTGGCGTGAATTTATACATTCTCTTTAGATAACCTGATGGGGTTACGTCGGGGCACTTTGCACCCGATACTGGTCTGTTGCGAAAACACTCAACGCGCACTTGGAAGTAGCATTTGAGTTTCCAGTTTAACCACGTGACCATTTCTTAGGGGCCGGTTGCAGAAAGAGTTGTGATCAAACGCAACTCTTCCAAATCATTCGCAACTTGATTTTTAACCAATGTAATGCGTGTATTTCGGTTTTGCGCTTGATTTTCTTAGAGTGCGTATGATCATAGATTCTGCAACTGGTCCCTGAACTTGTTATCGATTTCCCGCGCACGTCGTTTATCTCTTGGCCATCTCCAGAAAAGCTTATGATTTTAAGAGGCTTACGGATAGGCGAAGGTATTCGATATAAGATGTTGTGGCTCAGTGGAGATGTCTCCGGACTTTGAATCACAAGGTCCGAGGTTCGAATCCCACCATGTCACTAGCTTCCTTTGACAAGGCATGTATCCACAACTGCCACTCTCCACCCGGATGTAGTAAATGGGTATCCGGAAGGAATTCCTTGAATGCCCGTGCTAAAGCCAGGGTAATAGTGTGCAGCCCTTAAACATATTGTATTGAGCGCTAAATAAATGTTGTATGTCATATTATCATCAACATTGTTTTTACAGGAAAGGCAAGTGAACAAGCGGAAAGTGTGTTAACTAAGAACGATTTTTTTTCAATAACTACTGATGAACATGAGCGCAGTCCACGCAAACCTCGCTAACAAAAAAAACCAACAAACACACTTATTAATATACATACTTGCCGTAATTGTTGTAGGATTTTTCTGCAATCAACTCTAAAATTGTGTGTGTGGATATGTTTTGTATACCTTTTATGCGAGTGTAGTTTAAGGTTCAATTCCAGAAATTAATCGAACCTTCAAAGTACAAATAACATCTAAAAAACATCAATATTAATTATGCATATAGCTAGGATGGGGGATATTATAGCAGCATACAGACCTTTTATCGTCATCCACATGCATTATGAATTTAATAGGTATTAAAGTATTTGCAGACATTTATTAATGATTCATTAAGATTGTTAGTGCAAAGTATTTCAATATTGTTATGATAAATTGTAATTTTTACCTTTGTGTATACTTATCGTTAAAGCCATTGGAAACCAAATTTATTTGTATCCCTACATAGACCAATAACAGAATCTTGAACACGAAGGCCTTTAACATAGTACAACGGGCCTTAAGACACTTTAGAACTTTCTTTAAATCAAACCGTTAACTTAACCCAGCGAAACAGGCTCTCGGAATAAGTATACTGTATACATGACTTTCGCTCTCTCTAATACGCCCAAGTTAACATGGTTAGCATACTTCATTGAAACTGATGCGAATGCTCGTATTGCCTAATGCATGCAAACATTGCTTCTCCGATTTTATCGGGCAATTACTGCTCTACATGCGGTCGATCCGGAGCGCGAGTTGACTCAGGAACTTGGCTTTCAACTCTGTACGCAGATGAAGGCGGGTCTGCGAGACAGAGGCAGGCTCGGAAAGGTGAAAGGTCCCTTGACCGCCCTTGCACTTGCTAATCAGGTCCACCCAGGATCTCTCTATATGTGAATGCTGATGTATAAGTCTGTCGAAGTAAATGGAACAACTGCTTTCATCCTTTTGCCATTAAAAAGACAGTTAGGGGCGTCTCCAGCAAGTTAAGCAGGATAAGCCCTTCATTGGAAGGTTTCAGGACAATCGCTCTGGGACAATAATATCACCCCTCTGGGAAATCAGTATATTAAATCCAATCACATGTAAAACCTAACCTTGTCCAATCTGTGTATGTATAGCTTTCTCATACTATTACAAAAACAAAATGAAAGAAATTCACCGTTTGACGAGGGCTTATTAGGGGGAAAACAGAGAGGCTAACATAATATCAAATTATTTTTCAAGTTGTCAAATAAAATCAGCTCCTAAAAGTGATGCATCGCGGTAACTACACTCATGTAATAGCCGCATTAAATTTTTCAATACGATTCACGTTATTAACCACTCAAGAAGGATTTAGATAGACTTAAACTGCCCCACCCTCACCGGGTTTTACTCTTCTGACCGATTTCAATAAGTGTTGCATACATGCCATTGCACCTTGACACAAAGGCCTCGAATCAATACCTACATGTAGAATATCGGGTTCAAGTTCAAATATCACACAAGTTACATTCAGCTTTCAAGTGTATAGGTGACTGGAAGATGAGACACTTCAACCTTGTATATTTTGAAGAGCAGGAAATGAGGGGGGGGGGGGTCATGTGTCATGTGGCACATGTTCCAAACTGCTTCGCTTATTTCATACGAATTTCCATTATTCACAGCAGTTCACTATAATGAGGTACGAAACGGAATTTTATGTTACATTATCTCACAAAGTTGAAAGAAAAAAAAATGCAGATTTATATTCTTACTGTTAAATGAGAAATAGGCCTATGTCTTGCAATGCAGTTTGGAATAAAAAAAACCTTTGTAAAGTGTTCAATAATCAATAAGAAAACAGTCCATCCTTATCCCATTATGTACTGACGCAAATCGTACCAGACATGAATTTACGTATACCTTTAGTGGTGTATTCGGTTTTGTGAAACACCCCCCTGACTGATGTTACTGACGAGGTTAAGTGGTCATACCGTTCCATCCTTCAATGGTGGACGTTTGAAAGTAATTATATTAGCCACAACTTGAGTTTGATAAGGTCGCAGGAAAAGACTGCCAGTCACTGTTTAGAAGTCGAGCCGAGCAATTTAAGAACATTCTCCCTCAACATTCAGTCACAAATGAATGAAGAGATAAACCTTTAGAACAAATACGGGCTCTTTCCAGCGATGTTCTATTCATTATTGCGTTTGTACCCATTGTTTCATGTGTAATTATTCATGAAAGGACAAGTCCACCCCAACAAAAAGCTGATTTGAATAAAAAGAGAAAAATCAAACAAGCATAACACTGAAAATTTCATCAAAATCGGATGTAAAATAAGAAAGTTATGACATTTTAAAGTTTCGCTTAATTTCACAAAACAGTTATATGCACACCCTGTTCGGTATGCAAGTGAGGGAACCGATGACATCGCCCACTCACTATTTCTTTTGTATTTTATTATATGAAATATGAAATATTTTGATTTTTTTCGTCACTGTCATGTGAAACAAAGTTTAATTCCACCCTGAACACATGGAATTCCATTATTTTAACATTTTGTGGTTCAAGCAAGGGGGTCCGTATTGTCAAATTCGTAAAAATGGAAATAATGTATAATTCAAACAATAAAAAACAAAAGAAACAGTGAGTGAGTGACATCATCGACTCTCTAATTTGCATATCACTGAGTTGAGCATATAACTATTTTGTGAAAATTAAGCGGAACTTTAAAATGTCATAACTTTCTTATTTTACATCCGATTTTGATGAAGTTTTCAGCGTTATTAATACTTGATTTTTCTCTATTTATTTAAATCAACTTTTTTCTGGGGTGGACTTGACCTTTAAATGAATGATCATCTTTGAATGATCTGGATCATGATTCTGAATCAGGCATTAGGATAATATCAATATATTGCATGTATTGAAAACATTAAACCCCTCTTTATGATATGATGCCAATTCTTGATTGATAACTTATTTAAAATAAACTGAGTAGTGATGTAATTATCCATAAATATTAGACTACATAATTTAGAAAGGCAATCTTTTCTGTTTGCCTTTTTTGTAAGTTGTATTATTATGTTAATCGAACTGAATCCGATCATCCGTGGTCATGAAAACATAATTTGGTTTCACTTTAAAATCGTTTTAAAGTTTTAGTTAAATAACAGAAAATAATGTTATCTAAAACGTCAAAAGATGCGTACTAATTTATTAACTACCCATGACCTATTTTAGGTAATGAATTTGCTTTCAAGACCTCAACGTTAAATACAGGCTGGCTTGAGACCTACAATTCGAATGTATGTGACCCGGATTTTTTTCCGAATATCCGAAACATAATGAGAACGACTGATTTCCTTCAAGGAAATAAATTTCGTTGCACGTTTGACGATAATGATCGATTTCGGATAATACTTCTGTCAAACTGCCAGACATATCACACTGAACATTCATAGATATTAGGCCTACCAACATGAGACAGAGAGAATTTATCTCATCTTCTTTTCATTCGAGTTCATATTTATTGATTTAAAGGAATTAGTTTATCTTTATATTCCATGATACAACAGCTGCACTTTCTTCAATCTCATGAAATTAAACAGACATAAAACCAAAGCGATTAAACGGTGTTGATCAATTTTAAGAACAATAAAAAAAGAAATATCGTAAAGTAAATGTACAGCATGACTCAGTTCTACTCAAATATCATGGTAAAATACGCACTTAGCATTATAGTTAAAAGAGACATCTTTAATGCATCTTACAGTTCCATTCCAACTTAATGAGCTAACAAAATATTACGATATTCATAAACATACATCTGTGAGTGTGTACGCTTGTTTTGTTTTGTTTATTAACAGTCTTTCACTTGGAACATGCCATGTAACTCAGAGCTCACTAGCTGAAAAAACACAATCTCCGCTAGAAGTGATTTGTTTCACGACTTGCTCACAAATAAACTGATTATGAACGACTGAGTGCCATCGACGAAAAGGCATTCGGTACTTACAATTGAGCTAATGGAGGATGCCTCAGCGACAAACGAATTCCCTGCACACCAATCCGATTTAGAGCTGGTACGCGGACACCAGCAATCGCCTGAAGTGGCCCAAGTCATGCAAAACACCATCGAGCAGAAGAAGCAACAAGTGCCTCTCGAAGATCACCGTGTGATATTCCAACTACAGTATCTCTCGCAGTACAGTCACCACTAGAAAGTGCGTCGCCAATAATTAATTCACCTCTCAGACCATGGGATAGTTTTGAATATTACCGCCTTGGGAGTGATAGTGAACGATCGAAAATTTACTGTCAAGAGTTAGATGGTTGTTACATCGCACACTCGAGAATGGTATAGGTTCCTTGAAACATGGGATGGTTGTCAGAAAGCAGTCCTGGAGTACAGTGAAGCAGGCAGAACAGTGCATATAGATAGATAATGACCGAAGAAGGGAGAGAGAGTGTGGAAAGCAAGAAGGCTAGCTGGGTTGTGATGTTATTAAAGTTGAGGGTTGGGTTTCGCTGTCGTGCAACGTACGCACGAGCACGCGCCAGCAGACCCGTAGTCTGCGAACCCTATCGATCTGCTCACCCCCTCGTAAGAGCAACAGATACCCGGGAGAGAAAGAGAAAGAAGTGGGAGAGACAGGAAAATTGAGTAAGTATTTGAGTGTGTGTATGGGTGCGTGCGTAAGGGAGGTACACTACACACATACATGTAATCACAGTATTACAAATAATTACACGTAAACAGGCGGAGAGATATAGAGAGAGGCAAAACATGAAAGCATATATTCTGACCCCCCCCCCCCCTCCATCCCAATATCAGGTTTGGCAAGAAGTATTGTTCATATTTTAAAACAACGTATTACAACATATTAAGCTATGTAATGTTGTGTGAAAAGTTACCCTTGACAAAATCCTTAAGAATATAACAACTGTATCGTCCATAAAGGAAATTAATTTAAGCTCATTTTCTCACCATGTTTGTTCTTCTTTGGATAAACTTTTGCTCAACCCTTTTTTTCTTTTAAAGAAAGGGGTGAAAAGAATAGATGGATCAAGATCCATACAAAAAATACCTGCAATAGGTGAGTGACAAAATGTCCCAGAGAGAGTGAGAGAGAGAGAGAAGGGGGGGGGGGGGCAGTTGGAATCTTAAACGAAAGGGGAAGGACGAATATAATTTCGTTTAAGAGGGCAAACAGACGAAGACTAAGGCATGGGATACTCAATTGAAAAGACAGATAACACTGGATAAAGAGAGAGGTAGGACATGGTTAAGTAAAACAAATGAACATGATCGTACATTGACGCTAGCCTAAGATGCGCACATGTATATCATAGAAAATATATTGAATGTGATGGATTCATCACATTCAATACTAAGAACATACTATACATGGAGGTTCAAAGTATCCTCTACGAATTTGTAATCAATATCAACAATAAATAGGAAATTGTTTATAGTGCGCCGTATAAGTTCCGGTGTTGAATATCAAAATAATCGCACGAGATTCAGAAACCATTACAAAATAGGACGGGCCCATGCAGTAATCTTTACCATGATGATATACAGAATCAAGAAACATCGAAAGGAATTCTGGGTAGGGTGGAGAAGAAACTCGGCTAACATAGGAAACTGCATGATAACATTTGGAAAGAATCTTGGAATGGTATCACGCTGGGAAAACGTCATTGAAATGTTGCGATTAGTATGATACGCTGTATCTTACAAAGAGAATATATATATTCAATATTGAATATGACGTTAAAGTACTGAACTAAGATAATTTTCTCCGCAACATGTTCGGTAATTTTCCAGGAATGCTTCAAACTAATCGTGGCAATAGAGCTGAAATATTAAACCGCAAGAAAGACACAGGGATATAGCCTATAAGCCCTATAGGTATTCCCTTGGAACATGGACATATGATCATACATGAACGATGAATAAGCGGACCATGATCATATTCCTGGCCTGGGGAAGCGTTCAAACTTGCCTGGATGTTTCAAGTCCATCGATGTAAGACCTGGGCCAGTAACACAAATGTTGGCAATTGATCCCAATTTGAATGAAAGAACAATTCTGATTGGTTCGTAGTCAATCCTGTGTTTTTAGGTGACAGCCGTGCCTATAAGACAATGCGTGACTTAAGACGTATAGCTTGATGATATTGTCACTGTATCCATAGAGGAAAAAAAAACCCGCATCAAATCATTCTTATATTCAGTGTAAGCCCATGTTGAGAGAGACGAAGGGAGGTACATTAATACACATTCGAAAGTCAGCATCAACGGACAAAGAATAAGACAAGCAATTATTTACTTTAGTAATATGAATACAGATTGGCTTGCGTCCAGTTAATAAGATCGCATGCTGCATCTGGAAAATGTCTGCATTAATTCGACTTCCTATACCCTATAACCAGGGAGTCCCTGCTATAACAAAACCCTAAACATTCACTTTGAGGGCCCCCGAGAGCCTGGGAAAAGTCTCACAATGTCCTGAAATACCAATGAGCATAAGAGGAAGAAATTAATTTACACTTACCTTAACCACGTTAACCATGCTCACGATTGGAACCTATACACGCTTTGACCATTCACTTCTTATGTAACAAGTGGGCAAAGCATACCAGACCGTTACATGTGTAAACATCATTGACTATTTGTCCCTGGTAGGCGACGCTCATGAGTGTAACAAAGCGACAGGTAATAGCGTATCGATGAGTGTATAATAATCGATAATGAACGCATTCGGGTCTTTTCTTCCCGTTTCTTAAGCGCCCTTTCAGGTTATGGCGGTCCTTTTATACCAGATGTTTAGAACCGCAAATACAATGCTCTATCTACAATAGGAGCAGTACTGGACAAAGATTCGGGGCAGACTCGGGAAGGTTGAAGTGCTTAAACGTCCCCTATGGAATTTTAAAGATGGACACCAAATCGTAATCCGAGGTACTTCGGGCACAATTAAGCTGTCATTTCTGTCAATATTTTATAGAGCCTTTTACACTCGAAAATAATCAATACAATAATAGAGGTACTATGTCAATGTTACTGTCTTAACACGATCCACCCTTGCTGGGGGGTAGCACAATGACCAACAGTGTATTCAGAGTGTTTTCACAGTGTGAAACACAATGTAAATCACCTTCACACTGTTAAAATGATCACATGTATCGCTGTGAATCTCCTATTCACAAAAGACACTACATTCTCTACGTTCCAGAAAGCGTCTGCGAAGTGGTTGCGAAAACTTCATATTAGCCGGTACAAGAAGACAATCACAACGTGTTGCTCATGACCGACCTTGTCATGGGGGGCTTTGCATTTTCTGAAGTGAAAGTGAAGGATTTCGTGAACACTTTGGGTGACTTTTGTGAATATTTTCATTTTTAATAAATATAATTTTTCTACATTTCGGGCGGGAGGAGGGTTTGATGCTCCCTCCCCACATTCCATACGACCATGCTTAAATAATAAAGATCTTGATTAGACACTGGCTTTTGAAATCAATTATTGCGAAACTTTTGTGAGAAGGGCCCATATTATTACCCTGTATTACGCATGTATTTCCTCTCCCTCTAACTATCCCTCTCATCTCTCTCTCTTTCAAAATACAATTGGCATTTAAATTTTGCTAACTATATAAATACAAATGACTCGCGTTTGAGGTGGGTGACCTGCAAGGGATATTTATAAACATGCAAGGAGATTTCCATGTCGTCGCACTTGTGTAGAGTAGGTGAACATGCAACGAACCGTTGAGTGGTCTGCTTTAAGTGCTGAATGCCAATTGTAATGACAATTGCATGTCGAATCCAACGATAAAAAAATATTAATGAAAGTATAGGTATTTCCACGCTAAAGAAAAGGGCCAGATAATCCGTAATTTGTAACTTTTATTTCTGGTGTTGATCAAAGCGATGAGAAATTCAGTCAAAGTTTCTATATTAAAACACCCCATGAACATGATAAACCAATATGATCACCTTCTCCATGGCTGGGGGGGGGGGGGCTCGAGACTGAAGAACAGTTGTGGAGAAGATAAGTATATAAAAAGAAGCTTACGACAATCATGTTTGTTGAGCGATATATAAAGTGAAAAGGCTGTAAGTTTTTACCACTTTCATGAATGATTTCTCACCAAAAAATCGAAATCGAGAATTAGATGTTATTTCTCTTAACAAACATGCATTATGCATGTTCCTCATAATTCACTTTGTGATATTTTTCAGAAGTCTTACTAAGTTCAAATACAATATTTGAGAATAATTTCGTACATTTTTCTTAAATTATGTTAATTTCGGCTTGAAAATATAGCGAGCCATGCAGTCAATCGTCCCGATCCCTTGTTCAAATTTGAGATTAGCGGGAATCACTGCTCATATCAAAAATAGGAAGAGACACATGGGATCTTGATAGAGACATCTTCGGAAACAAACAAGTCGGAACTCCTGGTTGACATGGAATAACCTCCTCCGAGCGTCCTTGGGCCTTTAGTCTGGTACTGATTTACCATTCATCACCACGAAATGATCCGCTGTGCACCGGGTCAACTGGAGAATCATACCGCTCAAAGGGCGGCTAAAAAAAGAGCCGCCCCCGCAGTAATTGTCGGAGTCTACGAACCCAAGTCAGTCCCAGACTGAAGGGGTGTCTTGAGCGTGAGACTAGTGCCTCAGTCACACGGACAAAACCGTATCCAGAAAGACCAAATCTATTACGTTATATCCAATGTCATACCATCGATCGGTTTGGAGTCGGTTTCGTTGGTGTGACTGTTACAATATAGCTGAAAACGAAGGTGGTTTTTTACCTGCTGGAAATAAAGACTACGAGGAGACAATGAGTCGTGTATCTCCACTGAATAATAATAATAATGATAAAGTTTTGCTATTGTACTTGTACTTGAATAAGGTTTGCTTTTAATAGCGAATAATTGGATGCCCTTTTGACCAAAGAACAACAAGACGAAATACAGCAACATGTCAAAATCAACATCGGCATCAGCCAAAATATCTCTACTCGCCCGGAGCTCGGATATTATCTATTGTAATAAAGTGGGGAAATCATGGACATTTTCATTCTGCTTTCGCGGGCGGGACCAAATTTCACATTTTGTTCACAAACGCTGATACGCCGACTCAGATTAAGTGATCAGATGTGGCCTTGATTGACCCACTTTGGTGAATTGCAATTTAAGATATTAAATATGGGGAGAAATAGACCATGACGGAGTAGTCTATTTAAAGCTGGGGCGGTATTAATTTGATCAAATATTGGAATAACGCGTACTTTTAGTTTATATTCTTTTGTAAATGATGTAAACTGTTTTCTATTCGTCGAAAGGAATCCATTATCAATTAGGAGGATCGTACATCTATCATCGTGAAAACAGCCCGCCGGCAAACGAATTGCTATTTCGAGTATCAGGATAAATTACCCCTACTGCAATATTCTCCATACTTTATGTAGAAAATATAAAAAATACGGTTTGACACTATTTTGCACGGACCTCGAATAATTGTATGTTCTTTTGTGTTCTTTCCAGGCGTCTTTTATCCATGGACAATTTGATACTTTGTTTTTATACTTAAATATAAATGATAAGTGATCAGTGGTCAATTGATCGTGATATACGACCAAATTAAATCAATTTCATCACTGACACAACTATGACTTTCTGGCGTAATAGTTCACTGAACACTACCCGAGATGTATACATCCAGAAAGCAAAATTTTAGTCTTACACCCCTAAAATGATAATGGATATAATGATATAATACTGTATTCAATGATTTTCAAGGACGATAGTAATTATTACCAACTAAATTAAAATGTTTTAACGACATGTGGTCAAGACTAACCATCAAATACATGACCGCTCTTCTTGAATCTCCTCTCCTTCTTTCTCCATCAATCTTGCCTCCTTTATAATGTTCTGAATTTTCTTACATCCAACAAGCCGTGATCATTGGGCCTCATACCCTTTAATGAAAATAATTCATTAAATCTTGCCTTGATGTGAACTTGCTCGTATAAACGATTAAACATGTACACCCAAGAGCAACGGGTAGTTAATATTTTCTCGCTAACATCAACATTGTTAATAATACTAATACTTATATTGGAAAAATAATATGAACCATAATTGGTAGGCAATTGGTCAGATATTAAATGGGAAGACTACAAAGCAAAACATGGATTCCAAGTATGCTATTATTATTGTATCTACTGTCAATAAATGCTTTTCACTTGACCCCGGTTTAAAATTGAAGCACATGTCATGTACACCGTGCAATGATAGCCACGCTTGTAGTGCGTTTTCCATTTTATTGGGTATCACTCGGGTTGGTGTGGTATAATATCCCCACCCCCTTTCAATCATTGGATATCTCCTCGCAGCGTTTCATAACCAATCCCACCGTTACATAAGTCTTTACCCCATATCCCGTGTCGGCTCATTACCCCTGGCTGAGCCAATCAGGGGTGTGAATTACAAGGGTTGTAATGATAGGCTTTACCCAATGATGCGCTCCCTGGAACACCCTCCTCCCCTTTCCCTATCGGTACTTCATCTTCACCATCCCCATCGGAGGGAGCAAAGCTATGTAGCATATATCGAATCTTCAAGAACTAATTTCTAGGTTTCGTCATCAAAAGTAATCCAATTTTCATCTTCGGATATTATGTCGGCCATCCCCATCCATCTTATAGTCAAATCTCGGTCATCATTTAGGACTGTTACATTTCTTTGTAATCAGTCTTCATTTTGCCCTTTTCCGTCTTGTGGTTGTCGGCAAATTAATCATTTGTTACGGGATCCTCACCGTAATATCACTAGGTAAAGGTCATAGTGAAGGTTTTTCATATTATCTTTTACCTTTTCATTTCTAACGATGCATCGAAAACAAGTTATATCCTGATCATGGCCCGAAAAGTAATCCCAATCAGAGCAATAAAGGCTTCTGAAAATTTATCATTTAAGGCGTCATGTCGCTTTAACGGTTTAAACCAGAAAGTAGCATTGATTTCTTTTACCATGTTTACTGTTGTTCATACCCCATCCGTTATTATTATTCTCATTAATGTTTTCATAACAACAATTTTGAATAAACTGCTCTGATAGTCAAACATGATTCCGAATTGAAGCTAATTTACCTCGAAAACAGCATTGACTCTTCGTTAATAAGCAGACATGTAATAATGCAAAATGGCTATCATTTATAAATATTAACGTTAATGTTGATTTTGACGATCTGTTCTTAGAATAAGAGTTTACATCCTGAGAGGGAAGCTGCCGTCTTACAAAAGTTACCATGGTTGAAGTAGTTCCCGAACTTCCCAATCACCCAGGCACAACGAAAAATTTATTTCCAACTCCTTCCAAAACTTTTTTATTTTTAAGGGTCTGAAGCGTTGTTGGTCAGGATTGATTTTGATGCTATTTGATCCACGCGTTCCTTGGGGACAACATCGCATGGAAACATGAATGATGTATTCTGCCCGCCAGGAATTTCAGTATAGACAGCTGTAGCAACAGCATCGTCCTATTCCGATACTGTCCTCCTCCTCCCGTTGAGGAAAAAAAAAGAACCCTTCCATCCTCCTCGAGTTTCTCGCATCTCCATCTTCCACGTGTGTTTGAAATGAATGTATCTATGCTAATTAAGCGAACACCGTCATCACTATTAGCCTGATTTCGCGCAGATGCTGTTTATGAGACGCGAAGTGCAACTAACCGGGGAAGAAGAGTTCTTAATAGATCGTACAGCTGGGACGTTGGCGCCTCCTCTTCCTCATTCAAAACAAGAACACCCGATTACCTGTTCGCTCGTCTTCTCAGAAATACATACACGTTTCGTCCTCATTATGGACATGATGGAGCTCATTTTTAAAACACATTTTTTTCTCGTTAATGCAGAATTTCCTGAATGAAATGCGTGACAAAATTATACAGAAAATAGGAGGAAAATCACATCTAAATTAGCGATAGGAACATTTAAACGTCAGATGCGTTTCTTCCGAATTGAAATCGGCGGGAGGGGGGGGGGGGCGTCAACATATGAAACACCTGTCACCAGAGAATCGTTAACATGGTTGTAAAAGGGACTAATTACGATTAAAATAAAGAAAATCTAGTAATTTTCACATCTTCATGTAAGTTCTGGAATAGTGCGATGGTCAGGAAATAAATACCCTAATGATACACTTTCAAGCATAAAACAGTATACGAACTAGTTTGAAAACCCCAGAAAGACACATAGGAAAAATAAAAATAAAATTGGTAATTTATATAACTTTGCTTACCTTGTTTTGAATGTGTTATTCAGCAGAATGGTTTTACCAATCAGACTTGCACCTGCAAAAGATAATTAATGAAAAGGAAAACATAAATAGAATATCACGTTTTCTTCTCATAGTTTACAAGACCCTGTCAATCAAACAGTATAAGTTGCGACTACTAGTAATTCAGATTTTCAACTCGAGATCAATCGTTATCATGTCTAGACTATTCATGTGAGATCAACATCAAGACTCGCATGATTGATATCAGTTCTTTGTGACATGGGAACCAGGAGCCTCTTACGCGACGGTTAATCTCAATTTTTGAATAATCAATCTTAATTGGAAAATGGGCCTAATGGATTACGGTGAATGAAATGTGCAAATTTGTAACAATTACGCTGTGGCATTTATTCTTTCATGAAATTAAATATATATACAATTATACGATTCCTTGACGTTATATGTTTGAACATCATATTATAATCAGTCCCTAAGAAGAAGAACGTATATTAAAGCCATTCTCTGATCAATCATATCAATATTTCATTCCTTTTAAACGATGATTACCTAAAACATCACCAAGGAGCATAACCCGGGTAAATATACTACGTTTTAACAGGAATTTTCAAGGATATGTCTCAAGTCGAGAAATAATAGCAAAGTGCTTCGCAGTAAGATTCCTTTATTTTGCTGGCGTGCAAGTGTTCTTCCTTGTCAATCTTTAATGATTACAAATAGTAATTTGGTAGTCTACCGCCATGACGCTATTGTATCGAACATATTTAAGACCATCAAAGGTACCTTATATTCGCCTTGTATAATGTATTACACGCTTTTACCAATTATGGAAAAAAATGATTGAGTAGTTGCGGGAAATATAAGTATTGAATTCATTACGAACCCCCATGTTGTAATAAATATTCAAACTTTACAGAAAATGTATTTTTAGACACGAAAACGTCAGGTGGGAGTTTTTTCCTTTCAACTAAAAAGCGTTTATTATATCAAAAATAACATATACAGGCAATTCAAAAGGTAATGAACTATTCATGCCGAGAGTGGTTGGGAGTTTGCCAGGATGGAAAAGCGAGGGAACAATACGTGTCTTAACTTAGGTAAAGTGTTCTCAGCAGACGCCGAGTTCCCAAGCTTGTTTCGAAAAAAGCACTGGAGATTGCATGGATGTTTCTATCGCTAAAAATGAATGTTGCAGAAACGAAATGCAGTGATGTGACGGTGTGCGCAAAGAGAAAATAGAAAAACAATTAACTGGTGAGTGCCATGGCATGTCTGTTTCCTGGCGAGACATGAGCAGGGGAGGACAGGTTTCACGCCAGAGGACCTTTATGCAACGAAAATATCGACGTGAGGAATAATCATCTCTTCCATATTCATACGCTGATATTTCTTCTTTTTTTTTCTCCAGCCACCTATAGGAGCTTGGAAGAAAATGGTTTTGTGACTATCTATTTCATTATGATTTGCAGCGGGTATTCAACTATTGATAGGAGCGATGATGGAGAGAGAGAGAGAGAGAGAGAGGGAGAGAAAAGGGAGGAGAATTGAAAGAAATGAAATAGAGAGTGAGCAACTCAGACACGTAGGAAATACAAAAGGTGCGAACTATGTTTTAAATGAAGGGAGTGATAGGAAGAAAGTTTAGAGAAGAAAAATAGGGACGAGACAGAGTGGTTGGAATACAAAAATACCTGAAGATGTAAAATAAAGAGAGATAGGGGATAGGAAGAATGAGAGAGAAAAACAAAACTTTATCAACATGATCAGAGGGAATTAAAATGTACTAAACATATACTAAATTATGATTTTCGATTTCGAAATACGCTGACTGAAGAATTAAAACGATATAACTGTTACGAACAACGAAGGACAATTTTGCTAACCGGATATAATCTGCTATACTAAAACAAAATTATAATCTGAACAGCATTTCGAAGATGAATGTTGAAATAATGCCACGTGTTAACAATTCCTTATGACATTAATCAAATCCGATTGAAAATATCATTCGATATGACTCACAGAATCATGGCAGATTAATTATGTATCTTCAATGAAATATGATTTATCTTCGCTCTAATTGGTTTTAACAAGGTCAGATGATGACATGTGTGTAATTCGATATTAAAATGTATGTTCGGATTTCCATAATTAATCTTCTGAATGAATTGTCCACCTTTGTTTCTCATTAGAGAAATCATATCACCGCAATTACGACAGCTAAATATTTGCTTTTCTCGACTACACTCCAAGCACACTTCAGCTTTGAATTGGAAATAAAATCTATTCACTGACGATCCAAAAGTTTATTTTTTATCTTGAAAATTTCAGTCTTCCAGGAAGAGGAAACCCATTATAGCACGAAATAAACTGGAATAAAGCTCTACAATCTACATTTTCACGCGTTTGTGTACGTATTACATCAATGATCGAAATTATTTTTCACCCACAAAAAAAAGACTTTAATTTTTAGTACGTCTTCACTTAAAAACAAATGATAAGTAAACATTTACCCGATAGTATTGGGTAAAAATGGAACATGCATATTTGTTGGTTAAAAATTCACACAATATTGTATAAGGATCCTGCGTTAATTTACGCAATGAGCACGCACGTTCAATTTCATATCATCATTTGGCAAACGTATTTCATTACAATTATGCTTCTGTAATGTACAAGTGAATGATTTTGATGATGCAGAACATTTTCTGTCAAGATTAACGTATTGAAAAGAATACGCGATTGGGAAAAGTACTTCACCACTATCGTTCATTGACAAGTCAACAGTAAACCCATTATCTGCACTTTTCATGAAAAATAGTATAATGTCCATTTACCGACCAACTTGGCACATCCAAATTAGTATCCCTAATCGCTCCGTAAATATTAACCGTAAAAGAAATAAGAGTGGGCAAATTTGGAGCAATTCATCATTGAGCTAAGTGTATTTGACCAGCTGAGTCAGCGTATCAAGTTCTAATCACTATCGATTTTCCAATTTTGTCTTGTCAATAATTTGTTTCATCAAGCCAGGGAAGAATGAACTGTGTAGGAATAAAGGTTAAATAAAATGCAAACAGTGGGATAATGATGATGATGCTATTTAAAATGAAAATGATAATGATTGTCTTGTATACATAATCTGATAAGAGCATTATTGCCCTGGATATAGGATTCTACGTTGTCCACAGCAATTATGCGAAGGAATACACTCAATCCACTCCCTGGGGAGCATAGCATCAAGAGCTTCGGAGTACAAATACTATATAGCCTCTCGCTCATCCTACCACCATGATCAATAGGTACACACTTAACCGTGAGAACGGATAGAGAGTGGTAAATTTTAGAACGACGCGTTATCCTCAAAGGACACTCGTGCCGAGGTGGGATTCGAACATACGACCCTCTCATCACACATGTAACAAGGTGATAATCAGAACCGTATAGCATTACAGACAAGGTGAGTGGTATTTACGTATTATTTTTGTTTACATACATATATGTTAGAGAGTGGATCAGAGGGTGGAATCTGACTTATTGTGGAAAGGGGCAACTTCTGGGGCAATTTTCTTTTTGTCCGCCTGAAGTACAATATATTATGATCCTCATATCATCATGAGGCGAAGAAGAAATAGATTATTAGGTGTATTGGCAATTGCATTTCTCATGTATCGCATTTCGCCTTTCATTCTCCCGCCCCCCTCCTATATCTTTCTCTCTCGCTATCTCTTTCTCGAACTCGAAAGCGTTTTCATCACAACATATCGTTCAAATATTCTTATCTGTTAATGCCTTCTGAATCAACTTCAGGACAGAGAGCTAATGCATTCGGTAAAGTGCATCACGAGAAATGAGAGTTAGATATCAAATAGAACTGGCGTATCCAATTGCAGTTATTTGATCACCGGATGCTATGGTGACATCCAAGAGACAAACTCAACGAAGAAATCGTGTCCACTAGGTAAACGCTGCTTCCGCAAAACTTGATATAAGAGAGATGTGCGATTAAACATGGATTCATTTATATATATTTCACTTGACTCTTTCAGAACAAACACACAAATAACCCTCAACGAGGAAAATTCTAATCGCTGGTTAAAGAACTATTACATGCACAAAAAAGCTGCTGATGTTCAGCATCACCCATACTAGTAACAGCCCATGAAAAGAAATTGTGTGGGTATGAAGCTCCGCGACGGCCAGTTTGTTGTTGATTGCATGAAAATCATACCGTAAAATGGGGTGTAGATCTTACACTCTAAAAGACGAAGGGCTAATTTAGCTCTTAAAGAGCGTGTATAGTCACTGCACTTCGGAGTGCTGATTTGTCTAGTTCAAAATTTGAACGAGAAACATCAGCGCTCCGAATTGCAGTCACAATACACGCTCTAAATTAGCTCTTCGTTTTTAGAGTGTACATTAAAGTAAAATAACGGTTAACTGTCGAGGGAATAGGAATTGCATAAGCAAGAGCAACGTCCTCTCTGATGTATTACAACACGCATCTCACGTGTAAGTTGATCTAGACTAAACCACGAGATACGTGTGCATCTCCTAATTCGATATAACCTACTTAATCCAACAAACGAATACAGCGCATTTAGCAAAGTCAACTTTTGACCCAGAATCCTGTAAGTGATCATGGTCGTGGTGGTGACGTTATCAAATCTGGCTACTCTACTGCGGCATCATGATGACGATCTGAATTTCTGGTTCCCCTGCATTAAAGCTTTCGAAGTTATTAATGTTTTCCTCGTTAATCAGAACACAATTTCGAAGAAGTGGGTTAGTAGGGTGTTATCAGTAGGTACATGCCGTCGACTACAACTTTGTAGGGTAGCTCTTAATGGCAAAGGGTAAAACAGAAAAAAAAAACGCCTTGGCGTATATCGTGTTTATTCTATATTTAGGTGTCAAGATGAAAAAGTGGTTGATCGCAAAATAACAAAGGAAAAACTCTTAATAATTAATTTTTTTTATTTCTGTATTTTTTGTTGGTTGTTTCTCATGAGTATATCTGTGACGTAATTTGATAATAGTTATGTTAGGACGGGCTCTTTCCTTCAAAACCAAGATAATTTGTGGTCGTACCATTATCCATACTCATAATTAGTACACTCGACTAGACAAATGAAAGGGTGGATAGGGGTAAATCACGCTTTAAAGGGCCTAGGAGTGGCAGTGTTTTCGGCCCTTTTTGCCTTTGTCTTTTTAGAGTGAATATCTAGAGGGTATATTTACCTCGCTATAATTGGCAAAATATCATAAGCTTGATAAATGTTTGAAATAGACAGGTGACCAATTACAAGCCATGAACTAAGCCCATGGGAGACACCTAACTATTACAACCTAAAGTGAGGGAAGAGTTACGTAATATATATGTTGACAAAATAGTGGCGTTTAGAGGTTAAATTCATTACCGAAGGTCATCAAAAGAAGAAATATGCTTATGGAACATCAAAAAACATTCTTTTTATTTTCGTTCTTGGAGCTGAGACTAAAAGGCGATTGAATTTCTTGGAGCTGAGCCTACAAGACGATAGAGTATCTTGGAGTTAAGACTACAAGACGATAGAATATGAATCTTATCCAAATCGGTCACCAGCTATATATTGGTTCTCATCGCTGAGGGCCATCTGCGTAACCCCCGACTATAAACGTTCCGAGCTCTCCTGATCTAATATAGCAGCTCTAAGTAATTAAAATAGGGATATACCTAAGGCGGACAGGTGTTCCTAAAACCGTACCAATTAAAATGAAACTGATAACACTTGAGAACTGTTTCGGGAAGTGGTGTCGTTATTTTAGAATTTGCACCACGCCCAATATTATGAATATCGTTCGGAAATGATAATCAGAATCACTGGAAATATGGATGACCTTTAGTAGAATAGGTGTACTTTCGGAGGAAGAGCCACAAAATCGGATACGAAATGGCTTGAGAAATTTGGAACGATGCGTTGAAGTACCTGAGAAAAGTCTAGACCATCTGGAGATCTCCTATGCCTGATCTCATCGTATTTTATGGGATCCATTTTCAAAGCTGACTTGTCGGCGCAGAATGAGCGTCTTTTGGTTATAAACGAGGCACTGTAAATGCATTCGGCTCAGGTCTGAAACCCCGGGGCTCCAGGAAATGAATGGGGGCTTGGATGGATATTCCCCATATGTTTCCTAAATTTGAACTTCTGTCATTGAATTATTAGTTCACTTCTCGTGCGGATGGATGTGGGATATATAGCTATCAATATATTGGGGGAAGTTGAACTTGTTGAAGTGCAACATGCAAACACGCCGCCGGCTAGTCCCGGGGTTTGCATATACGGTGCTATCGACCGGTAGAACTTTCTCCCTCTAATCATGGGGATAAAAATAATATTGCTCGTTTGAGTCGTTGAACCACTAACGGTTTTTATGTTGCACTTTCATTGAGCATATGATTCTAGTATAAATATTATGATTTAGAGTGGATTTGTATTTTATTGATGGTATCTTCAAAATTTTCCTTTTAAACCAAAAAAATATATATATAGGTTTCCCGTATATGTTTTAGACAAAAAAATATAAAGTACAAACACTGCCACGCAGTTTTCCGACGAATAAATATACTTCATAAGTACACCCAAGTTTTAGAGAATAAAATTTCGTTTCACCCATATGTCAACATAAAAAAAAAGTATTATAAGAAAAAGCATATTAATTGGAACATTGTAAAGTCAAAGTATAACTTTGGTGAATCACAAAGCAATCAGAAAATAAAATTTTTAAGTGCAATTCTTAATAGAAGGATCATTCGAAAAGTATAATACATAGTATTACGGTGGTTGATCTCATAGCAAGTGTATCCGTCCTATTATTATATCATAGGCACACTTTACACAAACCCATTTCACTAAACACGATATAGCTTTAAAAAATCTCTGAAGAAATTATGTCTTTCTGAAAACTAAATGGGTAAAATGGGAATTAGATACCAATGGAACTAGACTTTGTAGCATAAACGTATAAGATGAAAAGTAAATAAGGAAAACAAAACAAGAGAACCCCCCCCATGCTTCGGATAATATTTGGAATAAGGAAGAAAAATCACTTCCCGTTTACCCAAATGGACCAAAATTCAAAGCGTAAGCTTATTGGAATTATAAATTATAACAAAAACATCACGTGGTCTATCTCTTGAACCCGGACGCGCCCATGAACTATTCACCCGATATCGATTCAGTTCATCTTTACGTCATACCCTACATCATATGCCCCATTCCACTTTCTGTTCTACACATTCCAACCAGTTACGACACTAATGAAAAGTGAGCTCAAAGTGATGGCCAATAAATGCCTGTCGATTGGTTATTGATAACGCCAATGACTTCCAGGCTCGCCGCTAAAAAGATTACGTAATCGCAAACATATCTCGTCCCTAATGCTAATGTAATAAAGAAAGCTCAGTCTTGCAGCGCGATATATTACATGCATGCATCAACAGATACGTGGAGTGCGTCCCATAGTATGTGAACACCATATCATGCTGCTGCGATAACTACACCCCACCCCAAAAGAATAACAAATTTAAAAATCTAATATCAATGACAATAACAATAATAATGATGATAATGATAATAATAAAGATAAACAAGGTATAAAAGAGTAAATGATGATGATGATGATGATAAAAATAATTAATAAAAGTAATAATGATAATGATAATTAATGATTTATACATTTCATCATTTCCTGCATATGTCCACACTTTTACCATAAAATGAAACTAGAAATTTACGGCGTTTTAGATTTACGCTTATTTTCACAAGAGAGTGTCATATGCAGGTCTTAAGCGATAAGCAAATAAGGAGTAGCACGATGTCAAACACTCACCCTTTTCCTCTAAATTTGTTATTTGAAGCATGAAATATTTCAATTTTCCTTTATAAATAATGCAAATGGCTTAATTCCCCATGCAATGTGTCGATCCATCATTTTAAACTTTATTGTGAATCAGCAGGACCATTGAAAAGATTCCCTTTTTTACCAAAGCAGGTTTAGAATTCGAAATATTTAACACTAAATATGTAAAAAGCAAAAAGGAAAGTATGTAACATCATCAGTCCCTTGTTCGCATAAATGTTTTGGGATGAGTGAAATCTTAAAATATCTAAACCTTCTTTATTTTAAATCCGATGTTGATGAAATCTCTAGCATCATTTGTCTCGTTTTTTTCTATTTTCCTCTATTCATTTAAATCAGTTTGGTGCTGGAGTGGACATGAATTTCAAGGAAAACCCACACCAATCCAAGTTTTTTTTTTGTTTTGTTTCTCAATCATTATATCATATCCTGCAGACAAACTACATCGTATACTATACGCCCTTTTTCAAAACAAACTAAAGCCAAGAATAAGAGCATTATTACTCTACATGTTTGTGACGTCACTAACGTTTCAAATGAAACGATTCACTTGGCATGTTGAAAATGTTACAGAATGTCATCTGACCATCTTAATCCTCCTCCTATTTCTCTACTTTTAAAATAATGACATTTGAAATTTGTCGAATAACATGCTCACGTAGGCATGGTAGGAGTGATATTCTAGAATACATTAAACTGACCACACACATGGCCAACGTTTGTTGGAGACAAATGTAGGACAGCGAAGGAATTAATCAAACCTTGTCAGCCGAGTGATAATTGAGTTTTAATCATTTAAAGATTGGCTGTTGATTAGGCGAAGGCTCTTGCTATTCCCCAAGATGTGATTCAGAACTACACGATCGCCTCAATCAAGGTAATATTTGCACATACCAAGCGACATTGTTTTTTAGAAGTAGCACCAGTGACTAAGTTCCATTGTGAGCATTGAGCCAATATTAATTTCCATCCAATAAAAATAATATCGTAGATTGGCAACCCATTATCATATTTTCAACAAAAATATTCTGCAAACAAAACTACGCCTTCAATTACTAAAAACGACTCCTCATCATTAACGACCCTATTGATATAGCATTTTTTTCAGGGAAACCCTGAAATATTAACGGTTTTCAAGGGCAGGCTTACATTCCTCCGGGATGGCAATTCAATAATATTTGACCCGTTTGTCTAGGGCATGGCGGGTTTTTTTTTATTCGAATGGGGTTCAGAATAAAACAGGCCAGGTGTGTGCTATAGAGAGCCAGACATTCCTTTGTAGTTGACAGTGATGACTTTATAAAGCTTTCAATTATAGGTGTATGGAGTGCATTGGAAGGGGAGCCCCACTTTAAATCTGGTTGATAAATTGAATAGAGACGATGAGCATGGCTTGGTATTTCATAATAAATCCATTGCCTGGGGCGGGGAGAGTTGCAGTAAGAGCAGAAACATGCCCCTGGTAATATTTCCCTAGTCGACACACCCAATAAAAGGTAATACGTTAAGAAAATCTGGTCTTATGGTTTCTCAAAATTCTGTTTGTTTCAGGTTGTCAGGTAAAACACGAAACAATTCGCACTACAATCTGCGTGAATTAGTTAGTACAATGATTCATACTAAACTTAAGCTTAATAGTGTCAAAATCCAATGTCTATCTTCTGAATATATTTATACTTCGCAACAGGTAAGTCAACAATATAAACATACAACATAATTTAAAACAAAGAACCTTTGAAAAAAAATCAGGCGCCAATACCGGGGGTGCCGAAGACCGGGGGTGTATTGTAACAAAAATGTAAAATTCATATTGATTTCAAAGCCACAAAGATACTGGGGACTAAAGGTAAATAAGTGAAACTTACCCCCAGTAAGCTATTGCCAGAGATTGACTGTTTAAATTCCAAACTCCGGAACAGCGATATCTACTTTAGATGTTAAACTAGCATCCTCGTCCCGCGATCCTACACCGCCATGCAAGAATCTAAAAAGACGCCAAACCGAGGCAGCAATCAAACTTACTGGAGAGAGACGGAGAGTGGAAGTTGGTGTGTGCGTGAAATTAATTGCGCTGCACGCGCGTGTGAGTAGTTGGTACTGTGAGTATGAGTGTGAGAACAAACATTGCATGTGTGCACTGGTTGTGTGTAACCGAGCGCGTGAGAGCTTGGATGTTTCTGCATGTGTGAGGGGGATATGAAGTTGTTGAACGCCACCATTGGTTTTGACACGGTGTATAAATAAACAGCTGGTTTGGCACCGAGTTGCAGACAGCTGTTGGAAAATCAAAATTCCTCTCTTCTGATTTAGGCAACGAGTGCTCGCACAGAGAGGGAGAGCGAGAGGAGGAGACAATTACAGAGGGAGAGAGGGGATGGCATGAGAGATAGAGAAAGAAATAGAGAGATATATAACACAGAGAAGACAGTGAGATAGTGTTAGATGAAATCGAACAAGAAGGAAACAGCTTTTCTTGCGAAGGCTCTCCGGTTAATGCAACCAATTTAAACGAGGCTCTCGCGCGGAGCAACAAGCATGTGTTATCGCGCCCTCGTCATACCCGTCTGCCCAGCGTTTTTCTCATTCCGCCTTTCACCAACTGCTCAATGGATCACGTTCGAACTATTAACTCTAATTCATGGAAGCAGGGACGTCAAAAATCATTGAAGGACAGAGACCATTGGGTAGACAAGACTTTCCTCTCCCCGGGCAAGAGAAGAACAAACATTGATTTACGTGACGAAACCAAACTAGCCTCGGGACATCTGCTGAAGACAATACTTCATGAAGGAGGCTGCTGGGAGATGCGACATACACAAATATCATCGTTTCGTGCCATATCTATTTCACATTTATCGAACATTTTCTGTATAGAAACAGGATCCAATAACCTGTCAGAATATCAATCGATACCAACCACCATGGCCACTATCATCATCAAGAACATTGCCAAATCATCATCATCGTCCAGGTCAGCATCGTCATTCATATTCCCCTTTCTTCTGCGCTGTTTCATCAATATGATATTCAATAGAAACAAATCTTAAACACACCATGTTATAACTCGATTTATGGTTTGTTTGAAGGTTTTAGGGATATATCAGAAGGAAGTAAAAACAAGTAAGAAGGTTTTTGTTTCTATATGTCGTTGTTCTAATCCGATTCCGAAACCACTGCCAGACCTCCTAGGGATAGATAATGTGATATTTCCCGTCCACATTACCACTAATATGGTAATGTGGTAATAAATTGCATGATTATCATGCAATTTATTTTCTCATCAAGATCATGTGAACAAATGGGAAATAATAATGCGGATCAACTATCCTACATGCTTCATTTCAAATTGATTGTACCGTATTCATTTCAATGTTCGTCGGCAAATGTATTTCCCATCGAACGGATTAGTCTCTGTGTTCTGTAGATCCCATTTGCACCATTTCTCCTGTAAAAGTAAGCGATTGCAGAATCAGCTTCAATAACTTGATTAATCATATCAACTAACATTTCCTTTCCCCATACAGTTTCCTGCTTTCTCATCAATTACAAACAGCGCACCAAGATGTTATACAGCATTAACAGATAAATCTTTTCATAAGCTGATAGACGGTTATTTGGGAACTAGGGATCAAATGTAACAAGAACTTACTTAGCTATCGTCCCCACATAATTACCTGGCTCATTACACACACTAAGTATGCTTTCAGTGAGAGTGGCTTGAAGTAAAAAAAAGGCGCTCGATTCGTAGGAAATTTCGCAGAGAAATTGAGAAGAGGGTACAGACATGTTTGTGACTTGATGATGACAGATGTAAGTTAATCATTATGCTGCATCTGACGCATTTTCATCATGTTTATGAAGACCAAAGTGTTACCATGATATCAGATGGCACTTAGCACAATTAAACTTCATTTTCATTCAGTGCACGACCAAATATGACCATTTGAAATAATGAAGAATTGCTCGTAAAATGTTAGCACTACGGTTTTAATTCTGTATTATTTACGAGACTACAATATTCATACAGGTTAATGCAAATGGTTAGTAGGGAAGCTTCAGTTCAGTTTCAGCTTAGTTTATTTCACTTCCATTTTCTGATAATAAACATAGCAAATGTACACAACAGAATAAATATCATAAGAATACTTCAATAATTAATTAACAAATTCGTAGGAAATAGTCGGAGTATATATAATTCTTTTTGTTCCAAACACATTTTGATAATTAGACAAATTATAGATTACAATTAGCATGTGAAAATAAAAATGAGAGACTTATTAAAAATCAAAGCTTGTAATGGTAAGTCCCTTGGGATAAATTTATAGTAATCTTAATCGTATGTAATTAAAAGTAAAGTAGGACAATCTTGACCATATATGAAGAACGGCAAAATATGTTTGAATAACAAGGAAAAAAGGGGGGGGGGGGCAGTGACTACATAAATTAGGGGGGGGGGGGAGAAGAGAATATTAAAGCTTAAAGAGGTACGGTGGATAATTTCCGAAGAGCGATGTCTGCAAACTTCACGTCTATTATAGTCAGTGCGCAAGCCTGCGTGGCGAATTTGAATTAATAAAATTAAGACTTTGAGAACATTTATTACTAACATCAAGAAAACCAGACATCTCACTTTAAACGTTTTTCTAAAAATATAGAAGTCACGGCGCCATGGTAACTGGGTATCATGAATCAGGTTATCCTCAAAGCCCAATGCCACCTCGTTCTACATTTCAACATAACCACGAGGATTCCTTGGCTCCGACACTGACATGCTTTCGAAGAATCGAATGAAAATTACCAGAAATTGGTGAAGGCTCTTAGAAGAGTAGTGAAGATATCGAATGAATCAATTGCTCGGATACTTGCTCGGATAATAAAAAAATGACAAAGGTGAACCGAAAAAAGACGGGGCCGCGATACCCAGTTCTGATCAATATATTTCTTATTTGCCATTTAAACCAACGAATCTTCGCTATGTCCGTTGTAATTCAGTTGCACGAGTTTCGTGATTGATTTTCCCTGTGTCAATGAGTTCTAATTAGTTTCAGTAAATCATCAAACAAATCGAGAGTTTTTGCAGGATAATCAGTTAATGGTATCGTCTTTATCTCATTCACAATTTTCGTCAGTTTCACATGTGCTTTCAGGATACCGCCTAGGTCAAAGCACTCGGTATATTAAGTGCAAGTAGCAAACGTCATCCACGCACAAGGCGACACTATAGAAGGGGATCGGTCAATTAGCAGAGCAAATTGAATTTCTATCTATTTACCTTCACTTCGTACGGGTAGTCAAGCAAAAAACCTTGATGAACTGTACGGGTCAGAGATCCACATCTACAGCACCACGCACTTCCGCAAGGCTTTCATGGCTTTTGAATGGGTAAACTACGGATACCCTTGACGTTTATGCCACCTCGATGGAAGGTGTAACTAAAGCAGAGAACGATGGATTTCTCTATCATGAACAAACAGTGCGGGGACGTGACAATGAATGAAGGCAATGTCCATCAGGACTGGGTTTAGCAAAAGATGTCGGGGAGGGGGAAAATAAACTGTAACAGAACCTCTGACCTTACTAATCGGTATCTTTTTTCGGGAGCTGCCGTCATGGTAATCAAATACTACAAATCAAAACAGCACCCACCAGATGGGGTAAGACTATGACCACGACCTAAATACATCTCCTAGGGTAAATTTGGTATCAGCTGGTACAGTCGCAATACCATGCGATATGACTGTCTCAAGTTTTTAACACCTATTGACGACCGAAGAAACAAGAAGGACAAAATAAACTTTGATTGGGGCAGGACAATACGTGAGGTTAGTTAGTAATGTCATAATACAGCCAATAGCTGCATGATTAGTGAACATCATAAAATAAATCCTAGAAATCAATAAGATGTACAGTGATATCTATAGTAGATGGTAACATAGTATCCCAGCGATGGAAATAAGACAAAAATCACAAATGGGATACATGGGGAAGATAAACACGGCGTTGTTCGTTTTAGAACAACCTGTCAATTAGACATGTCTTGCTATTTGTATCCCTATTTTAGAAACGGAAGTAACACCGAAGAGATAAAGTAACCTAAGAATGGGCAATGACTACTAACAATTACATAATCAATTGGGCCTCTCCTCCAATATGCACTTGTATACAATAACTCCAACGTTTATTCTAATTCGAAATGCATTTAAATATCGAAAATACCAAGAAACAAGCTTGCTTCTGGCATTTATGGCGAAGGGACATGTCGACCTGACACAGATATTAGTTAGCCAGTAGATCTAAAGGCTCATCATAGAAAAGCAGATAATTGACATCTCGGTATGGCAGTCCCACGTCAATGGAACGCAGTGCTCTGAATAGAGTAAGCTACCAGAAGCCGGGCTTAGGACTCGTGACAGAAGCGATTAGTCAGCCATTGACGTTCAGTGAAGATTACAGCACCAGTGACCTAGTGTTAATTAGGATGTAACACTCATCAATAAAGCGTTTTCGGACAGGACGATGGCAAATACATGTGGAGTGGCCTGCATCTATCCACAAGCTGTTTTTCTTTTTTTTCACGCTGATTCGATATGGCGCCACCAGCTTCTGGAACTAGGACAAGAAGCTTTGGAAAGGGTGAATAAAAATGAGGATCACAGGGAGGGAACGTCTACCCCTCTTTATCAATACAGAACGAGTTTGATATTGGTTGAATGCTTTAGTTGTTTTGTTTTAGATACGCTCATAAATTAAGATGGAGTGAAAAAAGGGAGATAAAGAAAATGTAGAGGGTGATAATATTGGAGACGTTATTGTTTTCGTTGTTGCTAATGGTGATGATGATGGTACTGAATATATTTAAAAAAATATATATGATGATGTCAAAGTTGCCAATAGCCATTCTGTTATATCATTCTACCATAATAACTGCACTTCTCTCATTTAGAAATGGCAAATCATCACGATTTGAGAAACACACACAAATAAGACAAGGTCTATGCATATCCATGTCACCTTCAAATATTCCATTTACATTAAACGCAATAGATACCATACTTTAACCCTAAAATGTTTGTAAGCATCTCCGGGATTCATACATCACGGGCACACATCATCACCCTTTCCCCCTTGCACGTCCCCTTTCACCTTCGGAGACCCCCTCAGCATGCTCGATGGATAATACTCCTGTGATTGACGGCGTAAAATGTCTCCTGGCTTATTTTCTGATGCAGATAAGTACGGGTTGCATTTGTCATAATTACGCTGAGTGGAAAGGAACATGCGAACTGGGAATACGACACTCACACTTACATTGACATCGAGCGTGAATACCCTTCAAGGTCGCTTGGTATTGCCTTTCTTCACATTTTCTTCTCGGCTTGATGTAAAGGGATTTAATTTTGCTATTATGTCATTATATTGCATTGACTTCAATCATGCCATGTGCAACGTAAACCCTGGAAGATATTTTGCCTTTCACAGTTTCCGAAATATTTGCACGAGCGACAGTAAATTGAGACTGCCTGAAAATATTCAGATTAGCCTAAAAAGGGGAAAGAAATATTAAATTGAAAATGCTTCAATAGTGTGATATTTTGATATACAGTGTGCACGAAATATTATTTCAAATTAAGCACTGTTACAGGAACAATGCTAACTGCAGTTAGTATTGTTCCTGATCAGTTTATTTAACATTGAACAAATGATTACTCTTTAAAAGTCAAACCAGTCAGGGTTGTGTGATTATTGGAGGTAGAGGGGGGAGGGGCTGTATTTCAATGGTGATATGAATACTACCTACGCAAAACTTGAAGAGGCTAATGTTAAATCCGACCAGTCCTCATGAAAATGATGTGACTCAGGCCCTCCATAATATTCTCCTTAAACCCGATTCAGATAATCTCAGAGCACTGAAGTGTACTATTTGCTGAATTAATGCACCCCTTAGCGTATCCAAGTAATGAATTATGCATGAGAAAATCTACTCACATCCCCTGATCGTGTTAACCAGTCTGTTCATTCTGTCTGGCTCGCCGAAAGATGTCAAGCGATGATTCACAAATATTTATCATATCCATTGATACTGTCATTTGCTTACTTCAGGAAGGTTAGAATCCGATAGATGGGTGTAAGGGTTAGTGGGTGTGTGTGTATGTGGGGGTGGGTGGTTTGTGGTTTATCGGTGAGAAGTTCATTGCTATTGGGTCACGTGATTAAAATGACGTGCCTTCCAGGGACCAAGTGACGGATAAAATGTAATGTACCGTACATTGAAGATGACATGAGCAGGGGATGTGTTACCCTTTTTTTTCTATATAATACCCTGTTTCAATGGTATAGAGAATTAGAAAATAATTTCACAATACAAAATGCAGATAACAGACGGAAGAAATGATGGAAAATGGGAAGTAGAGCATAAATTAATGTCCTACTTCCCATGCTTCGATGTCCTACTTTCATGCTTCAAGCCGACATTACTTAAGTAGCATTATTAGGATCAATGATATATTGTCATGATTATAAGACATTTATCATGGACATTCAAGACGATATGTCACACCTTATAAATAGTGGTAGGTGTTTTCAGATCTTTTGAAAATGTTTATCTGTATAGGGGCGCGGACATACGGTGATTTATAACTGTCTTTGTTCTGTCCTTGTTCTCGATTGTGAACAAAACATGCTGAAGGATCTACAGACATAATATCCAAACCGAGTTAACGATGTTGAGATCATTGAAGGGGATTATCTTTTCAAGGGATTAAGGAAAGTTTGGCTACTTCTCTGGGTCATTAACTATAACTATTTATTTCATTCGTCATCAGTGTGACGGTGCGCTGAGGTCAAATGAAATCCATACAAGTATGGAACTTGTTTTGTAAACAAACTGCAACGGGACAAAGCCAGAGACAAGTGAGATTTACATCCATGACAACTAATCCACTATCACAAACTCGTTGTAAATATCGGTGAATATTGGGATCAATCGATTGTTATAATGGTCGATTATTCAGCATAATAATAACAAAATGATATGAATCTTAGCCACTCTAAAGGCAATCGGTTGATTATACCAAGGAGATTTCTTAATCCTACAGACGAAGATACGTCTTGATGACGTTATGAATCACCTAGAGACTAGACCATGGCAATATACTTGATTTGTTCAAATAGAATTCGTTATCTTTATTTCAGATTGTTGATACATGCCGAAAGAAGTCTTCCTAAAGGCCTGTGATATCTACTTGTATCGTGTCGTGCAATTACCTACAGATCCAGTATACTAACCATCAGTAGACTGCAAAGCACGTAGAGTCAGACCAGCGAACCCAATGCCAGACCAAGGTCAGGGGTTGCAACATCCATGGAACATTAACAATAACATCAAAATAATATAAGCAAAAAATGTCGATGTGACCGGCACATACACGATTATTGGCCCTTCCATCTTTTCTAAAGTGCGTGTTGAAATAGCAAAATAATTATATTCATTGTTAGACAAGAAAAGAAACCATTACCGGAACTCCCCAGCTCATTATGAAACGTTCAAAAATAACTGATTAGTGATATCCCCCTTAATTCCTTATCAAAAACGTCCTGAAATGGAATTAAATGTTAATGCACTCGTTTTGCAATGATCGTTTTTTGTTCCTCTAGTGTTGTCAAAAGCAAATCATGATGGGGGGGGGCATCCAGATATCCTGATGCTCAGATGCTTTTATATATTACCATCAAACTCCTGACCTCAACGTGAAATATTCTCATCCATTTAGAGGTTTTGATACCCAAATCATCACCTGCGGCAATGCCTGGCAGAATTGAAGCTATCATTGTATCGACAATCACAAAATTACAGGAATACAATGTTACGGAACTCCCCACGCACAACGGAGCACTTGGAATGGCTTATCTTTTGAAGATACTAAGAACAAATAAAGTACCTAACTTTTTTTTAACTGTGCCGATTGCACACGTGTATTTTTACAAAATGCGTTCTTCATAAATATTGTGCGCGTGTTTATGGATTGAATGATAAATGACCCTACTTAATTCCATATTAGTGTACGATGAACAACGTCTTACATTATGCATCGCTGTTACCTCGGGATGGATCAGAAACGCCATTAGTGATATTAGATTGTCGGCCACACAGGCGTAAATACCAGAGTAGTACTACTATCACACAAGGCAATTATTTTACAGCTTGGCTGACCAACCGTTTCCAATACGGAGCCGGTCAGAGAGAGGGAAAATAGGTTAATGCACGTTGTTCGAGTTAGAGACGAGACGACACACCATCGCTGGTATAACTATTGATATTATGTTTGTTTTGCGTATGAAAGTACATTATCTAGAATATGAATATTAATTTGATACATTTTCTTTAAATGGGAGAAAGGGTTTAGGCCAAGTGTAGTCAGAGCGTCATCATGTTATCAGGGCACATGATACTTGATGAATGCAAAACGTATTCAGTAGACCCTGGGTTCAAAGCTGACTAAGGTCTATCGAGCAGTGACTGTATGGGTGAATTCGACCATGACATCAATATACATTTGGTAACTGAACACCTATTTTGAGGAAATAAAAGTGAACTTTCGTCGTTGAACTTAAAAACCTTATATTGAAATTCACTTCCAACATTAAAAACTGCTTACAACGTAGTAACCGAAGTATTATTAAACAGTCCAATTTAATCACTACTTGTTCGAGATCAAAAACCTACTCACAGTACACTTCTTGGTATTTGTATTCCAATATAAAGAGTCCATTACACCAAGATGCTAGATCGAAACATGGGTTTGTGGTGAGGAGCCCACGCCGCTATTATCTCCTGCTTGCCGTTCACCACTGCCACTCGAGAAACTGTTGGATCGAACCACTTCACACCGACCCTCGATTATCATCCCACTCCTGACACCCTCATCAGCCCCTTCCTCTTTTACTTTATAGGGCAATCTCCGCGGACGCGACGCGGTCTAGTAACCCCGCAAGAGGATGAAAGGCGGGAAAGCTGTCCAACAAATACAGCTAAGTAATACGCCACTTGGGGATGCTGGTTGTCCAGTGACACAAAAATAGCTCGGTAAATACACGATAGGGATGTTGACCATAGGCTTTATGCAGTGCAATCGCTGGACACTTCACCGTGGGGAGAAAGTAAACTACTTTAATGACCCCTCAATGAAGAGCTAGGTATTATCTATTTTCACGCCAAAATAACGATTCACCCCCCCCCATAAAAGTGTAAAAGATAAAAGTTGGAGGACGATGCGAGTTTTATTTGCCTGAGGATATCGAGAAACAATTAGGGGAGGTCTTTGAGATCTGAAATGCCACTCAAGCTGGGGTGGCCTAGTGAACTCTCTAAAAGTACCCGTGTATATGTACATTTGAGGGCATTGACAAAGTACAAAACTTGAAATTTCCCCTATTTCTTGTTGTTTGTTGATTCTTCAATCACCTTTTTTTAACGCAAATAAGTTCACATGGTGACAATTACCTGCCATGCCCGAACAACAGTGACTGGATGGTTATAGAATGTATATGACATTGTTTAATAACCTGGATCGGCAATCCAGACCGATTAAATTTAGATAGAGTAAGAGAAAATGATGCCCATGATAAAGAAAACTTATCCTTGTATTAACTGTTTTATAGATTTACTACTGAAAATGATTAGATTCACAATTTTGACCTTGACGACTTTTCGCCCTCTCATCGATGAAATCCTTCAAAGTTCAACTGTGCCTCGGCCATGACCATGTATGCCACGCACCAAGATGTATCTCCTTTGAATTACTTAAAACATATTTATCATGAAATAAAAAAATATCAAAAATAGATATCACAAAAAACCACGATAACCACAGGACGAAGCACATATCGATTAATCCATCACATGATTTCAGAACCCAGCATCACATCAACCAAACCACAATTCGATCATTTTGTACGTGACACAATTATGATTTATCAAGACCCACACCAAATAGGTCAATAACATTTATTCAAAGATCGATAGTAATATATAGCCACCCACTGGATAATTGTGTTGGGTGACGAGTGGCAAACCGGATCGATAGTAGGTAATAACCGAGTGTCCAATTAGCTACATCAATATCGGTAGGAAACAATAATGCCATCGCCTTATATCAAGCATCGACTACTGTAGGATTCCAGTCAAAGATCATATACACATTCAGTCCTAATCATGATCTAGACAGCAAACGCAACACTTAACATTTTGACAAAAATTACTTCGAAAACCGATTTGCCTGGGTAAATAATTATGCCTTTTTTTATCAATTGAGGTAATACTTTGAAGAAAAAAAAGAGATTTCTGTGTTAAGGAAAGAACAAAGACAAAAATATGTACTAGGAAAAGTTCACACACAGGCTACCGCCCCCAAAAGTCGGTATAACCAGAGAAGAAGTCTCACTCACAATTCCCTGGTAAGGCAAAACCAGTGACCAGAAAATGTTGCAAAGAAAGGAAGACTTCCATGCTAGTGTAAATATTGTTTCTTCAATACATCGAAATACACAGAGGACTGGCCCGACCTAAATATTTGAATGATGCTCTATTTGTAAAACATATCTTGTTAAACGCTTGGTGCAAGTTGCGTTGTCTGGCTTTCATGTCACATGGGGTTTAAGTGATATGATATGGACATAATATTTCTGGACCGCGAACATTTAGATCAGCAGCAGTGTGGCTTTCACAAGTGTTTGTATTAATGTTTTTACTTCAAAGTAGTATGGACTTTCTAAATTATGTAAATGGTTTAACTGAATTGAAAAAAAGGGAAAGTGGATTATGAATTAAAGAAGGTAGAGTGAAAGGAAAGAGAGAAAAGGAGAGATAAGAGATAGATAGAAAGAGACAGAGATAGACATTCTTGACTATAGGGTAAATAAGGTAGGGGAGGAGGAACAGGAATCGATAAAAGAAAGTTCTCAAACATGTCAAAAGGATACATCACAGAATGGTGGCGAGACGCAACCAAGATCACAGACATGGCAGAAGAGTGAGAAGATCAATAGAATTAACAAATAATACAGGGGATCTTATTAGTATGCAAACCAACTTTTACACCTACACATCCAGGAGTAGAGCATGAAGGAGTTACAAGGACCATTGGGATCCTTGGCAGAATCAGATTGTCTCCTGGATGTACTCTGCACGCTAAACATAGCGGAACGACGAACATCCCACTTTAAACGTTCCCATTTTCAAGAGCACTCTCTGATGGCGCCAAACGTTCGGAGTGACCAAAAAAAGAGGAGATAAAGTCGGCGATGGATGATATTAAAAGTGCTATTGGATGAGTTTCGATTAAAATGCAAGAATTGTCATGGCGGAGAACTGCTAGAGGTGACTCAGTTCAACACACAAGGGATTCAACAACCAACTGGTCATTGATGTCACAATCAAAGTAGAGATATATATGCAGGAAGAGCTTATTTTGAGGTGTCATCATAACCAATACAACATTTGAAGAGACACAATTGCACTCTGTATTTATATTGTCAACTAAATGACTACATGTAGAAACATAACATCCATGATTAAAAAACCGCCGACATAGAACCTGTTTGAGGCTTGGGTGATGATCCCAACACTACAGTAATTAACACCGGGCATGTCCAGAGTTTTCAGTAATCACATTACCTAACTCCGAAGGTGACTGGCTGAATTAATTACACAGTACATTGCATAATCATCAATATCATCGACCTCATAACATTAATATAGGTATACAGAATAAGTCATTGCTCATCGATATTGAATCCATGCGACGAGATAACAACCGAGGTTATGGCGGCTACGAGAAGGGCGTAAACCAAGGAGAACATTGACAAAAGTAATCAGCATGACCAAAACCTTTCTCTGTGGATGGGGGAAACGCAACCACGATCCATGTTCTAGATTATCCAGGCAACCGCGTGTCGGTTATGTGCACTGGTCTCTGCTAAAAGCAGACGGTAATGCAACTCATGTGTATATTGCGTGGAGGATCTCTCGCGAAAATTGGCAGGGGGCGTGCATGCCCGACTGCCCTTCAATGTGTTCACTTCCAATGTCGGGAAGGTTCTTGCCCTCTTTCATACATTAAATAATTGTTGAAAGTGTATCACTAGGAGATCCGCAATCCATTTGCATGCATACATGTTGTGAAAACTATGTAAGAATCCACCGGGAATGGCCACGTAGACAGTATAGCCATGGAGCTTCAAACACACTGGCCACACACAAAGACTTAAAGACCATTGGCGTCGTACAAAACTTCCAGCAACTACCAGTAAGCACTAAACGATTTGTTTTCATTCTCAATGATGGGTCTTGAGATAGCACTTACCATGAAGTAATTGCATGATTAAATCCATGGAGATACCATTGTTTTCATTGTTTACAAGAGTTCCAGATTTCAAAAATTGACACGAAACAACACCTTCGTGAACGAAAAAAAGAAAAAGAAAACTGCACCGACCAGAAGACCAATACAATACCACAAGATCAGCCATTAGACATCATTTCCAATTCTTCCCATTCTGATTTATTCTACCTCAGTGAAACCATGTACAGGTTCCTGCGTTAAAACTGAGGAAAGTAAACACCCGATGTGGAACGAAAATTGGAGAATCGTTGAATATATGTCGACTTGTAGCTTTGCAGCTGCGTTGTCTCGTGTTTCTGACTCTCAACTCTCGTCTTGAAACTGAGGGTCGTGGGTTCGAGTCCCAGCCATGCCTGGAATGTCTTATTTTTTTATTAAGCTAGAAATTGATCCGAAAGGTGTTGCACTCGGTGCATGTGAGGTAAATGGCTCCAGGCAGAATGTAATCCCCCACCCCCACCCCCCGTAAAAAAAAAAGCCGTGAGGAGCGGAATCGGTAGCTTAGCAATAGCAACATAGGAGCATTAAGAATTAATGTCATTTCACTCATTGAGGTAGGATACCACTACCAAGTGTATTTTTTACCCCCTTACATTTCGGGGGTAAAACTTACCACTGGCTACGCCTTTGGTCCTTAAATGGGTCATGGCACTTGGTCTGAGGTCTGAGAACCGAGAGTGGTTTATAAATACAACACCCAGAAACGGAACCCTGGAAGAATGTGTTACAAGACGCCCCTGATGACAGAGGGGGCGACATATTGCAATCTTGTTCCGATCGTGTACCCAACACTCTCGCTGGACCCTTGAGATACCAGGGCATTTTATCAATCACTTCGCAGACGTTTTTTATGACGCAGATAATGGCATACCATTGTACAAAGACAACATTATCAGACCTACCTAATCATTAATGATTTAGTTCCAATATATTTAAAGGAAATTATTGTTTATCGTGATATTAACTTTCAAACTCGATATGCACATTCTTATCCATTAAAAATCAAAACACCTCGAACAGAATATTACAAGAAATCTGTGCATTTTTATGGTTCAAATCTATGGAACAGTTTACCCCAGAATATGCAAAATGTAACATATTTTCCCATATTTAAGAAACAATCTAGAATTTTAACTCTTAACTCCGAATAAAAAAAAACAGTTTTAACTTTGATTTAATGTAAATATTATACATGTAGTTGTGTTGTTTTTTTATTTAATTTAAACTTAATATAAATACTCTGCTTGTATGTGATTTTAGTTTTTTAGCTTTAATTTAATGTGATTTTACTTGAGTAAATATTTGTAGTTAAGTATATAGTTTTAATTTTTTGTGTGTAATTTTTTTTATTTATGTGTTTGTTTTTATTGTGCAGGGCCCCTTGGTAGAGCAGTTTTGTAACTGAAAGGGCTACCCTGCTAACATAAAACGGAAATAAATTAAAAAAAAAAAAATCTTTTGTCAAAAGCCCTGTAGCTTTTGTCGAGGATCGGTGAATCAAACAGCAGCGTCGTCCTGGGCAAACGACATGATTGTAATTTGACAGACATAACATATTCTGAACGTTCCAGAAAGCGTCTGTGAAGTGGATGCTAAAATACGATATCATCGCGAAGTGGACTGATAGTTTGTTGCTTCGCAGGGCCATTTCTTTCTTTCTCTTTTTTTCCGGACGGTTGTTTCCGGAAATGGCGTTGAATTTTGCAACCCCCGACAAGGTTTTCAAGGTACAACATTGAACAAAATCATAACAAACCGACTAATGGACGAACAGATCGTATCATCATGATCATGGGCCTTTAACTACGCAATTAACCTTGCAAGTACATCGAGCTTAGAAGACAACAAACGTAATCACCTGCTCATTAGGGTGTAGGTTTCCCTTTTTAATGAAAACACACAAACACAATAAAGGTGTTTTTTTACAATGAAAACATACAAACAGAATCCAATTGACGTATTTCCATGAGTATAATAAATCTTTGGGCGGGGTAAAGACATTGATTTTATAATTATAGTGATTAGACGTCCATATTCTCATAAACTTACATGAAAAAAATATTTGTTTAGATTTGTTTATAATACATGGATTTAAAACAATTTACTGAATGAATTAATATCTGTCATTAATACAGATGTCTTTTTTGGAACATCATAAGCTTTATCGTATCATGCGTCTGGTTATTTTAAGATTAAAATCAAGATCATCCGGTGCTAGGAAGTATCGAGGCATTTTTTTTCTTTCAACCGTGACAAATGACAAATAATGAATGACGATTGAAGACAGGTAGTTTCTTTTTAATTTGATTATGACTTTCGTATAAACAACAAACAGTCGAAGAAGAGAAACAACTCTTCCTAAACACCCACATTTCCCTTACAGTCGGTTCGATGCCAAACCGTTATCTGTAACTTGTCACTATATTCCTATTGTGCCGGAGAGTATTTTCTATTGTGTGCACAAGAAATAGTACAGATCATTCGATAACATTATAAGAAACTTCCCTCGTTCATCCTTTTATTCGTTCTGTCTATAAGACATATACAGTCCTTCGGATAATACCCCCATTGTATCATCGTTCCAATGCCTTTTAGAGAGACCCTAACAATGTTTCACAAGAATACTTAATGTTCATCCCAGAAACGCTACATCGAGTTTGGCAAACAAGATGTATCGATCCTGCAAAGCAATCAATGTAACATTTGACGACAGGTCCTTTAACCAACATGCATTCAAAAATCATTGAAATTCTAGTATTACCTTGAAATATAACACCGAGATACTATATTCATTATATAGTAGGTTT
Source organism: Lytechinus pictus (assembly GCF_037042905.1). Lineage (NCBI taxonomy): Eukaryota > Metazoa > Echinodermata > Echinoidea > Temnopleuroida > Toxopneustidae > Lytechinus > Lytechinus pictus. Next base: position 22,291,819 of record NC_087256.1, read on the forward strand.
GTGGACTGTGATCTACCTATTTATGCCTGTTGAATTGATTACATGTACTGATTTATGTGATTCAAGAAAGTGTATAATCCTGATGTCTATATCAAGCTATGAATGATGTTGACAAGTTACGTTTGCCACGTTTGCGGACCAGTCTAAATATATTAGTGTTTTCCCGAATCCTAATGCCGATGCTTGTAGTAGGAAAGCCTAACTAAAATTGGTTTAGTAGCAGCATCCATCTGTTATGACAAAGATTGTGTTTATAAAAATAGATATATATAAACAATGGGCAACAAAATACTATAGTATAATAATAATACAAAATAATAATTATAACGCCTCTACTTACATGTATGTACACACACTTTCTCCCGTTATCACCACCGAGTCTTCCTTTATATAGAGAAAACAAATCAAACACAGCCTATAATCAGGGAGTCGGGAGTATTCCCTGATATTTCTTCAATAAAGAAAGCTTGGAAGACATAATAGAGAACATATCTTAAATAAGATTAATAGTATGGATCTTTCAAATCCCTCCCGGCAAATGAAAGAGTGGTTCATTTTAAAAAGGAAGGAATTGAGAGGCACTTACGGGATCTGAAGTGGGTACTTGCGTCTGTCAGTGGAAAGATTACTTCTCAAAATGTTAATGGTGCACTGACATGTTGCATTGGTTGAAATTACACAGTGAACATGCAGGTGCAAAGACAATTTAATGAGTCCAATTTTCCGACTACTCATAGGCCTACATCCGTAAAACTATTTCATGTAAACACGACCGGTACACTAATAGGCAAACAGAAAGAGAGAGAGAGAGAGGGGGGGGGGTAGAAAAGGGGGATGGGGCAGACGGGGTAGTATAATTAACGTGAATGAAGATAGACGATAAGGACCCCTGCCCACCCCCTTACCCGATTTTCAAATCGTGGCTCGGATCACGTACCCTCACCAACATCACACCACTCCAAGGTATACACAAATCTTGGTTCTACCACGTAATAGGTCCATGGTTCTACTAACAAAAAAAAAACCAACATCACGTATAGAGAAGGACCCCCCCCCCCCCTCATTGTTGCAAATCCCCACTACTGCAATGTTAGAATCGTATGCCCGTGTGACATGTATTGAGTTTGACATCGGTGAATATCGCTATCATTCCATCACAAATAAATAAAAGTCAATGACAGTTGATTCACTAATGCACTGACCGCCGTATCTGACGAGGGGGCAGGGCTAAAAATAAAAAAGCAATGGCCTTTCGCCACCGTGTATGACTTGTACTCTCCGGCAAAGTACATGCATGGATGGCATTAGTATTTGAAAACCACTTCGAATGATCCATCCTTAATTAGAAGAGACCTTTTTGTTTCAGGTAATTAAAGGAAGCAATCTGAATCGGGGATTAACTGGATATACACCAGGGAATTGAATGGGCGGAGATTGGTTAAAGTATTATTGCTATCATCGTGTATTGCTATCAAAGTGACCTCCACCGACAGTAGGGCCTATGAATATTACGAAGACCTTCAGAGTTAGAGGAATATAATATTAAAGGGGAAGATCACTCTGACAAAAAGCTTATTGTAAAAATAGCACAAAATATTTCTTTTTAAAAATACTGCCGAAGATTTTAGGAAATCCATATCCTGGAATAAAACAGATATTAGAATTTTAATTATTATTTATTGTACATTCAGTATATCAATAGGCAAATAATTTCACACCGGTTCCAAATTATGGTGTGCGTGGAAAGGCCTTGGAATGCTTCACGAGTTACCTAACTAACAGAAAACAATTTTTTGTCAATAGAAGACCATAAATCTCAAATGAAAACTATTTCTTGCGGTGTACCGCAAGGATCACTCCTAGGCCCACTGCTTTTCTTGTTGTATATTAATGATTTTAATAATTCATCAAATGACCTATCATTTATTCTTTTCGCGGATGACTCGAACCTTTTTTTGTCACACCGTAACCCTAATTTACTACTTACCATTTTGAATAGGGAATTGCGGTCTGTTCAGACATGGATTCAAGCAAATAAGTTGTCATTCAATGTAAACAAAACAAATTTTATGCTTTTCAGTAACTCTTTGAATTCTTTGCCGGACCATGTAATTATAAACAATGTTAATTTGCAACAAGTTAATTCCACCAAATTTCTCGGTCTTTACATTGATCATGAATTATCATGGAAATGTCAAATTGATTATATATGTAAGTTATCTTCTCGTAACACTGGCATTTTGAATAAACTAAAATATTTTTTTCCTGATCACATTTTAAAAACATTATATTCTACACTTGTTTTATCCCATATGAATTATGGAATATTGGCCTGGGGTAATTGCAATACAACCTTAATTAATAAAATATTCACGATACAAAAACGAGCAATTAGGGCGGTTAATCAAATTGGTTTTTATTCCCATACAAACCCATTATTTTTCCAAAATAAAGTACTCAAAATTTATGATATATATGCATTTCAAGTTGGTATATTTATGTTTCAGCTTTCAAGAGGTGAATTGCCATTTGTTTCTATGTTTCCAAAGGAACAATCTAATCCACACATATCCCACCTTCCGCGTACTCGCACTCTCCTTGCTCAAAGAACAATCGCATTTGAAGGGCCAGGTTTTGGAACGATCTTCCCGATGATATGGTACATAGTGCCTCACTTAATATATTCAAACGTAAATTGAAAGCGATGCTTATCAATTCTTATAATTTCACTTTGTAAACTTTTATATTCATGCACTTTGTTAATACGCTCTGGCCGAGTAATGAGTAATAAATAATAGTCATAATAAAGTGGCGGACTCTTTTTTATTTTTTTGTATTCCTTACACAATCGTCACATTTTTGGCATTACTTTGTTATAATCAATTTACTTACCTGTCCTCTCCTCATTAAGACCGATTTTTTTTCTGCATCCTGCAGACTTAACAAGCCTTGCTTTTTTATGCAGGTTCCCTCATATTTCACTCTTTTAAATTGTCTTTAATTCCAAATCGCTATTTTCTTTAATTTGAATAAATTGTTATGCCTTGTCTGATTTGTATTCTCATAAGTTTTCTGATATTGTTTCATAATTTTGTTTGTACTTGTGAAATATGTAAAATCAAATCAAATCAAATCAAATCAAAAAGAAAGAAAAAAGTCACCACGAACCACAAAAAAAAAAGAAATTTATGCATTTATGCTCGTATAATTATGACATCACTACAAATCCAAAACTTTAAGTTCCAATGACTTTTTAAATCTTTAGTGGATTTTCCTCAAATCTTCACCAATATTTTTGTATTATTTTGTCTGCTGTTTTTACCACAAACTTTTCTTCAAGGTGAACGCCCCCTTTGAGCGAATAGAGAGGATTTGAGGTTCCATGCGTATTTCTCTACTCCACGGTCACACACGCCGAACCGACTCCAGACCGATAGTAGCTATTACAAATGTACGTTATTTTCAATGACACGACATGACATCGGTCGGTGTGGGGTCGGTTTCATAATGTGTGACTGTAGCATAAGCACAGTTCAAGTAATTAAATCAATGGTAATGGCGATTAAAACGATACGTTGGTTGAATGGTAAATATTCATGAACGTTGTCTTGAGACAAAGTTTATTCTTAGAGCAACAATGGCTCATTATCAATATTATATTTATCAGAAGTCAAATCTGACAATCTACTGTAAGGCATGTAAGTTTAAAGATAAAAGTTAGCGTGGTGCATATTCAGTCAGCTTATACACGTTCGACAATTTGCTACAGTACTAGGAGAATAAAATAATGGGGAACGTTTTATTGATCTTCCCTTTTCCACCGATTTTAATATAATGCATGTGGGTAAGAAAAAGACCTTCATCATGGCTCTATGACTCGATCATGTTTTGAATGTAAACTAACAACCTTCGACTGAATACATATGAAGAAAAGGTGCAAAATGAAAATAGTACACGCTATGCATATGGGTCATGTACACTCTTAAAAATGTTGGGCAACATACGGTCCACACAACAATTGGTTAAAACTTTATCCAATTCTGGGTAGTTTTACACCAATACTGTGTAGTTTTCACCCAAAGCACACATTATTGGTGTAAAACTACCCAGAATTGGATAAAGTTTTAACCAATTGTTGTGTGGACCGTATGTTGCCCAACATTTTTAAGAGTGTATTGCAAGCCCATTATATCGAACGGTCACACCTGCTGTTTGAGTACAATTTTTGATCAAATGGAAACCCCCAAAATACGTGGTTTATACTAAATTGATTTTGATTACAATGGGTGACGTTGAGCAATTAACGTTTCGAAAAAAAAATCATAAAGAAGAGCTAAAAAGAATATTGTCCCCGACAATACAATGTGTATGATGTATTGGTTGTAGATATAGAAAGTACACCTTTTTTCGAGCTAAAAGTGGTTATAAGATTACATATATTTGTTTGATTGTGTTTCAATAAAACACAATAAATTCAATAAATCAATAACGAAAAGGCGCATTTCAATGTGGTGAAATGCAGGAGACTTCCTCATCTTGAATAAAACATTTGATTTGTTTCTGGTAAACGATGAACGATACCTTTGCCCTACTTCGCTTCTTTTAAAAGCGGGTCTGATTGGCAGACAGATTCTTCGTTTAGTTCCGGTTTCATGAGTTCCATGTGTAAAAACGTCTCATGTTTGAATTGGTTCAGAATACACCTGGGGATGGGGCAGGAATGTCCTCCAGTTGAGTTACATTGTAGGAAGTGAACATGGTGAAAATAGCTACTGGCATCTGGTGTCCAAGTATAGCCAACATGGTGTATGCATAGATGGGTTCATGGTCATGGAAAACAACTATACAATCGTTGAGAAGTAACCTTGAATTTTATTAAAGACTAGGCCTTCTGATACCTATTGATTTCAAATGATGAGAGTTAGATTCTTCTCAGGTGACCATGATGACAGTGGGGGAGGTTGATGTTGTATAGGGACTGAAAACGAAATAGTAAATGCAACGTATGCAGGGTCTAAAATCTAAGTTAAGGAGATCTTAAACATGGTTAAGGGGCACACTTAAGGGGTGACACGACATTTCCTCCTGCGACATTTGCTCTGGTCTTGATATATCAGAGGACATAGGGTTAGAGTTAGAATCGTGACAGAGTTTTTGATTCAGAACAATGTAAAACTGAGGATTAAGGTTTATTTGGTTTTGGAGGTTAGGTTTTACGTTTAGCTCAACGTGCATATTTTCCATCGGAGCACTTGTCGCCCACTTAGGATGCACTTAAGTGAGGCATTTTAAAACGATGGATTTCATCAAAATTACCTCTTTCCACCCGGATGTAGCAAGCATGCATGTCTCCTTGCATCTGTGCATGTGATGTATTTACCCGGAAGTAATAGGTGTTTTCCTTCTAATCGTTTATCTCTACACATTTCCCAACCCCAGAATGCTTCTTTATGATCATGAACAACACCTTGGAATAATTTTGATGGATTGCGCATTGAACTTTCCATAACGAATGTATTTGGAATTGCCGCAGCGCCTTTTCAACAATTCAAACACTTTTTGAAATATCGAAAGGGGATAGAAGAGAGGAAGAAGACTATTTCATCCTCTTTCATGACTTTGGTCCAACCGGGGTACGTGCTTCTTCGGTCATCCCGATCAGGTAGGCGTGTTATGCTAAGAGAAATGGAGTTCAAAGGGTTATTTCCTTTGGGATCACAACTGGAGTATTTTTGGTTCAAGAAGAGCAAAGTAAGATGTACATGAATTTAGAATGGCTCGGGATAGGTATTCGATGGCTTGCACTTTCGGCTTCAACTTCGCGATGGAATGTAATGCGAGACTCGGATACCTTGTTTCCCATTTAGTTATCGTGTTAAAAGCAAGGGGATCCTGCAATGGAATTTGAACACGAGCTGCCCTAGATGGAAAACTGACAGGTACTTAAGCTGATAGTATATTAAGCTGATGACATTTCATTTGCTAAATGTAATTTTACCACATAAAATGTAGCATAAGTGATCGTTAAGAAGTTTTATGAAACAGGGGCATAGTCTGGATACACCTTTTCAAGTATCGTTCCTCTTCAAAATGATATCACCTGTCTCTCTCATTCATTATTTGTTTCAGCCCGAATGGTGTTCACAAAACTCATCGGCACTGTAAACATTTAATGACGTAAGAGAATGGCATACATGTACCGAGCGTGAGATTAAAAACGCATCGGTGTCCTTCAACGAATTGAGGCGCAAGTTCCAATACCTAAGAATCGCTGGCTACATGCATGGGCGAACATCCCAGGGAGACACGTCCCCCTACCCAAAATAGTAGGGAGGGGGGGGGACACAATATCAAATGTCCCCCTCCTATTTTTTGTAATTTATGATGGAAAGAAATACATCATTCAAAATCGAAATATAACATGTATTTTGGACGAGATGACCTCACTTTTTGGGTGATAACCCTTATTTTTTTTTTTTTGCTTGCTTGTCAAATTTATTCTGGTTGAAATGACCTTACATTTGGGGTGACAACCTTTTTTTTTTGTTTGCTTGTCAAATTTTCCGGCCCCTGGTCCCCCTACCTTTTGGGAGAGATTTCCGCCCTATTACTCAAATCGGAAACTTCTCCCAGAAGTACAACCTTGCAAGTCGCGCCCACAAAATTATTATTCAACATGAACATGTAATCGGCACCTCGAAAGGGCGGCATGGCGGGTGCAGAGGGGCAAATTTGGTCAATGCAATTTTCATGTTCGTAAAATCTTACACCTGCAACGTAAAAGACACAAGTGTACTATTTGTGTAATCAATTCCAAAGTAATGTAAGTCTATGGGCACGAATGTTTAAAAAGGTACAGTCGATTGATTAAATTGACCATATTTCTCTGTTTGTACAGCCCCCTGGTCCAATCAATCCCTCTGTCTTACGAGGATCATTTACGCAATTACAAGATTCCGATTCATATTGCGCATGTTATACGTTTCGTCCCTGCCCCTCCGCCACATTCCACAGTGTACCCGCCCCTAAAAAGAAACGACGTCTGCAAATACTATACCTTTGATAATGAACATCCTGAATAGATATCATAAATGAATTACAAATAACAACGTATAATTGAAACTTTATAGGTCTAAAAACATTATATCATGCCTTAGTTTCCTAAAATAGGTCAATCAGGGGTGGCTTCATAGAAAGCAGGGGAAGAAGACCTAGCCCCCCCCCACCTCCCCCCCCCCCCCTCCATGCGAAAAAGTAGGTAACATAAAAATTGAAAATGGAATTAGGAAGGCATGTTTAAATAAACAGATCTTGGATGAGTAATTGTATAATATTTCCATAATTCAATTGAGATTCACTTGACGTCATCTTTGGGTATTCCCCCCCCCCAAATAAAGATACCCCTATATACGCCGCTCCTGGAGCAATCATGTCGTGTTTTCCAGGATTGGCGCGTAAGGGTTCTGAGTTCTACAGAAACACATCTTCAGCATGTTGAGATTCGTCGGAATGGATAAACTTACATAGACCTTTCATTCGTATGATTGCTTGAAACGGGAATTATTTGACAATCAAAGCACTCGACGAACCTTGGATTTCATCAGATGCCTTTTTTTCAATCTTCAACTCAACATCATCCAATCCGAGGCAGAGCTAACAAGAATTCTTAAATCCCAACTCCCTGATCTAACAATGCAAATACAGAGGAGTTCCTCTTTTAAAAGTTGAGAAAAAAATAAAATGCGAAAATAGAAAATTATGACTTATTGATCACTTGTGTTTAGAATTTATAATGGGTATTACCAGTCTACTCCCTACCCCCTGGTATAACCTTACATACATGTATACAAAGTAATATCGTTCTTGTCCATGTCGTAAAGAGGTGTAAATTGATACGGTCACAATCAGTTTCTTTCTACGCAACAATCATTATATTTCCACCTCTTTGAAACTTTTCTTTGTCGCTTTTTTCAATCCATGGAAGAAGAAGATTATTTTTCGCGTCGAAAGCACTGATGAAACGTTTTACCTTTTCACCTCTCCGCAATTTAAATGTGTATCTTAGACTAGGATTGCCCGAATCGTTGAATGGCGCTACAAGCGAGCCGTTCCTCCGCAAACAGTTTTAAGTAAGAATACACACTAAAAATAGATGTTAAGTCAACGAAAGGGATCTTTACCGTTAGGACTTGGGGTGTATTTGTACACGGTGTATCCCCCTTGTCAACTTAAGCAAGCATTCAGAGTCAACACCAGGGGCCCTAAACACAAAGCTTAGAAATGATCGTAGAACATTTTTCTACGATTGATTGCATTGACTACAATGTACAATCAATCGTGAAAATCATGAGTACGATCAATCGCTCACCTTTGTGTTTACGGGACCCAGGCCTCGCCAGCGTGACCAAGCCAAGTCAGTAGAATGATTTCAGAACGTTAAAACATGAATGGGATTTATATCTGTATCTGTATCATGATGATCAATGTTAGCTGCGTGTATTTGCTGCTGACTGAGTTACAGAACGACTGATACTCAAATGGGGATTGAATTGCCCTTTTGTAATGTTGACATGGTAGATCAGGGTATTGACATGGCATAGTAAATACTATTCCACGATCTACAAAGATCATATTAGGGACTATTCGACGGGCTCACGAGAAATTGATACGCGTATCGGTTATTATGTGTTTTAAATATCACTTTCATTGCAGGTTTTCACCCAAAAAAAATTACACTTTAAAATGTAAACAACAATTCGAACTATAAATAATAACTATAAGCTATTAGACATATAAAACTTGTTCGCCTCGCTCCCTTAATTATATGTTTTCGAAATTTGAATATATTATGTGCTCTTCAATATTCTAGGCCTTATAATTGATTGAAGTGTGTATGAAGGAAACAAAGTAAATCACAATTTTTCGGCTTTTTGTCTGCAAAGTAACTCAAGTCACAAGTTGAAAAGGTTATTCTCCAATTACATCAATATAATCGAATAAAGTGAACATTGTCCACCCCCTTAATGTTGAAGTTGTCTTCTGTGGCTTCATTTCAAATACAGAGATTAAATACGCAAACACGGTACAAATGACCAGGGTCTCTTTAATTAAAGGGTAATCAGCCGAAAAGGACAATGGCAAATTAAAAAGCCGTATACATTTTGTTCAAAAGCCTGAGCAGTAAGCAATCAGAATTCGCTTTTCTTTCACACTTTTAATTGATAACAATCCTCTAATCATGATAATGTTATTGGGCCCTGGCCAGTGGCCACTTACTCACTTGAAAACGTTGTTCAACTGATCCCTTCTGGTTATTTCATCAATTTTTTTTTAAAATCTTTTTTCATCGGTCAATCAAACCCCACCGCTGGTGCCATACCATTTTTGGAACCTTTATCTTCCAAACTATCACATATTATTTCGGCAAAAAAAAAATCGTTGGAGAATAAGACCTATAAAGAGATTGGGGCAAGGGTTTCATCGCTTTCCTATCAACAGTTTATAATATTGGGTAAAAGTGCACCATGAGGGTAATCATGTGTCCAACCAACATTGGGTATTTCATTAAGGGCATTTGTATTTATACAGTGTTATGAAAATTTTTGCCCATTTTAAAGTAATGCTTATATTTTAACCTTACTGGACAATATGCTTCCCGCATTGGGTAAAATACTGCCCCAAATTAGTTGGACACAGAATTACCCTCGTGGTGGTAAAAATTGTACCCATTTTTTTTTACAGTGCAGAGCCTCATTATAATCTTCATCCTTTTTTCAAAATTCCTTTGTTGATTGATAATGATATTATCGGTTGTTTATTTGGTAATGATAATACATACTATCTTTGTCGTGAACCCTTGATAAAATTTCGTTCGATGCTCGTTTGTCATCATGAAAGAAAATGCAAAAATATTAATAAATTGAAACGAAAATACCATCTGATTGTAATTTCTTTTCTTGGTCAGCCCCTTTTCAAGACTATACCGTGAACCCATTGTGGGGGCACCGTTTACATCTATAGTTATTCTAACAATTCTCCACATCTAAACAACTGTGGTGAACATTTTTAAGAGACATCCTGTAGTCTAAAGAAGGGCGTCCGTAAACACAATCACAATAAAACATTACTGATAAATATCGATAATGGAATAGTCTTCCAGCAGATATAACACTTGACAAGGTCCAGTACGATCTAACAAATGACCATAAAACCCACCACTGGATATTATTTCGGCGCCAAGTGTAAGGTTTTATAAATGAAGAGTGACTTCTTTAAAATACAAGTTGATGTGCATGGACTTGTGCAAAAAATGTACACAAAGTAACACCCTTCTTGCCCTCACCCCAGGGGTAAATTGCCAACTCGTCCACTCAGCACAAAGTCTACGTTGAGTTATTCTAATGCGATTCCGTCCATCAACAGTTCGTCTAACAATCATTTGGTCCAATCATCACTTCAGATAATCAACAGTTCGTCTATGACCATTTCGATTCATAAACAGTTGGTCTAATATCAATTTTATTTTCATTCATTTCGCCCAATTAACGCTTATTCCAATTAGACCAAAATGGTATATGGACTAGCGAAATTGCTATTGGACCAACTGGTTATAGACGAAAGGGTGAGTGGAAGAAATGGCAATTATACTATGTTGATAGTGGACGAATTGATAGTAGACCAAAATGATAGTAGACGAGTTGGTAATTAGACGACTTGGCATTAGACCAATTGAAAGTAAACCACCCCATAGACTCGCTCTTCTAACGAGTAGAAGTTGTCTTGTCTCCGCGTGACATTGGTTGGCTCGTTAATGTGTGTTCTGGGTTATCCAAGCATCGCAAGTAAATCGTGTGAAAAAAAAGGTTTGGGTTTCAAATGCAATTTTGTTTGCTTGCGCAACGAGCTAAGCAGGTTACTTTATGGAGTCCATGCAGGGTAAGTGTAGGTCTATTTCTAATCAGTATTGATTCTTAATTTAGGAGAAAATGAAAATATCTATACCATTGTATTGCATAGGGATAACGTCCTCCCTTCATATGCTTTATTTCATATCACCATGGCCATAGTATAAATTACAAACGCGCAATTCAATCCAATCTTCGCCTTGTCAACTGCTATAAAGCGAAATGAAATAAGACATAAGATAAATCAGTCTCGGGGATTAAAGATAAGTTCCTCTTCAGAGAGTACAATCCATGAATCCAAACAGCATAAATGCTTTAAATAAATCCCAAGTAACGCTTTTTAATGCATGTAATAGTGGCTGAAAGGTAATCCAATTTTATCCTATTCTTACGCAAAGATTACACCTATCTCAAAAGTTTATTGTATACATCATGTACATGGAATTATTGTTTTGATTTGTTTTCGTGGTAGGCACTCACGACCCTTATCTAAACTATTGGCGTCAAGAAAATAATATGCCGCCGTGTGCACACTTTTTCTATCATTCAAAATTCAACTGTGTTTACGTACATATTCGTTTTGTCACCACCCCCGCCCCCTCTTCCCATTGTGGCCAATGTCCACGCTGTTCATGCGCGCCATTGTCGCGATGATTTTCTAAATGTGGTACAGTTTCATTATATCATGGACCTACTACTCTGACAGAGTAGTAGGTCCATGATTATATACACTGACTGTCTAAACATGGCATATATGTTTCCGTCAAGATGCATCAATATAAACCGGATGATAGTAGAAAATATCACATGCAATAATGAATAAGTGGTACTCGAGTTAAGTAGTGGTTTTCACGGCTATTGGGATATCAGGTTCCACATCAGGGTCATAATCATAGAATTCAATGACTAAAGGGCTATTTAAGAATGACTGTCTCGACGCATTTTGTGAAAATCCTTCAGAGAGCTTCTTAAATCTACCTTGGCTACTTTCGGCTAGGGCCACTTTTCAGATGAAAATTAATCTAGACGTCCAGTTTATCCCATGTCCTGTTCATATGATTTCATGTCACCTCTCTGGGTAAATACTTTGGGGAAAAATAAATAACGAAACGCCCAATCATCCCGATTATTCTGACTGCCATGACTACCCCACGCGGTGAGACGTCGATGATGAATGTAATTAATTTAAATGGCTATACTTTCCATGTAAAATTTGTGATATGGAATGTAATGTTTCCGACAATAACATCAGGGCCCCGTCTTACAATGGGTTATGATTGATCCGATCAATCTCAAGTATATGGAAATCCATCAATGTCATAATTTTTTTCTTCAGGAAGTTTACTCAATGTCCTTTGAACACAAAGAGAAGCATACAGAATTGTCAAGAAAAAAAAAACAGTGAATGTATGTCCCTACATCATTTATAGAAAATATTTTGAACAACCATGTATTTTGGATGTTGACGTTGCTGGTTTTCCATAGTTCCGATTGATCGGATCAATCGCAACTCTTTGCAAGACGGACCCCAGGTCTTAAAGGTTGTCTTTTCGTATCACTTTTACAAAAACTACATCATCACCTCATGAACAATATGACCTACTGCATTTCGAGTACTCATTACTCGTTAAATCATGTTAAAATGTATGCTCGTTTAAAGTATGCCCGAGTGTAATGTCTAAAGGTGACCAATAATAGAATAATGCGGTACCCATTTGAAAACATTTAGAAAATGTAAAAAAACATAAAACAATTTACTCTGCAATTCTTGAATACTATACAAATGAATGCATCCTTGATGTTGTATAAACATGATAAAGGCAATGCACTATGATATTAGCCCAAATCAACGCAGCTCTCACATCACATGCTGCCGCATCATCTGGATAATTATGTTTCACTTTCAGGCACACTTAAATATCGGAATTAAATTAAAGAAAAAAATGAAGAAAGAAAGACGAATGAATTGCGTTGGATTTTCAACTTACCGTTTTCAGTTCACGCTACCCAGCGATTTTGTCTTTGAGATCTCTGCTGTCCAAATGGGATGACAGTTATCCGAAGGTATTCCAATCGTTTCGTAGACTGTAAGAAAAAAACAATCAAGGGCAACGCTATCAAAGATCTATCTGAAGATTGCGCTAAAGAGTCAATAGATTAAAGGTAAATATAATAGTTCGTCGTGATTCCTCTTTATGAACTTCTCGATCCTCGTTTATTAGAGAGAGGGAGAGAGAAGCGTCTCTCAGAGAGGCGCGCTGTGAAATAAAGTGTATATCTATATAACGAGAGAGATGTTGTGATGGAGCGGCGTGCGTCGCGCTTGGCAAACAAATCCCCAATATGCTGATGGCCTATTATACGTAGCGCGGCGGCTCTTTCACTGCAACCTCTCCCCCTTATTAATGCCCTGTAAAGTTTCTGAAGCCAATCGAAGAGAAGATAATGGCTTCAGGACTCTTGTAAGAAATGAGAACAATTGGAAAGGTCCTACTAGGCATTTAGCTGTTGCCCATCAATGAAAGAGTAGGTTTTCGGCGTGGTACCTATTGTTCGCGCCTCTTCGCAGGACAAAGCAGCGGCTCATCTTCCAGAGCGGCTAACTGAACACAGGTAAGTCTTCACCGTGGAGCAACGCTACTTAAAGGGCTTCAATGCCGTCAACCTAATTCCCATGACAAAAACACCTTTGTCAGCACGAAGACGAAGGGATCTGAAATCATCAGTCGAAACAGTTTGATACCTTTATAGAATCAAATGAAAGTTGTGACAGTGACAATTCTTAGAAACACTAGTATCCATGCATATGTACTTTCAAAATAACAATAATGTCATGGACGTCTATAAGGGGCGCTTTGGAAATTGGATAAACTCGTTTTGTTTAAATTCACTTGGGATATTCTACATGGCATATCGTCATGATCGTTGAGTGTGAACACGTCCTATATTGAAACATAGTAAAGTATAATCATTGAGCTACTCATCCAGAGCTTCATCATAAACCTGGCTTCCTTTTCAAACTAAAAAAAAAGTAAGTATAAACAGAGTCAAAACGCTGTTAACATTTTTGGGTACTATATGAACCTTAGAGTAGTTGTTTACACGGTTTAAACAAGTGTTCAAAATTCATCACAAACATTTTTTTTTTAATATTCAACTCTCAATAAATTAGTGGTTGTTTAAACTGTCAAACAACTACGGTAAGGTTCATATAGTAAAGAGCGTTGTTTAAAATGTTTTTACTGTGTACACTTGAAAGCATAGTAATGAAAATAAAAATATCAGGATATAATAACTTTGTTTCAGTCATGTAAAAACCACAATGCATCACTCAACATCGAACAAACACTGTAATTTCGATATCTAGAAAAAAAAGCCAAAACAAAATACATTTTAAAAATACAAGTGAAAAACGGTCTCCTTTTCATATTGTTTTTTTATAAAACCACAAGAAAAATGCAAAATGCAGGTTACTGAACTTGGCACTCATTCTGGAAAGCAAAACCGTTAAAAGATCTAGAAATACATAAAGAAACACCAATGTTTCAGAAAATAATTGAGGTTTACATTGCGAAGCAACCGATCTGAGTACATCATCGATATAGGATATGCCGTCTTTATCTTGTTGAAATTTACAGGCGATTCTATATATCTGTTTATTTTAATGACTGCATATTCGATCGCTATCACTAGTAAATTAATAAAACATATAAATTGATCATTTTACAGGCATTACACGTACTGCAAACATAAAATTTGAAAGTATTTGGAAGCTATATCTTTTAAGATGCACCCACAGAGTGCCTGAACAAATGCTAATTTTATCCTGGCTTGGGCACCATGGTTATAGATCAATTCATGTTAAATCATAATGTACAATGATTGTAGAATGAAAAACAAGAATCAACTTAACTATCGATGAATAAAGCTACAAAGCATCGACATTGAATTTTACAGGACAAAAACCTATTTATTACGAGTAAAAAAGAACACGAAGAACTTGTGTCGATTGTGATCTCTAGTGGGGATGTGGGATGAGACGCCTGAAAACTGTTTGTTCTTGAATCAGTCTAGCGAAGACAGTGGAGGTGCCGTGGCCGAGTGGACTAATATAAGGCGCCTGGCTATTCATGGAAAGTCCGGGATTCGATTCCCAGCCGCGGCACCTATAAATGTACAATGCTCTTTATCTTGCTTTCAAATAAATGGAAATGCTATATGCATTATTTGCAAAATAAAATAGCATTTCCATTTAGATTCTCAGTTTTTGTTATAGTCCCTGCCCCCCACCCATCCGCAAATCCCCAGCCGCCATAACTGTATATCACATCTTTCCCCCATCATCTTCATATCTGTCTCCCAAAACATTGTGTCCGTTCTAACCCATACTTTCTAACTAAAAATGGAGGTAAAACAGAGATTGTATATGATGTAAAGCTAAAAAGGCGGAAGGATGAGACCCATTGGGCTCGTCGGTATGACCTTCAAAATATTAACTCATCGATTTCTTACGTTGCATACGCTCCATTAAATTTTCCGTTTACATGCAGGTAAAGAACTAGCAATCTGAAAAAAAACGTAAACTGAAGAAAACTGTAAACTGAAGAAAAACGTAAACATCACGCTCACTATACGCACAAGCTTGAAAAGATGACCCTACCCCCACGCGAACATAATTAACGTGTTGGTTGTCGAAATCTTCAAATTGGTTCTTCTCAACTCCAGTCCCTTTTGAAGACGAATTGGCAATTCTGAAATTAGAAGTGGTATGGAAATTACATCTACAATCTTTTTGCGTAATCTACAATTTATTTGATTTTCCGTTACAGCGTAAGGAAGAAAATCGCAATCGTTCTCCTCTCCCTTAAGCCCGGCGCACACTGTGTAATTCGTTACGATCAGAATTTCAAAGAAATTGTAGCAACATTTGATTTGGACATTTAAACCAATAAAATCTTAGCGATCAGAGTTCAGGGGGCTGTTGCAGAAAAATGTCAAGCGCAAATACGGAATACGGGTGCTTCATTGGCTGAAAATAAAGTTGCGCAATATTTTTTGAGTTGCGTTTGATCGCAACTCTTTCTGCAACGGGCCCAGAATAGTGGTAGGACTACTGCATGGGCGGAAATCCCAGGGGGGACAGGGGGGACGCGTCCCCCTACTATTTTAGAAAGGGGGGACATAATATCAAATGCCCCCCTACTATTTGTGGTCTTTTGTTATAGAAAAAAATAATAATTCAAAATCGAAATTATACACATGTATCCTCGAATTTCGAAATATATATAAACAGATAGTTTTTGTTAAGAACTTGGATAGGAAAAGAAAAGGCATACCGGCCCGACAATTCTCGAACTTGCATCTAGCCCTATATGCCAGCCAAAGAGTAATGACATTGATGACATCGATGGCCATTGTCAATTTCATAAGTAATAAAAATGAAAAATGAAAATCGCCCCTGGATACTTATAAGTAAATTTAGTGCATAGATGGTAGACGAGAATGTTCCATACCCCGTAAAAACATACTTTTGTTAAACCAATTCATTATCCCTTTATTCCAAATTTACTTGGAATTTATTTTTATATTTCGCGTACGCAGTAAAAAGAATAGAATCATGAGTAATGATTAATCCTTCGCCGTGAATTTTTACTATGTTTAATCCCCCAAAACTTGTTTTAGATACTCTATTAACGAGACTTTTATATTCATTTTTTACACAAAATTCCTGCCGTGGGAGGGGTCATCATAGGTAGATCAAGGGGGCGAAGCGGCGGCCCACCCCCTATTGGTGGCGCAAAGTAGGAATGTGAGGAGAAAATGAAAAAAAGATAAGGACGAGGAAGAAAATTAAACGATGGAAGGGGAGGGGAATAATTGAAAAAAAAGAAAACTTTCAGGTCATAGTATAACATTACAAAAATTCGCTCTCGCTTTGCATTAATACACAGCCATCTCTTTATTTCAAAACGTGCTTATTCTTTTTTTTTTACTTTTTAGATCGAAATATATAAAATCAAATTATTTATTTAGGAAAATATCCATCTTTTCATAATTTGTAGGTTTAAATCTATAAAAAAAAAGCTCGCGCTTTGCGCTCGCATTGCTTATTTGGATAAACTGCTTGTTCTTTATTTCAAAAGTGCTTGAAAGATCCAGTTTTCAGATCTAAATATAAAAAAATAATTTCGCGCTTTGCGCTCGCATCAGTAATATGGTTGATTCAGATACTATCTGTTTATTGCAATAAGGTGACAGAATATGACTTTTTTGGTCGGAAAATAAAACAAAATATTGGATACGCTTCGCGCTTACATTAATTAAAATTTAGATAGCTACAATGTCCTTGATTTTAAAAATATACTAATAATACAAATTTTTAGGCCGGAAATAACATATCTTCAGCACACACTTCGCGCTCGAATCTAATATTGTCTAGTAAAATTCCTATCCTGTTCATGATTTGAAAAACTGTTACGATTGTCCAGTTTTTAGGTTGGAAAATACAAACTTTCAGCTCGCGCTTTGCGCCCGCATTAATTGTTTAGATTCCTATCTTGTTCATAATTAGAAAAAATGCTATGAATGTCCAGTATTTAGGTTGGAAAATCAAAAACTTTCAGCTCGCGCATCGCGCCCGCATTAATTGTTTAGATTCCTATCTTGTTCATAATTAGAAAAAATGCTATGAATGTCCAGTTTTTAGGTTGGAAAATAAAAAAAACTTTCAGCTCGCGCTCGCATTCATTCTTTATATTCATTCATATTTCGTTAAGTATTAAGTGCTATAAGAATGTCCAGCTTTTAGGTTGGAAAATCAAAAACTTTCAGCTCGCGCTTTCCGCTCGCATTAATTGTTTAGATTCCTATCCTGTTCATATTCTTTTTAAAGTGCTATGAATGTCCAGTATTTAGGTTGGAAAATCAAAAATTTTCAACTCGCGCTCGCATCTATTGTTTAGTTAAATTCCTATCCTGTTCATGATTTGAAAAAGTGTTACGAATGTCTAGTTTTTAGGTTGGAAATAAAAAACTTTCAGCCCGCGCTCGCATTAATGGTTTAGGTAGGTTCAAATCAAGTTCATGATCACAAAAAATATTCAGAATGTTCAATTTCCAGGTCACAATTTATGAAATATCAACATATTAGGGCTCGCGCTTCGCGCTCGTATTATTTATTGAGGCCTTTCATCTTTAGTTAGGATTTAGGAATACCTCCCCTCTTCGAAATATATATATATATATATATGTATGTGTGTGTGTGTGTGTGTGTTTGAGTTAGTAATTCTGTTGAACATAAAAACGGAAAACTCAATTGTGTCCCCCCTACCTTCAAGGAGAGATTTCCGCCCATGGACTACTGAAACAGAAATCCAGTCTAGTTCGAGCCTCCCTGTAGGAATAAAAGTAAATCCAAGTCCAAATCGTAATGACGGCATCATCGGCTGCGACTTGAAGTCGATTTGGACTTTACCTCGACCACAGGGCTTGGTGAAAAGCAAAATTATGATGTTATTGTTCCTAACATTATATCAAACTTAAAATGAAATAATCTTACTTCTTGGAACTTTCGTATTTACTGGTTTGTTCCGAATACAGGCATGATTATTCAGAACCCGGCCGGTTTGTTAATTAATTACCGAAGTGTGACGTCATCAATATTCCAATTTTGCATTTCAGCAACTCGATGCCATAAATCGGTAAAGTATAAATATGATGAAATACTTCCAAAACCCAAGTATGATGATGGAAATCGGTCCATGGGGACCCAAAATATGACCTCATGAATACATTTTTAGCCCCATTGAGATCAATGTATTATTGGCCTGGTTCCATGAAACGAAAAAAAAGATGAGGATAATAACCTCTACCTCATTATTGGCAGTGGTGCTTCTACCATACCCCTTCAATTTGTCTTTATTAATCCTCCTTCCTGCATTAGTCTCGCAAGACGGCATGAAACAAAGTCGAAATGAATCCAGAGCGATGTGTATTGATCTAGTCTCAGTACATTTCTATTCATCAATCCCAATCGTGAGAGACAGAAGAGGCGGAAAACACTAGACAGTGAAGGGCATATGGAAGGAAGGGGTTATGAGAACGATAGAAGAACTAAATATATGAGTGGCCAGAAGAGGAGGAGGACGGAGATGGCAAAAGTCAAAGCAGAGAAAAAAAGTGAAGATCTTGATGGGGGATAATGTACAGAATTGATAAACAAATGAGAGCGAATGTGTGATTCGTAAAGCTGATGTTCGTGAGTTACGAATGAATTTAGGTATGAATGGTGCCAAATGGTATATCCTATGTAGATAAACGCCTATAAGAACATGGTCCATTCGTTCGTAAACTTTCGTTCGTAACTTTTCGAGCAGCCTTATGAAACTCCTTCCAGGTCTTAGACATGTTTCATGATGACATGAGCAGGACAGAATCACACTCCCACATGTCTCATGCATTTCCTTACCCCTACCTTACGTCAAAATCACGATGGCCGCAAAGACTTATAATTCATAATATCAGGACAAGCATGATACAGGTGTTTTCAACGCCGCGTTATATTACCTATTCCTTTTGGATGACGAAATAATGTCAAAGTCATGTTCGTTCAGTGAATGACACGATGTCACAAGGCTGTGGGTGACAGTTGTCAAAACATGCAAAAGATGACTTTGCAACCACCTTCTCCTCGTCACTCTCCCCTCCAAGGTTTCCCCTGTGACTTTCTAACCCAGAGCCTCCGCATTTTCTTACCCCGCTTCCCTCCTTTCTGCTCTCTGTCCGGATTGTTCAGTCTATCCAGGGAGTTGAGAGTAGACTCTCAACTTCCTGGTCTATCCAAGGAGCTGTTTGAAACTCCTTGGTCTATCTATTTGTCATGTCTGTCGACTTATATGTCCCTATTTTTTTTTCTTATAAAATAATCATCTGTGTTATCCGATACTGGATGCATTCATATCGTCGGGTCGGGGGGGGGGGGGTTGTTGTTGTACAATTAGCTGCAGCAGTTCGGATTAGCAAATCACCAAGTACATGATATCGATCAACATACCACTAGGGGAGGCACAATGTGGTTACAAGTTTTATAAAGATTTTGGTGCGTTGATAATTGTTCAATCAATCAGAAATCCCTATTGTTCTACTTATTTCAAACATGCTTTGCAAAAGAGCAATCGCTTTTTTTTCGTACAATAGAATATAGATTTTCTATATTAGGAGGGATTAAAAGAAAAACCTTATCAGACACTCGATCGACGATAATTATACATTTGAAGAAAAGATACGTATATCTAACCAGTAAATTAATGGTTTATTCTGTTTCATTTCCACACACCTTACAACAACATTCAATCATGATAATACTATCGAAACATATTTAATAATAATAAAGAAAATAGGCATAATTCATAGTGCGCCAAATCGACTCTGCCCAAGACGTAAAAACGAAGACGAGAAAGAGATAATTATGCAATGGTAAGAAAAATGAGTAATGGAATAGCAAACATAGAAAGCAAATACGAAAATCATAGTGAATGAAGTTCGTTAAGGACAGGTAACCTGTGGGTATTGAACTGTTTCCCTTTTTTGACCAACAAAAGATGATTAATAGAAGGGGGGGCGATAGCCATCATAACAGAAAGCTCAGTGATCGAAGTAAGGCTGATCATACGATTAATCATAACGCAACACAGCAAAAACTGTGGTGTTAACCGGTGTACATAGAGGACCACACCAGTTATTTTACTCCGGTGTTAAATTGACAGTGTTAGGTTAACACCTATAGGTGTTATTACAACACCTTTGGTTGTGGCATTGACATTCTTTGGTATCACGTTCAATCTCTAGGGTGTATACCTCATGGTGTGGTCCTCTATAGACACCAACTGGTGTCAGTTTTAACACCATCCTTTTTACAGGGAACAATCAATGCAATCAGTCTCAGGAATGAGCCCCAATATCAATCGTTACGCCATGTGTCATATTCTGAGCTCAGGTTCAATCTAAACTTTGGTCTTATGTTTTTGTTTAACTATGGATAGCCAACTGCGACACAAATCTCAAAATGTACAGGTTCAATTTGTTAGCTCATCTGCCACCCAAATCATTTATAACTGATTGGGAATTAACGACTAAAATAGTTCCCTCCATAATCAAACATGAGGAAAGAGCCAACAAAACATAAAATGGGAAACGTAATAAATGTATTGTTTACATGACTGTATGGCTACTCATAATTTTAATACAGAGGTAGACTATGGCGTAAGCTCAACCTGACTTCAGAATGCGGGCCTTGTGTACATTTATCAATGAGTTCCATGTAGTGCAAACAACTACCTTCGGGGAATATCAGGTAAATGTAACCAAAAACAGAATGAACCCATCCCTTTCTTATATCCGACCCCTTTCTTCTCCTCTATAAGTTCGATCAATAATGGAAGGGTGTAACATCAAGGAGAGTGATATCTCCTTGGTAACATCCCCTCATCGTCTTCAACCACACGATCATTGTCGGCTGACTGCATGAACGGGATGCTCAACGAATCGAACAGCAACGACAAGAAGAAGTCCAAAAGTAGATTGACCCCCTTACCCGTTTTGTCCATGGATGGACAACTGCTTTTGTCAGCCCGTCAAGCCGTGACGGTATGTAAACAGGTATGTCAGGTCGGGTATACCTTTCCTTCATAATTAATAACGCGCGGGTGTAGTGAACACCCTCCTCTAATGATATGCCTGGATGGCAAAATGATGTCCGCAAGAATATTACAGCGAACAAAAATCACATGCAGTACCCTTGACATCAATATCATAAATCAAATAATGCAACATTTATAAAGCGGTTAATACGATTTTTCAAAGCGCTGCATCTTATTAACGATGCTTTATCACGACTGCCGTGACTGGTGCTCAAGCTTTCGAATTTCGTCCTATCGGCTACCCATTTGCTACACCTGGGTTGGGAGTGGCAAGAGAAGATTAACTCATAACGCCTTGTCAACGTAGTAAAGGACGCGACTGCTGCGGTGGGATTTGAACCACGGATCTCCTGGTTCGGAGAAGTATCCAAAGCCACAGCACCTCAGTCGCCTAAAGGTCTATCATCATCCATACAAGGAGGTAAAGCATAAGGTAGCAGATCAAGAAGAAAACTTGAAGGGAATTCACTTGCAACATATAGAACAGCAGTCAGTGAGAGTATTTCCAAGACACCAACACCAAGTTGGGTGGGATGAAGTATCCGAATTGGAGTATACTGTTTAGAGAGTTTACATGATATTTCTCATAAGTACGACCCTTATATGAATAAAACCAGCTTATCTTATGGAGGGTTCTAATATTAATTTTACCAATATACACTTCAAGTTTATCAATAAATTATCTTATTTATCAGTATACATTTAAAGTGTTTTATTTCCTTAAAGAAGTGTAGAGGGAGAGTCCTTTTGGAAATTCATCCGTCCATAGCTCGGATAAACAACTCGTCACAATAATGAAGGATCCCTGATCTAGCTTTTAAATTCGACTCACCTGATCCCTTTAGCATGTTTAGTCTGACACACCTGCCCTGTGAATGATGGTCGGTCTGGGACAGAAAATAATAATACGATAAACATTGCAATCCATCACTGAAACACGGAAGCATCAAGGTAACAATCGATGCTGCCATCGGCAAAACCTCAAAGGCTTGCTAACTGTAGTTTAAAAAAAATCGTGAATTCATCTTGAGAAAAATGTACACCTTCTAAAAGTTTATACTCCTTTAACTTTGGAACTTGAGAAACAAAGCTTGATATTAACTCCATGAACTTTCAAGAAAAAAAAAACTGCATGTAAATGAATGTAAATATAACTGTCTTATACGTATGTTGACATGCTTTCTTTTACATTTTGATCACATTTCGTCTTCAAAATAGATTCGGAACAGCTTCACGAGGTACTTTTGATTGACCCAATAAGGGCCCCTCGAAGCCCCGGTTGATGGATAGCATTCGAATGGTTACTGCTCAATTTGGACCCATCCATCCTAAAGTAACATGCATCTCCTTGCCTGACATCATGAATGAAGGCAAAATGTCCATCTTGGAATGAGAGTCAGAATATAATATGAGACTCTTGGATGGGGTGATGCCAGGGGTTTCAAACCCATGTTACGTGTGTTCCACTCTCCAGATATGTTGTTCCAATCTACATCGTGAATATTTATGACGTTGGTAAGAAAACAATAAATGTCAACCTAATAAGTTTCATTTAAAAAGAAATTCATCACGTCAAGTAGGCATATTCTTCATTCGAGAATTAGAGTTATCCCCCAAAAATATTTTATTGAAAACCTGAACCACGGCAAGAAGGCCATATTCTATACATTAAGAATAAAGTAAGAAGAAATATATAAAAACAAAAAATATGTTTTATTATTTTATTATTATCTGCATTAACCAACATAGGTTAAATTAATTCCTTTTTTTGTTTGTTTTAATGAAAGGTGGAAAATGACCACAGCCTTGACTATCATCATGACCATGACATATTCATAAAACATGGATGTAAGAAGGGGGAGGGGGGCGCTTACGAGATACATATTAGATTCCTCAGGTCAGCTCTATTGGGCAGGTGGTGATGAAAGTCAGTTATATACCTTTCAGCCTCACCCCGACATCTCTGGCGATATTGTCGCCATATTCCGCCCCAAACTCACCCCTGCCTGGCCTTGAGTGAGGAGTGGTTGGATGAGGGATGGGCGCTCAACTGAACATGAACTTCCGAAGAAGCAGGTGGCATAGCCACGAAAGACGATGTATCAACCGCATCGATGGCTTGGTGGTCTGCTTGTCATCAAAAGAGCACACTACGCCACAACCGCACGTGTGCCGTACCCTTGGTATGTTGGGTCTTTGCGCATTTTACGCAAAAGCGTTGCATCCATAAGATATTTCTTGGGATAATGAGTAGAATGGCTATTGAGGTAGGACGCGTTGAAACAAAACAAAGAGCATCTTGAAATATCATGTTACAAAAACAAACAGGACATCCATTAATAATCAATTATTTACTTCGGTCATTTGCATTATGTCACTATATATAGGAAAACCACAGTAACCAACTCCTTCGACCAATACTGGTAATGAATTATAGTACTTGAAATAGTTTTATAGTAATAAAATAAATAAAAGGAGAGATTAGCATTCGTAGGGAATCTTAAGACTTGTAGGGTGAAGGTCCATGTCCCCGAAGTTTTCCTGAGTTTTCTCTAACTTTGGGTCTGTAGTGCCCGGCTTTCCAAAAAAATATTCATTAGCAAATAGCAATGCTGGAATAATGGTCATATGAAGAACAATAATGGTACCCCAGTGCTGCCCTGTGGTACTGCATCCATTTCATGTATATATCATTAACATAATTTCAAAACATAGCTTTACCATCAGCAGAGGCTTTCATATACCAATAAGAACGAGTTTTTTCGTCCTTTTGAGAAGACTTCTTATAAACTTTATAACAAAAGTGTCACTCCGTTCCTGGGATTAGGGAAGGGGAAAGGTAGGGGCAAATTCGTTGATTGTGGGTATAATCTCCTTGGGAGAAGCCATTCGCACTTTATACGCACCTAATCCCATAGTTATGGGGGATTTGAAACCCAGTGATCAGGCACAAAGTTCTGTAGCACAATTAGGATGATGAACCTTACATCCAGAATAGGTGAATATTTCAAGGGTATCGGGTAAAGTGAGATTCATTTACATGCATCGCAACTCTCTTTAATGGAACTGAGCCCATGTTCTGACAGGAATTACTTGAGCAAAACGGACAATGCTTTCCAGACGAAGTCAATTGGGATGTAAATATACCAGTCATGATTTTTTTAATGAATAGAATACATCTCAGAATGACTCATACTACACCCGATAGGTACACTCTTAAAATGTTGGGCAACATACTGTCCACACAACAATTGGTTAAAAAATATCAAACATACTGTCCACACAACAATTGGTTAAAAAATATCCAACTCTGGGTAGTTTTCAACCAATACCGTGCAGTTTTCACCCAAAGCACACATTACTGGTTTATAACTACCCAGAATTGGATAAAGTTTTAACCAATCGTTGTGTGGACAGTATGCTGCCCGACATTTTTAAGAGTGTATGGGAAATCGGCAAACCTGTATACTCACTTACTACACAGGGCACTGTGGTCTAGGATTCGACCCGGGAATTCGATTATTCTAATGCTACACTGTAAAAAATATTGGGTAAAATGTTAACCAGCAGGAGTGTAATTCTGTGTCCAACGAACTTGGGGCAGTGTTTTCCCACATTGCGGGAAGCATATTGTCCAGTAAGGTTAAAAAATAAACAGCAATTTGATTTGATTTGATTTGATTTTATTTCACATATTTCACAAGTACAAACAAAATTATGAAACAATATCAGAAAACTTATGAGAATACAAATCAGACAAGGCATAACAATTAATTCAAATTAAACAAAATAGCGATTTGGAATTAAAGACAATTTAAAAGAGTGAAATATGAGGGAACCTGCATAAAAAAGCAAGGCTTGTTAAGTCTGCAGGATCCAGAAAAAAAATCGGTCTTAATGAGGAGAGGACAGGTAAGTAAATTGATTATAACAAAGTAATGCCAAAAATGTGACGATTGTGTAAGGAATACAAAAGAAAAATAAAATAAAATAAAAAAGAGTCCGCCACTCTATGACAATTATTTATTACTCATTACTCGGCCAGAGCGTATTAACAAAGTGCATGAATATAACAGTTTACAAAGGGAAATTATAAGAATTGATAAGCATCGCTTTCAATTTACGTTTGAATATATTAAGTGAGGCACTATGTACCATATCATCGGGAAGATCGTTCCAAAACCTGGGCCCTTCAAATGCGATAGTTCTTTGAGCAAGGAGAGTGCGAGTACGCGGAAGGTGATAGGAGTCACTTAGCCGGGTGGGATATGTGTGGATTAGATTGTTCCTTTGAAACATAGAAACAAATGTATCAGGCAATTCACCTCTTGAAAGCTGAAACATAAATATACCAACTTTAAATGCATATATATCAGAAATTTTGAGTACTTTATTTTGGAAAAATAATGGGTTTGTATGGGAATAAAAACCAACTTGATTAACCACCCTAATTGCTCGTTTTTGTATCGTGAATATTTTATTAATTAAGGTTGTATTGCAATTACCCCAGGCCAATATTCCATAATTCATATGGGATAAAACAAGTGTAGAATATAATGTTTTTAAAATGTGATCAGGAAAAAAATATTTAAGTTTATTCAAAATGCCAGTGTTACGAGAAGATAACTTACATATATAATCAATTTGACATTTCCATGATAATTCATGATCAATGTAAAGACCAAGAAATTTGGTGGAATTAACTTGTTGCAAATTAACATTGTTTATAATTACATGGTCCGGCAAAGAATTCACAGAGTTACTGAAAAGCATAAAATTTGTTTTGTTTACATTGAGTGACAACTTATTTGCTTGAATCCATGTCTGAACAGACCGCAATTCCCTATTCAAAATTGTAAGTAGTAAATTAGGGTTACGGTGTGACAAAAAAAGGTTCGAGTCATCCGCGAAAAGAATAAATGATAGGTCATTTGATGAATTATTAAAATCATTAATGTACAACAAGAAAAGCAGTGGGCCTAGGAGTGATCCTTGCGGTACACCGCAAGAAATAGTTTTCATTTTAGATTTATGGTCTTCTATTGAAACAAATTGTTTTCTGTTAGTTAGGTAACTCGTGAACCACTCCAAGGCCTTTCCACGCACACCATAATGTGATAACTTGTAAAGCAAAATATCATGATTAATCGTGTCAAAGGCCTTGGAAAGGTCCAGGAATACACCAACTGTGTGCAAAGAATTATCAATAGCATTTGCCACTTTGTGAATAAAAGAAAGTAGGGCGTGTACAGTGGAATGTTTTTTTCTAAAACCGAATTGGGAGTCGCATAAAATATGATTATCAGATAAGAAATTTGTCAAACGAGAATAGATTAATCTTTCAAGAATTTTAGACAGGGAAGTAAGGAGTGAAATTGGACGATAGTTGCTGACAATCCGTCTATCGCCTTTTTTAAACACTGGAACAACCTTGGCTACTTTCATATTTTGAGGAACCAGACCAGTTACCAAAGATTGGTTGAATATAAAAGTAAAGGGAGTTAAAATTTCATTAATGACACGTTTTATGACACAATTCGTAAGTTCGTCGCATCCAGGACTTTTCTTAGGTTTTAAATTATTTACAATATTTTTAATTTCAAATTCAGTGATCGGAATAAGGAAAATGGTTTTAGGGTTGGGATTTTTTTAGAAAGTATTGGAATCTTTTGTCAGGTTCAGGAATATTATAGCAAAGAGTCGCACCAGTATCAACAAAATAGTTGTTAAACACGTCAGCCATATCTGCAGGATTAACAACCGTTACATTATTATTTATAATTTCTTTAGTGAACTCCTTCGATTTCTTTGTTTGTAAAACATTATTTATCACCTTCCATGTACTCGATGCATCATTTTTATACTTATTAAATTGATTAGCAAAATACTGTTTTTTAGCTAAACGTAA
The DNA here is from genome assembly GCF_037042905.1 of Lytechinus pictus. Taxonomy (NCBI): domain Eukaryota; kingdom Metazoa; phylum Echinodermata; class Echinoidea; order Temnopleuroida; family Toxopneustidae; genus Lytechinus; species Lytechinus pictus. The sequence continues at coordinate 22,319,328 of NC_087256.1, forward strand.
CAGGGATGTAAGAACGTTCCGATAACGAACATATTTACGTTTTAAATGACTACTTTCAGGATTCTTTTTGTATTTACAATATAAATTGTTTTTACGATTTATTGACTTCAGGAGCGATTTAGAAACCCACGGAAGTAATTATAATTAGATCGGGAAATTTTTTTGAGTGGTATAGTTTCTTGATAAATCGACATAAATATGTCCATAAATTTGTCAAAACAAACATTAACGTCGTGAATATTGTATATTTCACTCCAGTCAACCAATTCCAGTCTCTCTCGAAGTCTAGTAATATTGTCATCCGATAAGTCACGAAATGTATGTTTAATATTGTTATCTTTAAAGACTCTATCAAATACAATTTCAACAAATATTGGGAAATGGTCGGATATATCCGATACCAAGATGCCAGATGATATATGGGAAAAATCGTTAACAAAAATATTATCAATTAAGGTTGATGACGTATCTGTAATACGTGTGGGTTTTGTTACTAATGGAATGAAAAAGTTGGATAACATCATATCTATGAATTATTGATTACAGGGGGTATTACGATCTAACAAGTTCAAATTAAAATCTCCCATTATAAAAACCTTTTTATTATTCAAAACATGCATTGACAAAAGACTTTGAGCACAGTGTAAAAAATCATGGACACTACCTTTAGGGGGTCTGTATATTTCTCCAACAACTATTTGTTTTTTATCAGGTAATTCTATTTGGATAAATATGCATTCAATAACCTCAGACATCACATAAAGCTCGGTAAGTTCATTGACTTTCAAGTTATTTGATACATTGATTACTTTAGAATGGGCAAAACTTTCATCACACTGGATAAATAAAAATGCCAAAAGAAATGCCCAATGTTGGTTGAACACATAATTACCCTCATGGAACATTTTTACCCAATCGCGTCTTTATCATGTTTTTTTTTTATTTTATTTTTTTTATTTTTTTTGGGGGGGGCAAAGAGTACCTGGATTAAACGTAGATCTGTTCGTTAGAAATAAACACTATACAGAGAGGGTCTGGTTTAAGCAGGCCGCACGCCACTAATATGTTTCCCCCTGACCCGTACTAAATTCATATAAAATCAATGATGCACGTCTGAGAACTTGTTATCACATGAACAAGAAACATTGGGACTATTACTGCTTCAGATAAGTAAAGTGAAGTACTATAATTTGATCCTTTTAGTATTTCGTGTGGACTTTAAGAGCATGGAGCTTAATAACCCCATGTCTAGAGTACCTGACTTCACTGTTGCTGCAGCTAACTTTCAGAGTATTGTAGGTTTCAGACCCCCTATCGAGAAGAAACGCTAAAAACATGTCCTCATATTCTCAGAAAATTAAGGATATTTGATGATCTGTTAAATGACTAAGGTATGAATTGTGTCACTATTAACACTTAATTTTAGTGATTTTATCAAATATCTTTTTAACACATGAGCCGATTGAAAAACTAAGTGTTGTCTTGTCAATACTTTACATGGTAAGGATACTGAGTATGGCCGTACGTAATAGGGAGTGCAGCAGCTTTATACTCCATTCGTCCCCATGAATTTTCATAATCTTCTTCTTCATTTAAAAAAACATATAAAAATCCACGATCTTTCATTTTTTAACAAGAACATGCCAACCCGCTTATAGTTGTTAGATCATTCGCTTCGCTCCCTCCCAAACACACGTTTTCGAATTATGGATTCTTGCCCCTATAAGCATTCTTGTTTAAACAAGTGCACACCTAGTTACCAATCATGCATATAGCATTTCCACTTATTTGAAAGCAGGATAAAAGTGCGTTGTAGATTAAATGCCTTGCTCATTTGCATAGGTGCTGCGGCCGGGGATCGAACCTCGGACTTTCAATGTATAGCCAGGCGCCTTTTAGACCACTCGGCCACGGCACCCCCTAAGCATACTAAGGATAACAAGGTACCGAGTATCGCCATGAAAGAGAGCTACTCTTAAAAACCTTTAGAATAGAAAGGGAGCCACTATGGCTGTAAACGTCAGGATCTGATAGGGCACCAAGATTTATCGAGAAAAATTGCTCGAATACTAATTGGTAATAAAATCATTCATTATCAAAATATCTATTTACCTTGGTATTATTCATTCTGATTATTTATTAGTAATTTGTTCATTCATTCGTTTATTATTCACTCTTAATGTGCCATTCACTGTAATCAGCAAGTGCCATTTTTTAAAAGAGTCTATATTTAATTGTTTTATTCATAAAAAAAGAATAACTCCCGAGAAAATAATGTTAAACCTCTTGACCATAAGCTGAACTGAACAATGGAATCACTCATTCATACAATGCACTCCTCAAAATGCAATAGGCATAACAATAGCTGTATGACCATTGCATGAAAATGTGTTCGTGGCACTCCAGTGGATGCACATATATGTGTTCATGGCACGTTAAGGGTTAAAATATTCACAAGTAATTTACAAATCTGTTTAGTTATCCATGTCATAACCAATGCAAATAATGTTTTCTTTTAACATTCTATCCATCTGCATATGTTGTGTCTACCGCTCTCCCTCTGTCACTCGCTACCTATCCCCCACCCCTTGCCCCCCTCGATACTCACCTTTTCCCTCCCCTCTCACCGTTCTTTCAATATTCCATTACCCCCCCCCCCGTGCCCCCTCCCTAAAATACTACATCCATCTAACCTCCAAGGGAGTATTGGCGTAGCTGCATCTAGTTCCCTCGATGGCTTTATTGTTTTCATTGCCAAGATAAACGAATCGTCTGTCTAATTCATACTGACAATCCCATATCTTATTAATGCGAATGCAGCGTGCCGTGTGATATTTATAACAAGAGGAAGGACGGGACATACCTACACATCCTCGATGGGTAAGCAGAGCTGCAGATATGAAGGACAGCGAAAATATATCATTTAATTGACTTATTGATGTCAATGTCAACTTACGAGACGTTATTTGAATACCACTAATGCAGACCTATGGGGTGTCGTAGTCTAGTGGTTGGCGAATTCCGGGGTTCGAATCTTTGTTATGTAATCATGATAATTTCAAAATGAAGAGAAGAGACGGAAAGAGATGGGGGAGATGGGGTAAAAGAAAAAATGCATTAAAATTATCAACTTGAAGAATACAAAACAAAATGCATGTTTGCTCTATTGATCTTGCTTTTCGTTACAGGCCCATATGTGTTTCTGTTTTTTGTTTGCAGCGTACCGTATATCGATATAATTTTAAAATATCAATTGAGTAACGTAAACGGTAAGAATATATGACTCTATTCGTTTAATTTATTGACTCATATTTCTACTTTTTGAGAGTATATGCCATTCGTGTATTTGTGTCAACTCCCACCCCCAGACCTAGTTCGGCATCCACGGAAGCTGAGAATACAAAAGTTTGCATCCACGGCGGAAAGCATGTTTACAAGATAGCGCGCCATCAGAGCAACGCGGCATCCTTCATGTGGAAAATGAAAATGTATTGAAGATAAATCTGCCATCATTTATGAATAAACTAGGTAATCTACATTCCCAGCTAGCAAATATATGAAAACACGATCTCATATGGGGTGATGCAGACATGTGATAAAGAGCCATGATGAAAATGGGAAAAATAGAACCCGAACAAACTCGAGTGGAAATTGGTTCTGACAATCGATAATATTGCACACAGAGTGAAGCGAGATACATTGTCATCGTTAGAAGTTTGACATTCAACGTGGTTGGAACCTCTTGCCTAACCTATAAATCGCACTGATTTATGTCCAAATAATTCCAAAGACAAATTACGAGCAGGCTATGTATATATGCACCGACCATCCAATAACTAGCAATGCCTTCGTCATATCTGGAGATATCTCTTGTATCAAGAGATCGCATGCATATACTATATATATATATGAAATGTTTATTTGTGGAGGGATATATAGCCCTATATACACTACACCGCCATTGGGTGCACGCCGAAGCAACGAGAATAACAGTCAGGTGATATACGTCAAAGGCTACACCGGATCTACGTAATAATATGACGAAATATCTTTCAAAGGAATACAATCTTCTTACTTCGAAGGAAGGCGGTAGCAATATACAAGAACACGCTTGTTCAGGGCAGTAAACATAAAAAAAACTTTAGGAATGTATAGTTATAGTAAAGTTATGTCAGGAAATGAAGAGTTTGAAATAGATCAATAAATCTATTGTTGACCATATATTGCAGTTAAAGGAGTAATTACGCGAATTTTAATAGCGAAAGAGTATAAGCTCGAGTCCAGAAAAATAAGGAGGCTGTCACATTTGAATTAGCCTATATACGTTTGTGGGCGTACTGGTGTGACAAACCGTTTAATTACTCTTAAAACGTTGAACGGGTCGTGTGGTCCAGTGGTTAGGGCATTGGACTCATAATCGCAAGGTTGTGAGTTCGAATCCCAACTCTGCCACTGTCTCCACTTTGATAAACAGGCCCAAGAGTGATATCTGTCGTCTATTACGTCAGCCACTATGACTGATTAATCTAGACGTAAAATGTTTCCAAGGTAATTGGTTATATACCAGCTTGGCGTTTACCAGCAAAATGCTGTCCTGCCGAGTTTTTACGGGAGTTACCACAAACAGAAACAGAATTAAAGTCCAGATACCAAAGATGAAATTCAATTATATTGATATCCAGCATTTGTTTCTTTGTATGAACAAATCATATAGATAAGTAAGTTATGCCATGTATTATTATCAGGAATTCATTTCTTGATCAAGAAATCATTCTTTGTTAAAAATGGTAATTCTTGATATCCAAAATTAGTTTCTCGATATCAAGAAATCGGTTGGCCATACATACCTTCGCAAACGCTGTGACCGCAGGTCTCTCTTTTCTCTCTTTAAAAATATATTTATCTATCTAATTAATTTACTTACTTTTTGGGGGGGCATTGCCCCAAGCCCCCCCCCCCCTCCTTTGTGCCCCTGTTACCCAGACCAACAGGAAACCGATGACGCTACACGTCATTTTCTTTTTCTTGTGCCCATTAAAAATATAGAAAAGGTCAACGTACAAATATCATGATGAAAAAATGATGTCCAGTTCGACTGATAAAATATAACCGTTATAGGTCACGTCTCCTCGGTATGTCGGTCAAAAAATATAAGGTCGCACAGATGAAAGCAAGTCATATCATTTCAGAGAAATATAACATTTGATATACGACAGACCACTACTGAAACAGTCCATTTCCTAAAAGCATTATGGACATATTCCCCTGTAATTAATCTAGGTCAGTTTGTCGTTTGAGGGGCGAAAGAGGCACTGCTATTTATGAAATAAAACATGATATTGGCCAGTCAAGATGTCATTTTAATTAAGTACAAAGGCCTGTATAATATCTTTACAATTAATTTATGTTATTTCCGATCATGGCGTTCCCGGAACAATCAATTACGTATCCCGGTTACTATAACTGTATAACGGGCTCTCTTACTCTCGTTTGTTGTTGTTGCTGTTTTGACTTTATGTTTTGGTCCTGTACGGCCGATCCATACTTAACTTGTGATAACTCTCAAATAAAATGAAATTTCTTCTCATAAATCATATCAAACCAAAGAAACAAAGTTGTTCTTTATGTGACTGAATCTGCATCTGGGGAGGGTTTCATCAACATTTTTCCGTCCAACAAGTCGTCACATCTGACAACTTTCCTTGATTCTTATTGACTCAGACATGTCAGAAGCACTGTTACTATGGTAACAGTCGGATAAAAGCGTCCGACAATTAATTTCGTTAAATGCTTCCCTTGGTCTGTATTTAAAAATACTATTTACCTCAATCCAGAGGCGGATCCAGCCTTCGCCAATAGGGCAGGGGGGGGGGGGGCGACATTTTTTTTCACCCATATTTTCCCCGATCAGCCGCTCACAATAGATTTTCTTTGGTTTCTTTGAAGGGGTAGTCCCAACAGTCACTATGGCTTTATTCTTTTAAAACATCAATATATAATAATCACATGTGCGCGCTGAAACTTTTGGAAATTTCATGTATTTGGTCCTGAAAATTAAACATTCTGGGCAATGTTTCTGACCCTGAACAAAGATACGTATGTAACTTAATAATTACAGCGAGCGCGAAGCGCGAGCAGAAAGCTTCAATATTCATTCCAGTCCGATCGAAAAGGTACCTGTTAAGGACTGTTATATTTCATACATATTTCACCAATGAAATAATGCGAACGGGAAGCGAGAGATAAATTTTTTTTGACGTTCTGACCTAAAAAATTGAATTCTATGCACTATTTTGTAATCATTAACAAGATGGGTATATAACGAAACGATTGGCATGATTGATGCGAGCGGAAAAAATGAAGATTTAAACCTAAAAATTGAACACTCTATTCATGCTTTGTAAATCATGAAAACTGGGCATTGGGTATCTTCCTTCAAACATAATGCAAGCGCGAAGCGCGAGCAGAAAATTTGTGGTATTTTTATCTGAAATTTGATAATCAATGCACGTTTTGAATAAAGAACAAGCTTCGTATCTCAATAAACATGCATGCACATGTTTTAGACTTAGATCTAGAATTTGGGCATTCTAAATACATTTTTTATCATGAAAATCAATAATGCGAGCGCGTAGCGCGAGCTGAAAATACTTGATATTCGGATCTGAAAAGGGTCTATTTAAGCACTATTACAAGCACTTTGTGGGAAAATTGTTAAAGGTCAAGTCCACCTCAGAAAAATGTTGATTTGAATCAATAGAGAAAAATCAGACAAGCATAATGATGAAAATTTCATCAAAATCGGATGTAAAATAAGAAAGTTATGACATTTTGAAGTTTTACTTATTTTTCACAAAATAGTTAGATGAACAAGTCAGTAACATGCAAATGAGTGAGTCGATGATGTCACTCACTCACTATTTCTTTTGTTTTTTATTGTTTGAATTATACAATATTTCATTTTTTACAGATTTGACAATAAGGACAAACTTGACTGAACCATAAAATGTTAAACAATGGTAATTCCACATGTTCAGGGAGAAATAAAACTTTGTTTCACAGGAAAATGGGGAGAAAATTAGAATATTTCGTATTTCATATAATAAAATACAAAAGAAATAGTGAGTGAGTGACGTCATCAGTTCCCTCATTTGCATACCAACCGAAATGTGCATATAACAGTTTTGTTAAATGAAGCGCAACTTTAAAATGTCATAACTTTCTTATTTTACATCCGATTTTGATGAAATTTTCAGCGTTATGCTTGTTGGATTTTTTTCTTTTTATTTAAATCAAGTTTTTGTTGGGGTGGACTTGTCCTTTAAGTGGATATGTATTGCACTTAATGATGCGAGCGCGAAGCGCGAGCTAATATATTTCATTATTATTTTGACCTAGGAACGGGACATTCTAAGAACATTCGTCATCATTTGAAAATGATGACTATCTTCTTATTCCTCTTTTTAATCGCGAGATGAAACTTGTCGATATTCCATTCTGAAAAAGGGACACTGCGAGCGCAAAATTTGTTGATATCAAGGCCTGAAAACTGGACATTTTAAGCACTTTTGTCATTATAGATAGGATGCATGGGTAACTATTTTTTTTTTTTACAATTGATGCGAGCGCTGAACACGAGCCGAAATTTTTATTTGATAAACTGTCATGAAAAGGGGATTTTAAGAAGATTGTTATAGAATAGCCCCCCCCCCCTGGATCCGCCTTTGTCAATCCGACTTCCATCCTTTTCGGCCCTCTCCCTTTTTTCTATCCTATTTCTTTCCGATGTGTTATATACTGGCTTTCATTAATAGGTTTGTATCATGTATCTATGTATTAATTAAAACCGAATAAATAAAATAAATACATCTTTTTACATTCGCAAGGGCAATCCACACTTTACACGCATTGATTAGTGGACCACCTTATTTCCATGCCCATATACTCTATTTGATACAGTACTGCTTTTTTAAATAAAAATCGTCAGCCCGTCTTGCTAACACACAGGTGCATGCTATCACCGCAGATTGTTTTATTACAATAATGGGAAATGATATAAAATAGACTTGAACGTGAACTACTTGTCTTACAGACTCCATGTAGCTTGGTGTACCTTGAGCGCCACTACACTATTCTTCTTCGCCATGGAAACATTCAGAAGTTACTTCATGTAGCTTATTATTTACTCATGTGTATGTCATTGAGTCGTATCAAAGGAAATCTGCCTAAAGTGCATACTAGAAATCGTTTCGCTAAAAAAACACATACATGACATAGCCGGGCAGTGGCATGATGAGCCAAACAAAATTGAAGGGGCAGACATGACGGGGCAAACTTTATCGAAGGCTGAAAATTTTGATTTTTTTTTTAATTAAAAAAAATATAATTCTGTGATAGATTTTGTCACATTATTCATGAATAGCATCATATTTAACGGCAATTTTCCTTACATTTTCTTCGTTTTCTCATTTTTTTAAGCGGTCGTGAAAACTTCGGGGGTTCATCTCCCCAAAGCCCATCCCCATATGCACGCCCGTTTAGCATGGACATGCAGAATTCCATTGCCGGCCGAAGTGAGAGAAAGTTGTTATTTTTTTAATTATATATGGTTTATTTCAAAGTACCTTTTGACGTATGGTCGTATCTCATTGATCACCTCTTCCAGTATACAGTACATAAAGATGTATAAGTCGAATGAACAACATTATGCCCTTCAGCTATCCATCATGCATTCTATTATCATTTACTTTAACATAAATTCAAAGGGCCGCAGCTGCATACTTAATACATTTTCACAGGGTCCAGTTAATGTTCACACCACGATATCAAGGCCACGTCACATATTCCACATTTCTTAAAGAGAAAGTTTCATTCTGGACGTGTAAACTGTTAGGATGCGACAAATGTTTTGTGATGTTTCACTTTCTTATGGCAAAGTCAATATCGCGTGACATATCAGATCAGTGTCTTCGAAAGGGTAGCATTTCTATACGGAGAGTTATTTAGTTCCTGGGGACATCGTGGTTGTGAAAGTCCAAGGACTTATTTACCAATAGGCCTGCATTGGTTTTGAGTTTTGAGGGTATTAAATATGTCTACTTTGTCTACTTTTAATACTACACCGTAAACATGATTATCTCCTTGAGATTGGCACATAAAGTATCGGAGCATGACCGACTGCCATCAGTCTAATTTGGTCCCACATTAGTTGGCTTACCCAATGAATGAGGACAGTATGACAACAAATCAGCTTTGTTATTTCAAAAAATAATTTTTCAACGCTTTGAGCTTTCACTCTAAGAAACGAAGAGCTGCGAAGAGCTAATAGTGACTGCAATTCGGAGTGCTGATTTTTCTCGTTCAAATTTGAACTAGCTCTTTCGGAGCTAAATTAGGTCTTCGGTTTTTAGAGTGTTCAACTGTTCATCTATTTCTTATCTGCTTTCTTTCTTTTCATTTGTGTTCTTCAGAAAAAAAAAATCACCAAAATATAATTCGAAATTTGCAACTAAAAGTTTTTGATGGTTTGTAAATAGAATAAAGGGTTCCATGTTTTATAGGTTTGCAAACATCCTTTCCGAAATTGCGCATGTCACATACAGGGTATCCTTCGACATTCCCGTATATAATACAAGCATAGAAGATATTTTCTCCCCCAAGATCACAGGCCCTGGGAGGACCTGAACATACCTAAAGGACCACATGAAAGGAACGGTGAAAAAGGCTAAAATTATGGATGTTTTCCTAAAATGAAAAAGAAAAGCAAAATGTTCCAGTTAGTGATTGCTCTTTTAACACCCCATAGTGCACGACCCTATCCTTTCAAGAACAAAAAGGTGAGTCTTGCCCGGCCCCTATAAAATACACTGCCAACCCCCCCCCCCCCCACCCCCTGCGTTCCCGTAACTATAGAAAAGGAATTTCGTGGGAAAATGATGAGGAGCAACATAAAATTCACCCCAATGTCTCTTTTTTTTTGTATTCCATGTAGTTCTTCTGTAATTCCTTGGGCGTAGCCATGCACGTGAATGGTTGTTTCCAAGGGCAGCGGATGCAATATAATTTTTGGCGGAATCATGAAATGTTTGATGAACCTTGCATAAAACGTCTGCTGCTATCTCCCAGAGGACATTAGACATGTTCGACGTGATGCACATCGTGCTCCTTGTGTATCGTGATTTCGGGGTCACGAGTTCTTCTCTGATTCTGAATGATTTAGATCCATCCCTAGAAATTCATGCAACATCGTACATCTACAATACAAAGATATATATATTCGTCAGATAATTTTCCTTCTTACCTTCTGTATGTTGATTCCAAATGTTTGTGTGAAGTCAGTGTATATCCAATGTGTTACGAATCCTGAAGTCGCACGGGAGTCCAATGATGTTTGCTCATAAAAGATTGGTGTTTCTTGTCCTCATTACCAAGCTTCTTCTATCTTAGTCCTGATTTGATCACTGTTGGGAGATAACATGAAAGCAATCGGTTACGATCAAGACACGTGTGTATAAAGTTGACACGAAAAAGTTCAAAAGCAGAGGCAAAGTTGACTGAGGTAACCCCAACAGTGCAGCTGCAGTTCAACAAGAAGAAAGTTCATAGCAAGGCTTACATAAAAAAACACTAACGTGACAATGTTAACGTTGTTTCGAATTGCACGTAGGCATATAGCAGTGGTATGCAGGGTTAGCTTTGATTTTGCGAACAACTTCCTCCTCAAACGCATTTCGCGTAGCTCGACCAGGAAATAAAATTAATGATGTTTCTCTCCTCATCAACTCCTTAAATACGAGACTCCTGCTCGCCAAAGTAGAGTATTTACAGCAAGCTCAGAAGCACAAGCTCAGTAACTTCCCTGCTGACAATCATTGCCACGCACTTGTAGGCTAAAATGACCATGAGCTACTACAGGCTTGACTGGTTGGTCTGGGACTTCTGTACAGACTCCACGTAAAGGCTCAAATACCAGAGCTGAAATATAAACCTTTAAGGATGAATGATATTGCTTGCAGTTTCACAAGCAAAATTTATATGAAGCATATCATTTTTGTATTATGTTGGGACTTTTTCTTAAACTGTGCAGATTCCCGCCGGATTACGTAAGTCGAATGTTACAAGATCTCATTTTGGTATATAAGTTCATTATGATTTCGGTACGGGATGAAAGGACTCCGAGGTGGAACTCGGCTCGATTCGAAAATGAAGGACGTCATATCCTCAATGAATCTTTCACAATCAATAAACAACGACGAAGATCCCGACGTTTGAACACGCCTTGCCTATCATGACTATGGTGCTTGTTTTATTGAGCAATTACTAATTTCCTACCAGTAAAAACAACACATACTCGTGTCACTTTTGAGGTTATGCATATTAACATTTATGGGTGGCAATTTTGGTGAATTCTGCTTAAACTTGTTTTATGCCCCCCCCCCACACACACACACACATCCTCCAAGAGAGCGATATGAACAGGAAAAAAGAAAGCGATTTTTCAATGTCTCAACAGATGTTCTGCTCGTGATTGCTGTGCAATGGAATCAACGGAGGCGCCATCGGAATTATATGATTGAGGTCTAACAGGTCAACCGTGAAAAAGGCAAGGCAAAAGGGGTCTATTTATATATATTAGTCCCCAGTGTCATGCAAAATATGATAAAACGTATTTAATATATATATATATATATATATATATATATAGGCAGAATTACACAATAAAAGACGGGGTCAGGATTCACTACACAAACAGAGGTGTTAGTTATAAAACTACACCAGTCAGTGTTCTAAGGCGACCACGCCAATCATTTTAAACCGAAATCAGTTCAACAAAGCACGGTGTTTAAATTTTACAAGGTTATTTTCTATATGAACTTAAGAGTAGGTGTTCAGCACTCTAAACAAGAGTCAAAACTTAAAACAACAAATTCATTTTTGTTTTAATAGTTAATCTTCTATGAATTAAGAAAAGTTGTTAAAAACTTAAAGAAAAAAACTTGCCAAAACTGTTTAACAACTAGACGTACTGTAAAGTTTACATAGTAAGCGGTGTTGTTTTGACATTTTAAACATAGTTTTTACTGTGCCCACCACTTTGGTGTTATTATTAAACTTAATTTTTGGTGTTATGTTAAAAACCCATGGTGTACATCAACAGGGAATGATAGAGATAAAGAATGAGCGGGGGGGGGGGGGGGTAGAGAGAGTTACAGGGAGTGGGAAACCGAAGCAGACTATTATATTGATTAATGTTTTCTATGTTGATCATGTATAACGGGAAGGAGAAGTGCAAGAGAAAAACAAACAGAAGCGGACTGAAAGAGATAATGACCGTAGACATATGGACCCCGTCTTAAAAACAGTTACGATTGATCCGATCAACCTCAGATTATATAGAAATCCATCAATGACATAATTTTTCTTTGGGAAATTTGCACAATGTCCTTTGAAAACAAAGAGATGCATACTAAATTGTCAAGAAAACAGTGACTGTATGAATATACATCATATCAAGAAAATATTTTGAACAAACATGTATTTTAGATGTTGACGTTGCTGACTTTCCATTGTTGAGGTTGATTGGATCAATCGTAACACTTTGTGAGAGGGGCCCAGGACATGGTGAAAAGGCAGGCAGGAAGAGAAACAGAGAAGAGAAAGAGAGCATCACGGGAGAGAGGGAGAGGGTTTAAACATGGAGAAAAACAGTAAAAGCAACAACACCAACAAATAGACAACTACAAAGAGGAGCCATAGAATGACAAAAAGACAACGACCAAAGGCATTAAGAGAGAAATTAAAAACGAAACGGAATAACAATCAAATTTCTCTATAAAAAGGAACGAATTCCTCAGTTTGTATTGAAAGGAGACGTCGGGCGATAATAGCGATATGGTTTCAATCAATTAAGATGATATCTCTCCAATATTGTAAGAACAGAAGAAGGAATATTGTCTCACATTTCTCTCCCTCTCTCAAAGAAGGCATGTCGAATATGATATCTGATTCGTCTGATAATGTCACTGAACGAAGCTTTGAACTAATAGATTGTCTGGCAAAAAACAAATCGAAGGGTGGGGTATTAGAATGAAACGCACAAGGAGTGCCAAGTTCTAAAAAGAAATCATGTTTGGATTTTTTTAGTCCAAATACGACCACTCTTGTCTTTTTATGTTCATGGTTAAAGTTTTTTTCCATTTGAAATGAAATGCCAAAATGCCACGATGCTCGAGGTCCTCATCAGCGTTCGGCCTGTGCTTAAAATCATTTTCATAGACACTCTGCCGACTGTCGCGAGTCGTTAATATGTCTCTTTTCATCATCCTTTATCTACTCATCACCATGATGTAACACTCGCCACACTGCAATATCTTCCGAAAAAAAAGAGATTGCTGATCAGCATGATCACGTGCGAATAAGGAAGAAAGCGGCGCCATACAACATGAAGAAAAATGCGAACACGTATGTTCGTCTGGGTGCCGCACAGCGACAGACTCGCGCGTTAATCACTCCATCTCACCCTGATAAACATTCATAATTGATTGAACTAACTTTTATCCTAGACTTGAACGACCGGATGACATTTGAAAAGAATCTAGCGAGTCGTATTTTGGCTTTCGAATGTTGGTTATAAAGGTCGACAATCGTAAGCAATGGCGTCTGCATCTGTGCTCATAAATGCCATTCCAAAAGGTGCCCATCTCATTAAAATTTTTGCTGTTGGATTTTGGACATTTAATGGGGAAAAGGTGACATCCAATTTGTTAGTAATATAGCCTGTTTCACACTGAACATGCTGAAGATATATTTCACTATAGATATTAACGGATTTGATAATTTGGCACTTAACGCGTACCATAAACGCTAAAATGTTTTAGCCGTTATTCAAATCGGCATAAATCAAACACGAAAATGACGCACATTGTTTATACTGCGGAGAAGTATTTGCGTATTAAAGTAAAGCTTTTCACACAAACTAGTTTTTATATTAAAAATCTTTGAGGTTTCCCTTTGATAAATATATACAGTATAACTGAACGCTGGAATGAACAACGAAGTGAAAACTGATCGCAAATCACAGTGAAATTTCTTCATAATTATTCACAGGTCCAATATCAACGTACCGGTTGTTAAAATTAAGTGATACAAATCTTTGCATAGCTATAGACTAATCGTCAACGTATTCTCTTTTCACTTCTTACCAATTGCAAACTCCCAACACTTCCATCACTCGGCTACCATTTCATTTCTTCAGATTAAAATCAATCCGAAACCGTTCTTGAGGATATTTATCTGTCGTCAGCTTAAAACACCTGCGCGTGTCGAATCTTCTTCTTCAAATGTCTTTTATACTCGAAGGAACGATCGAAATTACTCTGCGAACGCGACACATTTGGTGATATAAAAGCTATGATAAGTACACTTCTTTCTATCCGTCTCGCACAAAAGGTAGAATTGGCAATAGGAGATGATGTTGGAATGAAAACAAAATCATCGAAAAGAATAAAAGAAATGAAAAGAGTGTAGAGATAAAACGTCGATTATTTTACCAGCTGGAAAGACAGATATGTGTAATCTATACCGTGTAATACTGGACAGAAAGAAACCGCGATTACTTCGATGCAAGAATAATTTCGACTCCCTCGGCGCTTGCCAAGACAATTTGTTGGTGTAAATTGGTGAGAAAATGGCTGGAATTGATCAAAGCGTCTTTTGTAGAGGATGAGTGACAATTGATTTGAAAGAGTGAGAGTGCTTTTTGGTACTTTTGTTTCAAACTAGTCAATCGTGAATGGTCGTGCATCTCGACGACAAATGCTAACGGCAAGCATGGTAAGGAAAATTATCAAGACGATGTTCGGCCATACTGGATTATCCTTTCCAGAGGGAATCGACATTAGATATATACATGTATTACACCGATGATTTTGCTTTTGTGTGCATTACCACATTCAATTCTAAAATTTCTACCCTCAGCAATCGTGGAAATTATTAGAGAACTTCATATTGAATTGACTACGTACTAGATGTATTCGTAGTAGAAATGAAAATGTCAATATAATAGAGACATTTGCTTTTTGATCAATAGACACCCCGCCCTCATTGTTACCATTCGAAATCATTTAGCAAGTCTAGTTCAAAGAAATCGATACAGCAGCCTTTTAGGACATTATTCGATTTATTAAAATGAATTACATGCATTTCAAAATATAGACGTGTTAGAGACCAACCCCAAAATAATGCCGATTTAAAGCGGGATAAAAAAATAACAGTTTTTTTCGTGTGTGTGTGGGGCTTTCAGGCAAGCGAAATATCGAAAATCTTGAAAATAATTGATCACAAAGCGGCCACTCTCCCTCCTCCTCTCCCTCTCTCTGTCTCTCTCTCTCAAATACACACACTCACACACAGGCATCCCCAGAAACACACACGTTCCCTCCCACACCCTCTCTGCCTTTCTCTTCTACCATTATTTTGTGAAGGGCATTCTCAATTTCAAGGTATCATGTTGGCATGTTGTAAACTTTATTCACCCCCAAAGAAACACAGAATTTGTTCCGAGCGTATTTTATCATCTTTATAATGAACTGATTAAAGCACCCCTCCCCTCCCGACGCTAGAATATTTTCGCTTCTACCGCATACGACGCATCAATAACATAGAAAATCTATTGCCAATAGCCCTTAATGATGAAAGCAGTCTTTGTCGAGAATGGGTGAATCAAACCAGCAGTTTCGTTCTTGACTCTGGTCAAACGACATTATTTGCAATTTTTCGTCAGCTCCAAAACTTAGGACGACCTGCTGTACTGGTTCACCAACTTTCGACAAAGACCTCTCAGCTGTTTGTTGTGCTATGTCTTGCATTATCAATACATTTTACTATGTTCTAGAATCCGTCCCCGTTGGAATTGCGAAAACTCACAAATAGCACGGCAAGAACGCAGCACCTCTGTCAGACCTTAGTTGCACTACAGGTAAGTGGCAATGTTAATACCAAATCCGGAAAGACCAATTCATTTACTACATTGATTGACTGCACTGGAAGAAGTCGAAAGAAGCCATCGTACCCCGTGTCCTTTTCAACGTGACTGGGAATGCTCACGATCGACGAGAATATGAGGTAATGTCTTTCAGTTAACCCTCCCAAATCCTGCATTCATTATACCCAACTTAACTGTGATGGACGGGGAATCCTTCCCGGGACTCCAAACATAGTCGTCCGGCTACAAACGAAAATACAAGTAAGCCAGGTTTAGCAGACCTACATCCCAGCGAGGGAAACATTATTAAATGACCTCATGTGCTCAAATAATAGACCTCCCTGCAAGTCGATTTCGAGCTCTGATTAATGTTGTGACGTCACCATTGAACTTTGATTTGATTTGATTTCGGGAGAGTGAAGTGATGGGGGAGGTCATTGTTACGTAGTCGATGATAGATAAGTCCTTGCGAGCAAAGGTTTAATGTAAATACGATATTAAAACTGCGTCTTGAAGACTCCCAAGTATATAGGTTGGCCAGAAGGCCGGTTGTTGAAGGACTTGCAATCGAATGCAACTTGAATTTGAGCCAATCACAGTGAGTATTTAGGACTTGCGCTCGATATCTTGAGTGCAGTCAAACGCAAGTCTTTGTGCAGCCGGCCCCCAGCTCTGATATAACTTGAAAGGCGAGAGGAAATTTGACCGTACGCAATGACGCAATGCGTCACAACACATGTGCTCTTTAGTTTAGTTGTATACATGGTTTATCAGTCGAGACAGAAATCGTTCTTCCGTCTCTCAAATGTGTAAATTATGCATTTGACCATGTAATATTACGCAATCATCTCTCAAGATTTCTCGAGACTGATTTTTTTTGTGTGTGCAAAGAAATATTTTGCCATTTCTTATCAAACCTTGTGCTGTAGTAGTGAATATTTGTGTCAGTACCTCAAACATGTTTTCTCGCGCCATGAGCACACGGAACACGATCCATTTGCGATACGATTTAAAAAATCTGTAAAACATTTTATATGAGCTAAAATGTTAGGGATGAAAGTCAAATATAATGGTATCAATACTAAAATCGACATTCTATTCTATTGCGAGCCTTCCTGGAAGAATGAAGGCAATTCGATTCCAAATCATAGTGACGTCATGATACAGCTGACATTGGCACGATTTGAAGCCGATTTGATTATTTATACTGTATAACTCCGACTGCAAGAATTTCAGTAAAGCAGAAATCTGAATTAGGCATTCCTAACATTACTGCGAACGTTAATAACATGATTTAACTATTTTTCATATTCAATGTAAAATGCGATTTATTAAAACAAAAAGAAAAAAAAGAATCGGGTCGCATCGGATCGTAAAGTGTCCGGCAGAGACCGCCGAGGTCGTCACTGTATCCCTACCTCGTCATTGGAGCCTCACGTATCAAGGTACGACTACCCCTGTTATTACATATCCTTGAGTCTGCCCCCCTCCGCACCTTATCAATTTGCTAACATCATGAAGGTAAATCATATTAAAGAAATCAATGTGTTCGGTCAGGAGTCTGGAGAGCCCTGGAGCGAGGCTCCCCTGTCCCCTTCTTCCAGTTGCCGGGTATAGGAAAATGGGGGCAAATGCATATCGAATTTGTCTCGTATACGGGGTAAGTGAACCCATGAGGTGGTGGTAATACATGATATGCACTTCCATTAAAATACGCGTGGGTTGACTTTAATACAGACATGAGGAGATAAAGGTCATCCCGGGTAGGTTAAGGAGATGGGGGTAATGTCCGGAGCTTTAAGGGAAGATTGGGATTAATAATGAGATTATCCACCGTCCGACTCAAGATATGACTAATCGCTTCTGCAATGTCTGTGTGTAGTACATTTTTTGTTCGCTGTATATACCTATATAAGCAAAGACAATGATAGCGATGAAGTGCTATGGGGATGCAGAGGTGAACGATTAATTATCAATGCACGTTCCAAATGTTAAATATTAGATCTATATATCCAACAATAAGAAAAAAAAATGAAAGGAATTACGCTTTTACTGTAACGATTAACGGCAGACTAATTACAAAATAATATAACAACAATCATATCTAATAAAAAAGGTCGTATTGATAATGGTTTTTAAAGAAATGAGTAATTAGATGTTTTAATCTCCTAAAAATTACTACTACTAATAATGAATAATATTAATAATGATGATGATAATGATAGTAGTAGTATTAGTAGTAGTAGTAATGATAATAATAATAATAATCATCATCATCATGATCATCACCATCATAATAATGAAAATAATTATACGTAAATTAAAATATTTTTTTACAAGAATCTCGTATTATTAAATTGTGTACTCACTGTAATACTTAGATTCGGAAAATGCTATGTCTTGTACGACTCGCGAGATATCTGCACCTCGGTTTCATCAGTCTATCAGACTTTCATTTCTATTGAGCAAGCATAAACTAAGGATGTGATGTTATTGATAGCATTACGGTCTGTCTATTGCAAACATAGTGCGGATAACGAATAATAAACTTCAATTGCGAGCATAGCAATGACATTTGATAATGATATTTGATTGATTGATTGATTGAAAATCACATTTATTTCCTTCAAACAGATACAAAATAATATTTGACATAGTAACGAATACAGTATATATTTCGACACAATTTTGAAGGAGGCGAAAACCCGGAAAGCAGAGCTTGAGTTGGGGTCGCCAGATACAAATAAATAACAAGTTACATACTGTAATGACATCATATGTTATGCATATAAATAAGAAAGTTAAGAGTAGAAAAAGAAACACAGATGGAGAAGAGGGAGAAGAAATGTAGGCATTAGAAGATAAGTTCATTTGAATAACAGAGTAAAATATGGGTATTTATATTGAGCTTAAGACATACTTTGTACGTATCTAAGCGCTTACAGCGGTCATCGGATTCAATCAGTCTTTCCCGTACATCTTCCACTCCCTCGGAAGTATTCGAGCCAGTCGTCAATGATGCGCCGCACAATGTGCTGGACAAGCTACAATGATTTTCACAGCCTACCGGGTACCCGTTTAGCACCTGGGTGGAGAGCGGCAAAGTGTGGATTAACGCCTTGCCAAAGGACGCTAGGCTGCGGTGGGATTCGAACACACGGTCCTCTGATTACAAGACAAGAGTCAGAACCACTACACCACGACTCAGCATTTCAGTTAATCCTATCCACAAGCTAATGTTACGTTCGACATGTTCGAAGCTCGATAAAGCGCACTTAAACATGTGTATAGTAAACCTCCAATTTAATCACCTAGTTGGGAGATTACAATCATGACAACCATGACAAAACATATCATTACCGTCGCGGAGAAAACAAATTTACCAGTTTACTCTGATTAATAAGTTCTATACTACTCAAAGAGATATAGAGCTTTGCAGCCGATTGATTGATTCGTGAGCTGTCATCGTGGAATTCTCTTCAAATCCACCCAAAATAACCCGTAAATTGCTTTCTCGATCCACATGAATGTACTATGTCCTCAGGCAGTGGCGTAACTACGGGGGGGGGGGGCATGGGGGGGCACGTGCCCCCCCCAATCGGCTGGCCAAAAAAAAAAAAAAAAAAAAAAAACGGGGAAAGACAAAAAGAGGGAGAAAGGGAGAGAAACGTACTGGGATCGAAAAGAAGAAATTTATGAAACATAGGCCTAATTTGCGCAGGGCCTAGGCTATGTCTTCATTGTTCCTGGTGCTCGCATTGTCTGTTCAACAAGATATATAATCCTGTTGTACTAAAACCTTCCGTTTTCAAGTCAATATACACAAAATATATTTCCTCGCACTTCAAATTATTATTGTTTTATGTAGTGACATATGCTTCTTTTTCATGACTACTTAAAGTGATTGCCCCATTTTAAGGTCTTAATATAAACTATTTCCTGTCCGTGCTTACGTTTGCATTCGTGGATTGGTGAGATATGTCTGTTCTTCATGAATTTCCTAAAATCAGACCTTAAAATGTCACTTTTTCTGATTTGAATATCAAAAAATTTCTGCCTGCGCCTCGCGCTCGCATCATTTGGTTAGTAAAATAAGCATGGTCTTCGTGAACTCCTACAAGCAGGCCTTAGAATGCCCCTCTTCAGGTCTAAATTTCCTAAATTTTCAGCTCGCGCTTCGCGCTCGCAATATTTGACTAGTGAGATGCGTATGATAATCATGATTAAAATGACTACAAAAAGTGCTTCATGTGTTTAGATGTATATTATTCAAACAAAATCAGCAAGCGCTTGGCACTCGCATGAGATGACTATGGTGAGATATGACAATACTCTTATTGGATTCCCAAAATATAGTCCTTAAAATGTCCTTGTTTGGGGACAATATATACAAAAATTTCAGCTCGCGCTTTGCGCTCGCATTGTATGTTTAGAGAGACAGGTACGTATTATGATTACTAAAAATTGTTTACAATGTCCCTTTTTAGGTCTGAATTTCAAAAAATTTCAGCTCGCGCTTCGCGCTCGCATTATGTGATCAGTGAGATACATATCCGTTTGATAGCACTGTCCTTAAAATGTCTCTATTATATGTCTGTATACCTGGCAACTGAGCGCGCTTCGCACGCTCTCTAAGTGACTCAAAATTTTTGCTGGTGCCCCCCCCCCCATGCCGTGACCCACGGTACGCCACTGTCCTCAGGGATTTCTTTTTCAGAATTTTTGCTGTGTTGTATTTAAAAGGGAGCGAATGACTGACATCACGAAGACAAATATTGTGTAAAAATAGTTTCTGGTAAAGAATGAAAGCATTGTGAAACGGCAATGTGTATTTTAGAGAAAGAGAGGGTAAGAATTAAGAAGAGAGAGAGAGCGAGAGAGGACATTGGTGTTTGAAATTAGCAAGCGTCTGCAGTCTGGGAATTCCCCCATTCCATCTTTCGGCTTTGACAAAATACACACAAAATTGAAATAATAATACATTGAAGGATCACCTTTGCCTTAAAGTTAAATATAAACGCAGTCTAGTCTATAAGCTCTTAAAGTTGGCATTTATGTTAATAATCTTTCGCGTTTAAGTCGTTTCAGCGATGTGCGTGTGGCGGAGCGAGTGCGGAATCGTTTTTTTGTCGAAATGTGTTTCATTGTGCGTCATTGGTAAAGCGCTTGTCTAATGAACGGGAGGTCGTGGGTTCGATCCCGGCCTAGTCATATACTACGGACTTGAAAATTTGAACCTTCAGCCTTATTCGGTTGTTTAGAATAGAGAAGGGTAATAATAACATTGTTTGTTTATATGAAGGGCCGATATGGAGAACAGTTCATAAGAGGCCAAGGGCATGGTGGATAAATAAGAACTATCATTATCATTATAACATAATGGATTAACATTTGAATGTTTTATTTTTAGTTTTTGTTAAACAGTTTGTTCTTTGTGACAGGATAAAGCAAATGGGCGGGGGGGGGTGAAACTGATTCATGCAGTAGATGTATGACTGATCTTAAAACAGCATGGGTTAAAAGATATTGTTTGAACTTGAAACTGAACTATTTTTGTGTGAGTTTTAAGCACTTTACAATGTCTCTCTGCCATGTTTACCTTACACAAAATGGGCGGTGTCGAGTATGTAATTCACTGTGGGGCACTTACGGCGCCATGCTGAGCAAATACAATTTCACAAAGAAAATTGGTTCCAGTCATACGAAAGATTGGATTAGACTCCGCATGAACAAACACTTCTTGATGTTGAAGTAGCAAATAATGCAATGATTGGGCGTTAAGGAAGTGTTTAAGACAAAATTATTATCGGGAAAAATAGGGGAAATGATATGAATAATTACTGTATGTTTAAACGAGAAAATGATTATTAAATCAACAAGGAAGTGAATAAAACGGGAAACGAGTTAAAACTTTTAAATTTAAATAGCTTTGGGGCTAATCACACCTTGTGACATGCCAGTTATATAAATAATTCAAACGCTTAAAAGTCTATATTGCAATAAACAGTAAATAGAAAATTACGTGGCTTATTACCTTATCAATGACCATAGCAGAGGTGGTGTCAGGAGGGGGGGGGGGGCGACCGGGCGAGACAAGAACAGTGACAAAAATTGATTGATCCTGTAACCTGTTATTTCTATGACTAACAGTCAACTATATACCCCTTATAATGATATATGAACATTTCCCTATAGCACTGGCGTGATGAACCGAATATTTGAGGCGGGAAGGTATAACAGATGGATCAAAAGCTCTAGATATAGGAGCGAGCAAAATTGTTTATTTTCTTAATACAAAATCTAAGTTTGGGATAGACCTTGACATAATATTCAGAAAATATATTTAACTCTTTCCCTTTGTTTTATTTTCGGTTTTTTTCTTTATTTTTTTACTGGTCGTTAAACTTTTTGGTGGCCATGGTCCAAAGCCCCCCCCCCCCCTATATCATGATAACATGATATAGGTCGGATTGAAATGCGAGAAACTGAACATACTGAATATAAGTTTCAAAATGTGTGTTAATGTGTCGGGGGGGGGGGGGGGCAGAGGGCAAGGTGGGGGTTCATATCGGCCAATCTCATTGTTTGAGAGGATGCTCATAGAATAGTTAGCGGATGTCATTGCAAACTTCAGTCCAAAGACATTTTTTTTTTAAAGAAAACACGCGCAACAAAACAAAACAAAACGATTTTAGAGGAAATTCAAATTAGAAATCGACCACTTTGCGGCGTTTCTTTGTGATATTCAGCAGATGTTTCTGTAGAAACTGTGTCGTTTTAAATATCAAAATCACACC
Source organism: Lytechinus pictus (assembly GCF_037042905.1). Classification (NCBI taxonomy): domain Eukaryota; kingdom Metazoa; phylum Echinodermata; class Echinoidea; order Temnopleuroida; family Toxopneustidae; genus Lytechinus; species Lytechinus pictus. The sequence continues at coordinate 22,342,107 of NC_087256.1, forward strand.
GAGTCCCGAAACATGTCAGGAGATGTCTAACAGCGCTTAGCTTGTGAAGATGGGAGCAGGGGGTGGGGGGGGGGGGGAGTTCCAAGATACAGATCGATTGCCCAATGCTGTCTATTTTTTCGCACGTCCCAACCTTGTGATTGGAGGAAATGAGGTTTGGGGATCAGCATTAATGCGTCAGGAATGATACCGCAAGAACAGCTGGAACGCAATGGATTCTTCCTCATACTGACAATCGCATCACATATAGAGAAAGTAAATGAAGCTTGTAAAATCAATATCAAACATTTCAGTCAACATCTTGTGGATATGGGCTAGTTCCATGCAGCGGTCATTCGCTTCATCGTAGAAAGTTTACTATCAGAGATTTCGTTGGAGGGTAGAAAAATGACTCTTTTCTATGGGTGGGAGGGGGGCAATAATGGACAACATTCTTAAAATAATCTGCAAGCGAGGGGGATGAAGTGATCGGGCCGATATTGACATGATTAAGAGTGTTTTGTTTTTAATTTTGAATGAGTACCTAGTGCGCAGTTTTTTTTTTGCGGGGGATCAAAACTTCGCCTCCTATACCACCCTCTAGTAAAAGATTATGACTAAAATGAATAGTTGAAACAAAGACATAATGCTCTGTATGGGAAGAGGGCAGAGTCATGTGTTATACTGTGTTCCCCATGCAGGAGATCCATCTCCTACATGGGTAGTCACCCTGAAGGAGGGGTCGGGGACGTACATCAACCTATAAGAGAGTGTCGGCTACCCCCCCCCCCCCCAACAAAAATTCAAGAAGTCGCCGCCGCAAAGTCAATTTTTATGTTTAAGTTATTTTTTATCCAACAACACAGATAAAAAGTAAAAGAACTTGGATCATTGAATATCAGTCAAGCCTCTCATTAATGATTACGTTGAATTATATATCATTTTATTTTTTTTCTTATGTTTCTTTGTTTTTTATGATGATCCTTCAATTTCAGGATTTTATATCAATTAACTTTTGAATCGAATTTGAATTTTTATATTCTTAGCTTTCCGTGAGCTCCCCATGAACCACTCATGCTTCTTTACCCCCCTCCATCTCTTTCTTTCTTTCTTTTTTCCGTTCTTTCTTTTTTTCCTTCCTCTCTTCCTTCCTTCCTTCCTTCCTTCCTTCCTCCTCCCTCTTTCCCTCCCTCCCTCCCTTCTTCCTTTCTTTCTTTCTTTCTTTCTTTCTTTCTTTCTTTCTTTCTTTCATTCTAATTGCATCCTTGTCAACCAGCCCCCTCCCCCTCTACGACTCGTTTTTCCAGTGACGTCTTCTTTCTAAGCGAAGATAAGATACACGGATCATGTGAAAAGAGACCATCTTCATCCGGTATACTGGTATAAGTAGGTCACAATCCTTCGATTGGGAGTAATATATATATAGTAACAAGGAGGTGTATGTTATGATACCCACCCGCTTCAAGACACGTAGTTTTTATGACGAAACCCTTATCATTTGCACATAGCGTGTAACACACATTCTTATTCCAGAGGCTAGGCTGCAAGGTGGACAGTTTTGCCTCCTTCATTATACATTCTTAGGAAAAAAATGGGTTCTCAGAGGGTTTTGTGCTTGTTGTCCCATTAACGGTTCCACAAAGGGTTCTCAATTGCCTTAAACTGTAACTTTACATTTTTAAGTTCTTGAGCACATAAACAAGTTTTTTGGTAACCCTTTCCCGAAGGTTCCGCCTATTGGACAAAAGGGTTCCAATTTTTGCATTTTTTTTCCAAAAGTGTATCCAGGGTATTGGCTTGCATAAATGTGCTTTCGGAATACATTGAAACTGAGAAATAGTTAGTCTCCGGAGATTTGTTTGGCTATTGCATTTGACGTGTTTAATGTAAAGCAGAAATAGAGTCTGTTCCTAAGACTGCCCGGCACACGGTCTTGCGATGCCGATGATAACGGGAGATCAATTAATAGCACATAATGCTCTGTGAGACCGCCCCGGAATGCGAGAAGTAAGTCGGAAGGTCCCTGGTCCCTGGATAGGGGCGCTGCGGACAGCCAGGGTGGTATGGTACAACTGGTATCATCTCCAAGCCCATGGGGTCACCGCGTGGCATGGACGGGCTAATCATACCTCTGCCATTCCGGCTAGACCCCGCCAGGCTGAGTAAAGTAATTGAATACCATAGGGACGGGGCAAAAAAAAAGAGGGGGTGGCATGTATGTCAGATCTGTTGCGCCGGTGAAGACATAAAAAAAAGAATAAATAGCACGGACCAAAAACATGATGATTATTTGAGGAAAGAAGGGATGGGGCTAACCCATTCATTTCCATCAGAAATCTTTACCCAATACGTTCTTGTTTGGTTCAAACAAAATAATTGCATTATCATCCGTGATCATCTGTATTGTCTTTACCTACCCAGCAACCAATGGCGGTGCAAGAATTTTTAGATAGGGGGCGACCTTAATTTGTGATGTATATTTTTACTATAATCTATTTTTTCTTATAGTAGGCAGTCGCCCTGCCCCAATGGCGCTACTTTCCTGCGCTTCATCTACCCCTCCCCTTTTCATTATGTTGGCATTGTGCCTTCTCACATAGTCGACATGATTATATCAACATGACAATGAATGTTGACGCCCTCATTTACCCTCTTAATAAATCCCTTCTCTCATTTGAGCCTTATCAAGACACGGGAAGAGTGATTTGTGTGAGGGTGATAACAGCCGTCGCATGTAAGATAAAACATAGGTAACATACATGTAGGTCTACAAGGTGTTGATTGCGATCTGTTGATGATGAGCGTGATGAGGAAAACTACGATTATGATGATGGTTATGGGGGTGTTGATGATAGTGATAATGGTAATGGTGGTGATGATGGTGGTGGTGGTGATGATGATGGAGGTGAAGATGACGACGATGATAATGATGATGACGATGATGATGATGAAGGAGGTGGTGGTGGTGATGATGATGGCGATGATAATAATGATGATGGTGGTGGTGGTGATGATGATGATGGTGGTGGAGATTAAGAGGAGGAGAGAGAGTGTGAGCGACAGAAGGGGAGAGGGGGATGGGAGATAAGATATCACATTAAAGCATCTTGAAACTCATGGTCCAAAGAAACAACCAGGTCAAGCTAACCTTCATTCTATTTTCATCGCCGCTAACCGACCGATTTTTGAAACTGTCCTCGTATCCGCGGATCTCGGATAATGCCACCATAAAAAAAAGCCCTACTGCTGGGTAGTAATACAGTGGACACGCAGCAAGCAAAAAACAAATCAGATCAAAGTCTTTCATATAATTTGAATCATTAATACGTAAACATGGTAAATGTCACATTTTGAAACACTAAGTTCAGATCTTATGAAGATAGCAAGGCAATGTAATGTTCATACAAAAATGCAATGGAATACAAAAAAAAAGAAAAAACACCAAGAAACTCTGGCAATGTTCATTTTCACATGCTGGTTGTTGCTTCATATAACAATTATGTATAGTTATCTATAACACAATTTTTCCTCGGTAAATACATCGCGCAATAAAAATTAAAGTTAGCATGTTTCAGTTTTAACGGGAAGTATGACTAAACGCGTTGAAACGCCGTCTATTTCCATACTCTTCTTTCAATTATAATAAAAATAAAATGACATACATCTGCCTTAATGATGCCATAACATATCGAAGGCAATGACGGACTGTGCCTGGTATGTCCTCGCGTCGGGCGAGGTAATGAGCCGCAGGTTTGGAAATGAAAGACGAGTTTAAATTTAGGCCCTCCTCAAAATCAGACTGAGGCTCATGCATCGTTCTTGGAATAACATACAATGTCTGAGAATGATGCACAACATCTTGATCGTCTTGCTACATCGTCATTCTCCCTATGGAACACATTTCATTTTACTCCACCCCTTCTCTTCATTTATTATCCTATCTCTCCCGTTCTCTCTTCTCTCAATTTCTCTTTCTCTAGTTCTTCTTAGCCCCTTCTCTCTGCCTTCCTCTTTACCTCTCTCCCTCCCCCTTTCTCTATATATTTATATTTTCTCCATCTCCCTTTCCCACCTCTCAGCATCTTATTTGCATGTTTGTACCTTCTTCACCTTTCTAAGTTAATAAAGCATTTTTACAACCTTTTCCTCATCCTCATTGACATTTGCTCTCATATTTCATATTTTCGTGTACGGTATATTCATTTTCATTACTACATTTCCGCCAAGAAGGAGTTAAGCAGATGTAAAAATGCATGATCATGTATTCTCGAAAGTGAATAAAGTTTGCCATTAATTCATATGTTTCTGTGTGCTAAATATAAAGTCATAACACGAATTTCACTCCCCCGCCCCCCCCCCCGAATTTACATTCCAAGGGTTTCTTTAAGTCATTGCACAAACTATTACAACCGTTGGTCAACTTGGTCGGCTTGATGAGATAACTCACAGAGAAAAGCGATAGGAAATTTAAAGGAGAATGAAACGCTTGGAGCAAGTTAGCTTTTGTGAAAGCAGAAAAATCAAAGAATAAGATCAACAAAAGTTTGAGTAAAATAGGACTAGCAATAGAAGAGTTATGAGCATTTGAATGTCGAGATCACTAATGCTATGGAGATCCTCCTGCTGGCAATGCGACCAAGATCTATGATGTCACAGATGAACAACTCTCCCCTTTTGGACACTGAAAATATACCCCAAAACATCTCTTTTTGCTCATTCTAATCATATGACAAACGATTCATCAATGATATAATGTTGTGAAACCTCTGTACTTGTCCTCTCACAAAGAGAACACCTAACCTTGTGATAGACTCTATAAAAGTGAGAATATATTTAAGTGAAATAAGTACTAAAGTAATGAGGGAGTTGTACGTGTGTGACATCACAGATCTTGGTCGCATTGCCAATGATAGGATCTACATGGCATTAGTGATCTCAATATTCAAATGCTCATAACTTTCTCATTATTCATTCAATCTTCCTCAAACTTTCAACAATATGTTTCTTTGATTTTTCTCTTTGATATGGATTCAGCTGGTTTCAAGGGTTTCATTCTCCTTTAATTTAACTTGAAAGGAAAAATGAGAATGATGTACTCTAATCGCCCAGGGAAAATACTGCAAAATTAGAAAATAATGATATAACAGCTCAGCGGTGATATACATGTCCATTTATCACATTCCCCGTCCCCAAATCCCTAGTCATTTTCATATTTCAAACACCATCAACCCATCTTTGAAAAATGAGAGATTCTGATCGACGTCTCGTTTTCGTTCCCCCATGGTGATACTGTATACAGCGATCGTTTAAATAATATAGGAAATCATTTATGCGGTAACGAGTAAATGCAATTACTGGAATGTAACTACATTACTTTTCGTCTTTCGCCCCCGCATTCACCCAGAAGCGAAGAGAAATTAAAACGATCTAAGATATTAAACAGACAACATCAAAACAGTTGTTCTTGTCAAAGTTGCTCCTCAAGAATATCCAAGAAATTATGAGGAAACGAAAATAAGAAAACTATACAGTAGCATGAATTAATATAATGATGTGTCGTCTATTGGCAGATTGGGGAACGAAATAATTGAAGTATTACATGGCAGGCCTGTATCTGCGTAGAGTTTCGGACTTCAGACATTTGGTTGTTTTTGCAGCAATAGATTATAAGGGATTGACTGTAATCTTTCTTTAATAACATGGTGATCATGATCCCCAATAATGTTTCTATTCCTCCAACATCCTACCCCATGTGTCTCCCCGTTTACTTGAGACTACCTTACCATGCTTTCCCTTTTGGATCTGGGTCTCTTTTTTTTTTGGGGGGGGGGGGTCGGTGACGTAAAAGCTCTGTTCATTTTCATTTGTATTTCTTTTCTATTTTTTCATCAAAGAAATATGGGAAGCACTATAATTGTATGACAAGCGCACTCTTTTCAATAATCTTTTTATTTCTCCTCCCCACTTCATCGCCTTTTCTCCAAGTTTAATCACTTGAAAATATAGTTCCCATGCGATACTGCCGTATTTTTGACAGAAATGCATGAAAAGTGCTTTATTTGACAGTTCAATGGTCATAGCCCAATATTCCACAGGATTTTTAAGCATTTTTATTTTCATCTTTTTAATACAATAATAATCATAATTTCGATAATGTGGTGCACGATGTTCTTCAATAAAAAAACAAACAATTTGATCACTGTCAGCATAGAGGCTACTCTTTCAAAACCTACCATATCCCACTGACATGACTGAACCTTTGCGAAATGATAATTTGAGAAAATTCCATTTGAATCTATAAGAAACTTGTTAACTACACAGTAGTTGGGTTTCTTAAATAGTGATACGTCAATTTTTATTTGGATGTTATTCCGGATAATCCGCACATAATTTGCCAATTCGTTATTTTGTCAACAATGGCAAAATGGTTCTACCTTGTAAAGATCTTTAGTTGCTTCTTCTCTGAAGGAAGATAAGACGAAGTAGGTATATACGATTGATGCGGATAATCATTAGTCGAGAAATTATGTGGTATGTTATGTCTGGGTTATTGTACACTAATCTGTTATTCAAATAAATATGTCCTTCTAGATGTTCTATTTTAAAGAAATACTGGTTGTCATGTAATAATTACTTTTAAATGTATCACAGATGACGTATATATAAATTTCGAAAGAAAAATAAATAGATCAACCCAACAGAATGATGTGACTGGAGTTTTCTTTGGATATAAAAGAAACTTGTGATCAGTATGTAAAATTTTGGATGCACAATGAAAGCAGATAACTTTACAACTACTTAAATAAAGCCATGATTATGAGATTCCCGAGTATCATACATGTAGAAGAGCTGTGTCAGAAGAAAAATTGCAAAAACACAAATTAAGACAATATTCCCTTTGTATATATCATTCTTTCTTTAAATGAAAGGGTGGATTTCTAATTAAAGTTTCTACAACGTTTTCTTAACAACGTGATTAAGTGATAGTATTGATTGGTGAATCACTAAACTCTTTGTATTGCCCGACATGTCATCATATCAGGGAGTTATCATACGATAACACCTCCTTGGCCATTCCTAAGGCTCAACTTGTACTCACCTTGCTAAAAATAGTCGGAAATCCACACACTGCTTTCATCCTTCATCCCTCATATAACCTGGCAAGTTATTTTTACAAATCCTACAATTCCTGCCCGCCGCCGTACTGTGTAAGCCACTCAACTCTTTTGATCCTTATTCATATCCGAACCTGAAGTGAGATATGAAAATTCCATATTGTCTATCCGATAAAACGGTGCATCACGGGTACAAATGAAAAATAAAGCAAGAACGCGATCACATAGTCGGATATTTACTTCGCGGCTTGTTAAAATATCTCTCCGCCAATAAAGCCGAAATTAAAATTTTCAGCACAGCGTGTCCTAAACAAGTCACACATGGTCGCTCGACTGGACAGTAAAAGCGCACGATCTCCGTTCACGTTTTGCTACTGCATGGACCTAGCTACCGCACACTGCATGCTGTCGAGATTTTAACTCGCGACGCGATACCTTGGCGTCGTACACGCCATCGCGCATGTTATCGAGTGTTAATTATTTTTTTGTTTCATCAATAGCACATACTAAATCTCGACAATCCGAAGAGCATAGATATATTCGATTCAATTTCACCGTATATTAAACACATTCAATATGTTTACATCGGAGTTACTGAAGTATATATTCGAATACGGCGCCGTTCTTGTTCTCGCCTCAACCGTCTGGTCATTTCTTCACTTCTCTATTCAAGCATCGCAGCAGCTTTGTGCCGACTTTTAGCTCAAATATTTAGCGAGGCCAAATTTATTCAGGGCCCCCTTTAGGCAAATATTTCCACCCGACAGATGAGCAATATTGGATCAGGACTGGTTCAGTGGGCTCGTCGGCCAATTTCATAAGTGTGGCAACTAAAACAAAATGGAGGACGGAGTTAATAATATCACGTAGAAACGGAATTAATGAGAAATCGTAAGAGTCCCTCGACGTTCTTATTCAAAGGAAATTTACGCCGTTTTATAGAGCAAACGATTCCGAAAACAGGATAGTTAGCGAAAAGAGATTAAAAGCATTCTTGATTAGTTGAAAACTAGATCATCTTAATACTTAACATGGTCTCCAAGCACGTGAAGACAAAAAAAAATATGTGAATACTATTTGTATTTATTGTTATTTTTTTGGATACACATCGATACTGATAAAAGAAAAAAAGACAAGAAATAGATTTTTCACCCTTTCTTTAGATCAGTCTAGCATAATTATGCACCCAAACTCTACTTTCTCCTTCAATTTCATTTTTCATCATTTTATAAGTCATTCTTCTTCCCTGATAATATTATCAGTTCTTACCATGCTATACCTCTTCTTTTCTCTATCTATCTCTGCCCCACATTTTTTTTTTCTTCATCTCCTTTTCTCGCCGTCTGTCATTTTTTCTTTCTTTTTTTTCTTTCTTTCTTTCCTTTCTTTTATTTATCATTCTTATTTTCTTTCTTTTATCTTTCTTCTTCCTTTCTTTCTTTCTTTCTTTCTTCCTGACTTTCTTTCATTTTTTTTAATTCTTATGCTTTTCTTTCTTTTCTTTCATATTTTCTCTCATTCTTTATTCATTTACTCTCCTTGATTTTATTTATGTCTTTCTTCCCGCACCCCTTTCTTCTCACTTTCATTCATTTCCCCATTTTTTCTTTCCTTTTTGTCTTTCATTCGTGTTTTATTTTTTTTCTCTTTCTATTCCTCTTCTTTCTTCTATCTGTGCATTATATATCTACAAACTATAATTCCCATCTCGTTTGTCACGTTTATTTCTCTCTCTCTCTGGATTCCCGTCGGTTCTCTTTGCTTTACCTGTAACCTAGATCCGGCAGTGGCGATAAATAATAGATTGTCTTGACAAAATTAGCTCAACTTCTCAAAAATCCCAAGACACAATAATGCTGATCAATCAATATCCTATTTCCCAACAGCCTTTGTAGTTTAATCAGACAACGATATCGGGAATTTATTGACCGAGTTCTCCTTGTCCCAACCCTCCCTAAATATCCCCATTCTTTTAAAAGATGTTGTTGGGGGAACAGAATTGATTGACTCTATTTCATTCTACCTTTTATTTATTCATTGTATATTAAAACAACAGTACAAAAATACAGATGGGTATTGGTAATGGATCAAACAGAGCACATCTGAATAAATTTGTTTTCTTTGAAAAAAAAAGAAGAAGAGACGTTTAAGTATGTCAAATTGTATTTTACTGATTAGAACACTAGGGTCTTCATTTTCTTTTACTCTGGAAGCATATCCATAATAATAATATAGGGTATTTATATTGTGCACATATCCACCTTATTAGGTGCTCAAGGCGCTCCTAGGCAGTGAGGGCTGACTATCTCTCCCTTGAAAAAAGAAATCCAAACCTGAACTTTACTGTAAGTTTACAGGGAAAACAAATCATCCGTAAGTGTGCAAAAGATCTTTTTCTTTTCATTTTCTGCCCCCCAAAAAAAAAAATGCAAAAAACAACATGATATAGACTCTGTCGCTTTTCTTACTCGCTCATATATGATTTCGAGCATTTAACGTATCCCTCTCCCGTCCTCGGGGAAAAAAGCATTGCGCATGGTCATAACCTGAAGCTAGAAGACTTTTATTTTTACCAAAGCCGTTTGAGATTTGGGTTACTATTTCAAGTTTTCTACTTAATCATGTTAATGATGTTTATGATGATCTAATGAAGGCAGAACTCAATTTTATCGTATTGATATAAACAGGATTAAGGCATACTTGGTGCACTTCGTCACTACTCACTGGCGTACAGATGGGGGAGGGGGGCATGCCCTCTAAAATTTTCTCGGCAAAAAGGTAAATTGATACTAGAGGAAAATAAAATGGAAGGGGTGAAATAAAATATATTTTTTGTAGATGTTATATCAAAATCAATCCCGAAATTCGATATTTGTATCAAAAAGGTCATTTTTTTTGCTCTGTCGCAACTTTGGAGAAATTTTGCCCCAAACGCCATGCTTGGCCCCCGTAATACTGCCACCACCCACCCTCTCGCCCCCTCTCTCTTTCTCTTTCGCTTTCTTTCCATCTCACTGTTTTTTCCTGTTTTTTGTCTTTCTCTATCTCTGCATCTTTGTTTATCTCTGTCTCTAATATTTCTTTCTGCTTTCCTTGCTTACAAACACGCACACACACCCACTCTCACAGACACGCGCGCACACATACCCACCATCTCACACGCACAAACACAATTTTAAAACATTTCCTTTCCTCCTTTCTCCTGTGTCACCCTCTCCGGAAAGTTCTAAGAACTAGGTATTCTCATTTGCATAACTGGAGCACGTCACACGCTCCATTTCATTCCCAAGTATTCCTCATTCCTTCCTTCATTTCCGTTTCTCTTCCCATTTTTTTGGTATATCCTACACTTTTAACGACCAATTTAATTGTTTACCGTAGTACCAAATACGAAAATAGCAAATTCTGAAAATGATAATTGGTTGGTCGAATAAAATATATCGGGTTTTTTTCTCTGTCGTCGTGACAGATATATTTCGTTGTGTTTCGTGACTTGAAATCAGAAATACATAGTCCTGTTCGATTAATTTGAATCTTTCTTGCCAACTGTGCCAATTCTGCAAATATGAAATATTACTGCAGCCAATTTCAATTTTTTCCCCAACGAAAATGCGTGGATTCGGGAAATGGCAACAGCCCGAACTAAAAAAATTGTCTCCATTCATCACTGATATCAATACTGAAAGGAAACATCACTTGATTCGACGTATTTAGGGCAATAACCCTCCCCTCCCTTCAACAACAAAATGGGAGGAAATTTGTTTCTGTTGTCATGGCCCTTTTATAAACCCATTCTTTATCTCATCTTCATAACATATGGGATAAAGGGGACTGCTCTATAATTTTGACGATTTAGACTAATTTATTCCTCGTACATGCTACTATAAACCCCTCCTTTATTATCAGAAAAAACGTGTAATTACAAGAGTCAAACTGAGAATTATTGAGAAATATTCGTGACGACTAAGCTTATATTTAGCACTTAATGTTTACTCTACCATTAATGCAGGAAATCGCCCTGGGGTAGACCATGCAGCTGTTACATACTCTTTGTGTCAAGGAATGAACATATGAATATCATTAATTACCACCACAACATGGATAATCTCTTGCTGAAGGGAGATAACACCTGGAATAAGAATTGAACCCACGACCCCCTGGATAAGAGACGGGTGTCAGAGCCACTCCACCATGGCACAAAAATTCACATTTACGTACACTTGGCGTTGCTATCATCGGGCAATTTCATCATCCCTTTTGGCATGATTAGCATTTTAACCTAAGCTTCCAGCCGGCCGCCTCTGCCCAGTACCCTTCAAGCAAAATACTCGTCATCTCTTGGATATCATATTTCGAAATGACAAGAATGGCATGTCCAACTGTCAGCGCCGAACTGCTTATGTTTGTTGTCATTCCCCCAGTTCTATTTTTAGATTATTATATACCATTAAAAAAAAACCCGCTGGCTTTTACGCGCAGCAATGCCAATAAGGACTTTCGACATCTTTCCGTCTTTCATTTATTTTTTCCCCTTTCATTCGCCTCTTTTTTATGTAACGATGGGGAATAAATCACGCCGGCATTTGCCTTTTCTTCTCAGTTTTGAAGTTTAAAGACTTACTTTGAAATATGATTTGCTTTATAATAATATTTACATTCAAAATTAATTTGATGAAGAATAACATTAGGAACTAATAGAAAACAAATTTGTAAATAATTTTCTTACAGCGGCAGCCATAACAGCAAATCCTGTGAAGAGTATATCTGGAAAGGAGTAGCTTCTACAATTTTTATAGCGGTGTCAAAGAGAGGAAGAAGAAAATATAAAAAAAGCAGAAGTGGGGATAGAGAGAAAAGGAAGAAGAATGAGGATGGGAGGAAATAATAAAATTAGGAAAAGACAGCCCGAGTATATGCATTTCTTGCCACCCATCTCCCTACTCCATGTACATGATGTAGTCCTTCCAAACACCACGACATGAGCTGTCCGGTGCTATACACTTTATAGTTGAATTAATATTGGGGTTTCTTTGCTTGTTTTTATTTGTTGTTGTTGATAAAAATAAATCACACATTAAAGTGGATGTTGCCCCCCCCCCCCAAGAAAAGAAAAAAATCCAAACCAAATGGCAAAATAATAGGAAATATACGGTCGGCCTCGCACTGTTTAAATCATAAAGCGAGGGCGTTGTATAAAAGGACCGAGAGTGTGGTTTCCGACTGAATGATCTCGTTTCTGAAACATCCACTCCGTGGACAACAAATTGGGGATGAAAACCCTAAATTGGGCTAGGAGCCGTATAAAATCAACATTCATTTACTTTGGTAATACAGTGTATAAATAGATGGAGAAAGATGAGTGAAATATAAACGCCTAATACAAGTATAAAGACCGTAGAGTGCAACTTCAATTTTCCAAGCCGACACATGAGTTAGTCTTAGAGCAGGGATGGCGGATATAAGATATCGAAATATCAAGAACAAGGTTAAAGTTGTTAATGTTTGCTGTTAGAGACATCTGTGACACTGCCATGTTCAAAATTTATCTCATCTTTGGGTTGAGAAAGTACGAGAATTATCTCCATAAAACAAAAAAATAAAAGATAGAACTTTCCCTTTGGTGGTGGACTATAAAATACCCACAAAAATAAATGTCTCTTTTTGCTCTTTCTTATGGTGATACAAACTCTTTATCCATAATGTATTCTTTGAAAATTTGTATTACATGCCCTCCTATAGAAAGAATATATGATCTACTGATAGATGTGATAAAAGAGGCAATTTAAGTGAAATATATAGAAAAGTACTGGGAGATTTGTTCACAAGTGACATCACGCATCTTTGTCGCATTGCCAATGGGAGGATCTCCATAGCATTAGTGATCGCAATATTCAAATGCTCCTAACTTTCTCATTATTTGTCCGGGTTTTTTCCAAACTTTCGTCGATCTGTTTCTTTGATTTTTCTGTTTTCACACAAGCTATCTTGTTCCAAAGGTTTTATTTTCCGTTAAGAAAAGATGAGCTCACGTTGATCTTAGGTTTTGCATGTTGTTTTCGTTCTTCGGCAGTCATAATCCGCACTGAAGAGCTCACTGAGGTATTACGTGGGCCGGTGTGAATTTCAAGTCAAATAAGAGAAAACTTGACACAAAAGAGCAACCATCAAAATCAAGTGATGCAATCTATCTTGTCAACAATTATTCTTCTTGTCATGGTGCGAGCGCAGACGAAGACATTCAAATTTCATTCCTCTGAAAAACAAAAAAGGAGGTATCGATAACCCGATACTCCAGTTTCACCTGCAGCAACTATCGCATCTTTTCTGGGACAATCGATCGATCCATTAGAAATGCGGCCAACTACTCAGCGCGTATCGACAGGTACAAGGTGTCGCATGAAAACAAGAATACCTGAATGGTGATTATATTCTCTTCTCAAAATGATGAAGGTCGGTTGTTAATTACATGCATAAATTTATTCAGAATTAATGAATAATATGCACCATACAGGGGCCGCGGAACGGTTTTCAAAGTGGGGGGGGGGGGGGCTGACCATGCAAAAAATCGCAATCACATGGTCATTTTTACGTTTTTGTATACGGTTTTGGAAAAAAGTGGGGGGAGGGGCTGAAGCCCCAGCTAGCCCCCCCCCCCGCTTCCGTGGCCCCTGCCATAGCTTAATATAAAAATAACTCCCCCTCATTCTTATCTAGAATGAATATTGGAAAGCTAAGTACTTAATTTTTTTTTTTCGAATTTGATGTTTCTATTGGTTTTAGTTTTCTCTTAATCATGCTGAGGATTGTGAAATCGTTGACTTCTTGTTATACTGATTTAAATAATATTCGATGATAAAGAACAAATAGCATTTGGGGATGGTCGTTTAATGTTCCATTACTTTATCAATATTATATTATCTTGAAAGAAACCATATACATGTACATATTCGGTTCGATTGTTTTACTCCCTCCCCCCCCCCCTCTCTCTCTCTTCTAAAAAATATTAGGCGTCCAACATGACTCTCGAAATTGGTTCAGAAAGCTGTTCATAAGCACACTTTCCGTCGTTTTATTGTTTTTTTTTTCATTGTCCTGCATTGCTATCCTATCCCTATTTCCGCTTCAATCGCGGTGCGGCTTTTTGCTGACGCACATTGTACTTGTACGAATGAGCGCCCACCGGTGCTTCAGTTCTGAACAGTTTTCACTGGCTCAATTTCATGGGCAGGGGAACCGGCTAAGGTAGACTCGGAAGAGATATACAAAACATCCATCAAGCTTATTTTACTTCTTGCCCATGCGCCATTTATATCGCCATAGTATAACGAAAGAAATCCGAAACCAAGTAAACATTCGTTTCACCTCAAAACAAAAAAGGGGGCATCGAATTCAGCGTTATACGAATTGATTAGTGGACTGCAAGTCTGAGAAACGTAGAGCAGCGAAATGAGTTTTCGTTTAAAACATCAAATAGGATTTTCTCTGTTTGTGTGGATTGTTATCATAGACCTCTTTTTTTCGGGGAGGGGTACATAGTGATATAAAAAACAGATTTAAAGTTCATAGATACATTTAAGTGAAAGGATGGGGTTTGAGCATACATGTGTTCGTCAACTCATAGCAGGCCGGACGGAGACAGGCATTGCTACACGACCTTTTTTTTTTGGGGGGGGGGATAAAAAGGTAAAGAAATGTCCAAGCCAATTGAAAGAGGGAACTAAGTTTGTATTATTTGAGGAACAAGAACAAAACGGTTTGTTACATTGTTAGTCATGTGAATTGAAACTGAAAAATTCGGCACACAGGATTCTTTAACATTTTATATTCAAATAGGCTTCATTATCTCTTCTTGGTCTTCTTTTTTTTCTTCTTCTTCTTCTCCTGTCTTCTTTCTCTAATTTTTCCTTCTTCTTCTCCCTTTCTACTTTTTTGGACATAAACATATACTTATGCCTGTTGTATAATTAAAACATACCAAAAACACACGTACGTTGCGCAAATAGTTAAAAGATTGAAACGAAAACTCATCGAATTTCTTTTTTATCAAAAATAATTCATTCTATTTTGTTATTGCATCCTAATCTAATATATTCCCTTAAGGGATTGACTTTAACATGAGATTGATCAATGCGTCTAATGTCGAGAAGAAGCGATGTATCAATGCTTGACAGCTTTAAGTTTTGTTTCATTATCAAACAGGCAATTTAAGTAATGAAACCAGAGTGGGGGCTTCAAGTGTCTTTGGAGAAAAAAATATAATAAATAGATTTGATTAGCTGTTGCTTCCTCCATGACTTTTAAACATCGTGAATAAAAAAATATATACATGATATTACTAAGTTTCATACTGACGTGCACGGTAAAGAGTTTTGTTACCGACCATGGAAAATTCAGTTCATTTTTTTAAATTACAGTTAGGCTTTATTTTAACTTTCATGTTTAACTTTTTTAATAGACAAAATAGGGTTTAGCGTTTGCATAGTTCATTATCGTGTTGGGATGGAATCCAAAAGTAATATTTGTCTGTCCTTTGTAATTTTTTTAAAAATATTTTACCTGTTGTTTTTTCTTGTCCCAGCGTGCACTCTCGTAAAATACATAATAAACATGCCATTATGAATTCGCACGTCCTCTCCCGCCCACTCACCTTTCTTCCTGTCTGTCCGTCTCTTCCCCTCCCCCCTCTCACACACTATCTCCCTCAACTATGTAGCTCTCTGCACCCATCCCCCAATATATTCCTACTTTCTGCTACCCCCCCCCCCTCATTATGAAACACCCCTCTCATCCTCTCTGTCCGTCTCTCCCTCCGTTGTCGGTTCTCATTATCACTCAACTATTTCTTCATTTTTTCGCCCTTCACTCCATTTTCGATCATACTTTCTTTTTTTTACCCCTTTTCCTCATTTCCTGATCAATTCTCTTCCACCTATTATGTATAACACTTACTGTGAACCCCGTCGCTCAAGGCAGAATGGCGGAAATTATTTAAGGACGTCCGATCACACCATTTCTCCTCGCACATTTACAGCGAAGCCAGACAACCTCGAAGTATTTATACCATATAAGTGTCAAACGTCCTTATTATGTAATCACATGAACTGTCAAATCCAGGCTTCTAGGTGTTATATATCTGTAGCTACTCTGGATTAAAAATTCTCCCCTTAATAATTGGACTGACCGCCTACACAAGGTACATAGAAACAGCTTAAACTCATGCTGAAAGCAGATCATCGGTTCCATGACATTTGCTCCGGCGACAATTGCTCCGATGGAGAATCTGCAATTCAAGCCAAACACAAAACCTAATCTTCAATACTATAAACCCTTACTGGTGAAATTTTTGGTGAAATTGGTGGTGATTTTTTTACCTGATTGCTAAGAAAGCATTAATGCTTGTAAGCAAGCAACCAGAGGACCGACGGCTTAAGGTCCTCTCCGAAGGACCTGGTACTGAGGATTAATGCCTATACCAAAGGGCACTAGCGCACCAAGTGGGAATCGAACCCGGGTCACCGAAATACGAATCCCCCGCTCTACCGACTGAGCTATCGCGCCTTATTTTGAACCAAAAACTCTATTATAATCCTTACTCTAACCATATCCCCTCTGAGAAATTAAAACAGGAGCAAATGTCGCAGGCACTGGCGTAAATCCCGGGGGGGATGGGGGGATATATCCCCCCCACTTTTCGAGGAGGGGGGATGGCCTGTACAAACATCCCCCCAGTTTTTACGAAAGAAATGAAAAAAAAAATCACAAGGAATAATTGTTTTATTGGTGAAAATTCTTCCTAAAATACCGCTTAACAAATAAAACAATATTATTGAATCATAAAATGCAAATAAAGAGCCAGTTCACCATTTCCAAACGAAATACTTATGTCCTTACTATAACATTGAAGAGATACCCCCGTTTCCTCCAATTCATCAACGTTGGGGTCTTTGGGAAGGGATTAATATGGAATGTCAAAACATTTTTAATGTAATCTCTAATAAAACCATTAAACATCATGGGGTAAAAAAGACAATAATATTGGAGGGTATTTGCCATATGGACATACAGTGGCGTAACTACGGGGGGCATGGGGGGCACATCCCCCCATCGGCTGACCAAAAAAAAAACACGGGGAAAGTGGGAAAAGGAGAAAAGAGGGAGAAAGGAAGAGAAGCGAAGTGGGAATGAAGAAAATATTATTCATTATAATGTTATATTATATTATAATTATGTTATGTTACATTATACATAAGAAACATTTTTATCATAACTTTATGAAACATAATTTGCCCAGGGCCTACGTCTTCATTGTTCCTGGTGCTCGCATTGTCTGTCTAACGATATATATAATCCTGTTGTACTAGAACATCCCGTTTTCAAGTCAATATAAACCAAATATATTTCCTAGCACTTGAGTTATCGTTGTTTTACGTAGTTACATATGCTTCTTTTTCATGACTCAAAAAGTGATTGCCTCATGTTAAGGTCTTCGTATATATGAAACATTTCCTGTCCGTGATTACGTTCGCATTAGTGGATTGGTGAGATATGTCTGCTCTTCATGAATTCCTAAAATCAGTCCTTAAAATGTCCCTTCTTCTGATCTGAATATCAAAGATTTTCAGCTCGCGCTTCGCGCTCGCATTATTTGGTTAATGAAATACGTATGGACCTAGTTAATTCCTACAAAGAAACCTTAGAATGCCCCACTTCAGGTCTGAATTATCTAAGTTTTCAGCTCGCGCTTCGCGCTCGCATTGTTTAGCGAGACAGGTACCTATCATGATTACACAAATTTGATTATAATGTCCCTTTTTAGGTGTGAATATAACAAAATTTCGACATTGTCCTTAAAATGTCTCTATTAGGTCAGTATACTCACTCACTCAAAATGATTAAAAAATTTTGCTGGTGCCCCCCCCCCCTCCCCCAATTTCGTGACCCACGGTACGCAACTGTGGACATATCAATGACAATTCCTTGCATATCTAAAAACATGATTGCAAAAAATGCCAAAATATTTCAGACATCCCCCCCACCCATCAACACGGATTTACGCCAGTGGTCGCAGGAACATAATTATGTCGTGTCACCTTTGAGTTACCTAAATGTAGGTCACCATACCGTTTTGTGAGGGTGGTATAATAAAGGCATACTATCTTGGTTTACACTGTGCGCTATGAAAGAAACTACTGCAAGTCTCTCGGTTCGATGCATTGAATATTATACGACACTGCATCTGTCAAAAAGGCACAACACAACAAGACTCAAAATATACTTCGTCACCATTCAGGTTTAATTGCCGAAACTTTTCTACTTCTCTCACACAAATAATTTCACCCCACCCCTGGCCAACACACGAAAATGAATGATGTATGATACCCTAGGCAGACACTACAAGGAGAAAAACAAAATAGATTGGGTGATTTCAAGTCCGGTGTTGGCCTTGGCGTTGGTGTCGGTGTTGAAATTTGGATTGATTCCCCTAGCTCCAAAATCTATTCTGAGTTTGTAAAACTGATCCAGATCACATTATTGACATCTCAACAACTAGTGAGTGACTTTTCGGGACCATCTTCATTTTATGTTTGGTGTTATAATCGTGTAAACACTGACCTAACACCAACACCAACAGGTCAACACTGAACTTGAAATCACCCAATCTACGTACATAGTGATAGTAGGTCCAATATGACCATAAAAAGGTCTCCAATATAAACGCACATGTAACTATAATATTGCATTTTGTAGGAACCTATGTCCCACAGGTCCCATATGTTTCAAGACAGGAAAAGTTGCTATAGTTTGGCCGATACCCTTTCCACAAGGTTTTGGTAGATAGATCTGATCCCCACATCCTACGCAAAACAAGTCCGAACATACCTTAACTTGTTTAGATCTTTTGAAAAATACGTGTATGAGTCTTATTCCCGTTGAGCCTGTTTGGACATCCTGTAATCTGCCCGTTCGTCATATGGCATGTCCATTTACCAAAAATAGTAAATATTAATAAACAAATCCGGTTGAATTTGTCGTAATGTCAATAGTATTGTTGGTTATTGCCATTTTGTCACGATCCAACTTGACCATTTTCGTTGCATTGATTTCCTAATATTTTATATCTTTTACTGCACCTTGAAGACACAAAGCATTCAAAGAGCTATTACAGCAGATATAACACAAGCGAGTATTTCAAATAATAATAATATTCCGCATTTATATAGCGCTTAACACATCGGAACGACGTCTCTAAGCACCTTACAGATATATTATTACGCCGGTCATCGGATCCTTGCATGCTCGCATACAATGTATGCACACTCTCCACTCCCAGGGGAGCATTCCAACAAGAGTTCCAAGACTCAATTGCTAGGCATACTACATAGTCTTTCGCATCCTACCGGGTACCCATCTAACAGCTGGGTGGAGAGTGGCAAATTGTGGATTGACGCCTTGCCAAAGGACGCTAGGCCATGGTGGGATTCGAACACACGACCCTCTGATTACAAGGCGAGAGTCAGAACCGCTACACCACGGCGCTTCCAAATAATGATGCAGAATGGTGTAGGTGTATTGCGGTATATTGGTCTAATATGATTCGGATTTTAATTCGGTTTGACAATCTGACTACTGGCTGCATTGAAGGTAACACTAAACTATGGTACTTTCCATACTTGCAGCGGGTCGCCTATTGCAAAAAGTAAACTAAGAATAAATTATCTAACAACTGATATCTGATTTTCATCATGTTAAAACAAAAATGTCTGTCGGGCGGTCCGGGCCTTGAGATAATTATGTAGAAGTTGTTATTTTCTTAGTATACAAATGATGCACAGATGTGAGTGCATCAGTAGGTTTTGTGAGCATACGATAAATATGGAACTGTTAAACCCACGGAGGAAAGCAGAGGGGAGTGAGACGCAGAAGATGAACGCAAAAAGCAAAGCAGTGTAATTTCTAGAGATAGAAGTATAGATAGATAGAGAGATGGGATACAGAAAGAAAGAGAGAGGAAGAAGGAGGAGCAGAGGGAAGTGAGACGCAGAAAATAAGAGAAAATGAACACGAAACCCATTGTAGAATAATTTCTAGAGACAGTATAACAGAGAGATAGATGTGGGGGATACAGGGAGAGAGGGAAAGAGGGCAAGAGAAAAAGAAGAGAGAAGAGGAAGGGGGAGATAGCTATGGGAAAAGAGAAAAGGACAGTTTTACACCTCGGCTTCAATCATCGAGAGATGATTTAGGTCTGCTCTCAGAATTATGTTCAGGGACATATTTTTCATCTCTGCTGATGGAACGCAATCAGTCTGATCTGAGGTTGCCCACCAAACTCTAGTTTCGGTCACTTAAGCCACTCTACTTCCCTTACACTTCTTTTTGTTTTATATTTAAACAGCAGTCCCCCCCCCCTCTATCTCTCTCTCTCTCAAATGTATTTAATAACTTATGTCCGAGTTGTATGTCGTACCTTATTAAATGGTGTTATACGATATATACAGTAATTTCAAGTGTTATTTGTCGTGTATTACCATGGGATTAGAATATTACACCATGAGAAAGAACATTTCCCTTCCTTTCAGAAATTATCCTGAGTAGTTGTTTAAATTTGGATAATGATGAAACGGATATTCGGGTGATGGCGATGTTGATTAACATTTTTATCTTAATCTCTTGTTGCGTTTGTGAGGATAAAAGCAATTTCAGCTGGAGAATAATTTCCCACAAATAATTTTTTTTCATATGAGATATTAACAGAATAAACATGATAAACGCCCTTTTTTAGTAACTCTACCACCTCTCTCTCCCTCTTAACATTATATTATACGTTTGGTTTCAGCTCCCCACACATTATGTTTCATCCCCCATCCTCTCTCTCCCTACCTTTTTCCCGAACAAAATAAAACATCTGAAGGAGAATCGAATGATCCCCCTTCCCTACCCACGTTTTTTTGTAGTATGACGTGAGCTTGCACATTCAACTATTGTGAATTAATAAATGCTGTTTAGCTTGTCGAGTGTACGAATTACCACAACCTCTAAAAGTATTAATAATATGAATTTTCAGAATGCATGATTTGGTCAGTGGAACTTTATCTGAATGCAGGATAAACTGTATCCAGTATTTTGTACATAATTTATATTTCATTTTCCCGAAATCCATCTTTGAAAGTGGTGTTTTATCGCTTTAAAACTCTAAACCGTTGTTGCAACGAGCACATATTTTTTTCACATTTTCTGCTCCGGATTAGATAATTTGTATAGTATCGGTTACTGCGGATACATTTTGCTTTCAATAACAGCCATAGCAAGGAACATGGGCTGATTTAATGGATTAGAATGGAGACTATATACAGGGGAGCAATCAACTTTATCAAGGGTTCACCCCAGGGGGTAAAGATCGCCCCCTCTTAGCTCTTTGAAATCGATCGCAGTGCTCATGGATTAGGCACTCTTAATTCAAATGAAACTCCGACGCCCGAGACAAGTGGTATAAGGTTATAAGAATATCACAATTAGTTAATTGGGAGTGAGAACTCTCTGGACCTAGCATCACTTTGATCGCATCGGCGCTGAAAGCGTTATGAGCGATTCATTTAAATTAGGAAATGCATGTTCGAATGAGGGGGGGGGGGGCATGACATGAGAATAAAAAAACTGTTTGTCCATCGATTGGTCATGTAGGGTCGAGCAGACTTGTCGGACGATTGTTTATAAAATTGGCAATGACAAGAAGGTTTATTATTTGCGGCATCTACGTGTAGTAATTAACGTTCTGTCATTAATTCCTTACCCCCTTAAGCTCCTTATCATACAATACACGCTCCCCCTCTTTCTCCTTTTCACTTCTTTTCTCTTGACGTAGATGCACATGCATCATGATGCATGCTCTTTCTATAGCAATAAACGCGATATGTTCACATCTGGGTTAGATAGAAGGTAATACCGAACTTCAAAGCAAACATTGGATCACGTGACATCTGACTTGACTTTCAACCCACTTCATGCACTCTCAGTAGTATAAAGCTACAATACCTGACGACTCTCTGAGGACGAAGGATGGGGGACAACATACCGGGGAATTAAACTATTATTGGCCAGGTGGAGAGGAAATCGTTTCACATCGTAAGAAATGAAAAACAGAGGGTATACATTCTTGAAACCCCCAAAATACTTCTTTCCTGCGTTGCGAGATCCGGGGCGGGAACTTGACCTGGACTGACAGGTGCACGGTGGCAGGGAACAACCTTGTCGTCGAGATCTAAACCCATATATCATCAGACCTAACAATAATCCCAAAATGTTTTTTTTATACGCGAAGCCTATCTTCCTGCTCGTGATCCAGGACATTTCTTCATTATGTTTTAATTGTGTCGTTTTTAATTAATGCTTTCATTGTGTTCATTATTCTATCTAGCAAAGCAGACTGAATTTGTCATAAATATCGGAGTTGGATGTCTCTTCAATCTCTTATGATATTATCCATAAATTGACATACGACACAATAGAGATACTGTCTACGAAATATCGACAGGTGGAATCGCAATCACATTGGCAGCAGAATCGTTTGCAAGATATCCCGAAGCATATCAAACATTCATGAGGTAATGTTCAAATTACGGAGGGATCATGGTCGACAAAGGGGGACAAAACGATCACTTTTAGTTTGAACTTTTATGGGTTTCCACTTTAAGAGGGTTTGATCAACTTGATCAAAGAAACAGATTAAAGGTGAAAAAGTCGTAAAGTCGTCAAAACTGTTCATACTTCAGCTAGGTATTTTAACATCTGACACTTTGTATCGCCGACAATGGCCGAGGAGTGGGCATCGCTTATCGTCTATCGCGACTTCTGCTTATCCATGTGACATTTTGAAACGATGTAATGATGATCAGGAAGATACCCTGACTTGTTTTTTTTTTCATCCCTCTCTTTTTGTAGCTTAAAATTCATCTAGGAGAATATTTTGGAATATTTAAAATGTCTCTTTTGTTGTAAAATATATGATTATTTTGATGTGTTTCTTACACAACGCATCGGCTGATTATTATACTTTAAAGTTACTATATCGTAAAGTTACCATATACCTCGAATTCAGGTAACATTAAGGTTAGATGACCGCAGGTGGACTCTTAATTCATTTCAATTTATCAAGTTTTTTAGCCCAGCTTTCCCTTTTAATGAAGAATATGATTATTTCAATGTGTTTCTTAAACCAATCATCGACTGATTATCAGTTCTTATATCTTTAAGTTACCACATACCACGTATTCAAGTAACATTAAAGTTAAATGACCGCTGGTGGACTTTTAATCATTTCTATTGAATAAGTTTTTTAGCCTAACTACTCGCATCATGTTATTCATGGGGACATCTGACACTGTTTGTAACGGATTACAAATTGCTCTATTAAGATGGATGTGCGGCAGACGACAGCGTGACGGTGAATGAGGGATTGTGGGAAACGATTGGCGCCAAAAGTGACTGGGTGGAATTTTATAGTCTTGACATGCAGAATCAATGGGCAGAACTTTTATACCCGTGTGTGTAACGTGGTGATGAATATTGCAAGAGATGTTGCTCTTGTATTGATGGTGATAGGATGAATTGTGTACAGCGAGCAGCGGGAGATAGGTCAGACAGGCCGGGCTGTGTGGGTGTGGGGGGGGGGGGTGAGATTCTCGAAAGTAACAGGCAAAAGAGGGCGCGGTATTTGACAAGATGGCGTATAATATGGAATACGATTCATAAGGGTTTGAAACAGTTTCAACATTTTCATTCTTCTTCGCAATAAGAATTGCCATGCACACATTGCGTACGTAATTTTTTTGTTTTGAAGTATACTCTCTAGCAAGTTTCGTCCTAAGATAAAGAAGTGATAAGGGAATGATTTTTTAGTATCTATTCAACAATAATTATGTACAAGTTATTTGAATATATGACGATATAATTTTAAAAATAGTGTCTATTCAAGCACGTTTTGTCCTAAGATAAGGGAGATACAACCGAATCACTCACGTAACTCAATCCTTTTGCGCTTCTCACAATTAAGCCAAATGATAAGTACGAAATTCTTCTATTCTTATAATCATAAACCATACTTCAAAGTTCAAGTATAATCCATAAATACTTTATTATGACAATCCTGAGTCCAGATTCAATCTGAACTCTCTTATTCGGGGCACGTTCGAAACCCAAAGTTTACAGCTGATCGTCCCCACACGGCCCAATCTATTTGTGATGCCAATATCCCTATTGCCCCTTTTTTTCTAATGCCATGTTATCGTGCTTTCATGTCACGTTACATTACACACGCAGCTACACATCATCACCGCGCAACGGCCCCGCTACAATGTCAACACGATAAAGGAATGAAAATACAAGCATTAACCTCATAAAAAGTTAATATTCCTCAAAGCATATTTTATACCCCTTTCATAAACCTATCCTCCAATTAGCCGCCTAATAGAAATGCGGATAATTCAATAAAAATTGCGTTCACAAACTCCGAAAATTATCCGCATTATTTTTACAAGCGCCCGTCCTGAAAAAGGCGGATAATCGTCATGACAACTGGAAACGCCCCCTCCGATGCGGTTGTGTTGGAAAAGGGTGACCTTGTGACCGCACCATGGCAATTATCCGCATTATTTGGAAATACGTTCATAAACTCAAAATCTTGTCCCGATGCTGCTATTATGCGGATAATTGCAGCATCAAAATAATGCTGATAACTCTGGTCCTCCTCCGAATTTACGACCAAATTATGCTGCTATTAGCCGCATAATTGGGTTTATGAAAGGGGTATTAGTCTCTTTATAGATAGCTGCCTGGCAAGTGCTCATACTTAGCAAAATGGCTATGATTTTCCTTTCTCCACAGAATTTCATCGGCCTTTAATTCCGCAGATTTACGTGTAGCTTAATTCTGATCACGATTTGACTCCTGCCAATGGCGCCACTATTGTGTAAGTGTGCATGATGTATACATAGTTTCAAAGTCACGCACGGGGTTTATATATGTGCCATGTTTAAACTGGAGAAGATAATGTTGAATTTTCGTGAGTGGATTTGTATGGGTTTTTTTCAGCGCTCTGATTCGAAACTAAATTGAAATGACACGCTACTGCAGCTCGGAGGTAAGAAATAGATCGATGGGTTAGCAAGTTACATGCCCTCGTCGTTGGTATATACACAGTAAAAAAAATTATACAACGCTGTTTACTATATGAACCTTACAGTAATTGTTTAAACAGTTTAAACAAGTGTTTAAATCTTAAATCAAAAAAGTTTAATTTTCAATATCTAATCTTCAATAAATTAAACATGATTGTTTAAACAGTTAAACAAATACTGTAAGGTTCATATAGTAAACAGCGTTGTATAAAATCTTAAACAGCGTTTTTACTGTGTAGGCCTTCGTTGATGCTTGTTCGGGGCGGCATCAGAGCCAGTTTTCATCCCCCCTTATTTTCAGAGTTTTCCCACTTTCCCCACTTTAATAACACTTAAGATTAAGAAATATTTAACAGCCGACGCATCGCGACGCCCGGGCCCCTGTCCCTAATATAGCGCCCACCATCACATCTACAATCACTATTAAACGAGGAATAGTGTTTTTCAACGATTCGAAAGTAATTTGTATTGAAGTTAAAAGTCAATGTGAGGTTTAATTATGTATCCAGCAAGATTTTTCTTTCAGACAAAATTAACGAATATAGGGATATTGAAGAGCAATCATTTGGAGTGGATGGTACTTTCTCATCACATTTTCCCTACATATCATGAAATAATTTCATAGCTCACGTCAGTGGCGTAACTATGGGGGGCACGGAGGGGCACGTGCCCCCCCCCCCCATCGGCTGGACAAAAAAAAACGGGGGAAAAAGGAGAAAAAAAGAAGGAGAAAGAAAGAGAAACGTATTGGGGAAGAAGAAATTATTGTATTTTATGTTATATTATATATATATCATATATTACATATTACATAAGAAATATTTTTTTCATAAATTTATGAAACATAATTGGCTTAGGGCGTATATAGTGGACTGGCGAGATGTCTGCTCTTCATATAAAAAAATTCAGCTCACATCATTTGGTTAGTGAAATACGTATGGTCTTAGTGAATTCCTACAAATAAGCCTTAGAATGCCCCTCTTTAGGTCTGAATTTCAAAAAATTTCTGCTCGCGCTTCGCGCTCGCAATATTTGATTAGTCAGATATGTACTATGTTCATGATTACAATGACTACAAAAGGTGTTTCATGGGTTAGCTGTAATTCTAACAAAATCAGCAAGCGCTTGCATGGCGCTCGCATCAGATGACTATAGTGAGATATGTATGCTCTTAATGAATTCCCTTAAACAGTCCTTAAAATATCCCTGTTTCGGGTCAATATATACAAAAAATTTCAGCTCGCGCTTCGCGCTCGCATTGTTTTTTTTTGTGAGAGAGGTACGTATCATGATTACAAAAAATTGCTTATGATATCCTTTCTTAGGTCTGAATATAAATTTTTTTTAGCTCGCGCTCGCATTATTTGATAAGTGAAATACATATCCGTTTAATGGCTCCGTACTTAAAATTTCTCTATTAGGTCAGTATACCTGGCAATTGACTCAAAATTTTTGCTGGTGCCCCCCCCCCCCCAATGCCATGACCCACGGTACGCAACTGGCTCACGTAATTATTTACACCTTTCTCACAACTTTCGTTTAACGTAATATTTTTGGTTGGGTTCATGTGGAAATTCTCAATGGGCGCAATCGCAGCCGTTGCAAATGTCGTCGACTCGTAAGGAATCTGCAAATCGCAATGATCGTCACTAACATGACTAATGTGCAGGAGAGTCATGATAGTCCTTTATTGTCAGTAAACATTTCATGAATCGCATATATCCATCATATTATAATGCCTAATGCATAAGATGACGGTCGAATGGAAATGGATAGCAGCATTGACTTACATCTTGATCGATTGCTGGCAATTGTAGCGCGTCATTGAGAAAACAGATCTCGCGTTATTTTGATAAACGGGTGAATCCGAGATTTCTTTTTCAGCTCTGGGACTGATAATGATATTTCACTATCAAGACTACTGTCAATTCCGAGCAAATAAATGTAATACGACGAAGATTGATCGGAAACATTCAAATCTGATTAGAGTCATGATCAATTGATCATAACACTTTTCTATTCTTTCGTGATATCCTAATCTTAATGTATGTTTTTAGGAAAAGGAACAACATTGATTACAAAAGAAAAATTGAGAAAAATATGTACGCAACCAGTTGAGCAGGTGTGACCGATGCCAGTACCTTAGTTAAAGTTAGAGTTATCATGTTGTGAAATGAAATTGAGGAATGAATTTTATCAAATTTGAAAGTTTTTATTACAGTGAATATCTAATTTAGAATCCATAAAGATTACTGTACGTATATATAAATGTACGTATGGATATTAAAGAAAAAAATATTCGGCTGGACATTTAAGTACTTTTCGCCATATTTCATGACATCTTAAGCATGTTAAGACAATTGATTTGAAATGGATAGTTTGACTATACAAATCCTCCAAAATATATATAGAACTTTCAAAGTTACTAATAAAAAGCCATCGATAATTGTAAAATATCCATGACTTGAAGTACCCGTGACAGTTCAAGTTTCAAGCAATATTTTACAAGTTAAAGTGATTCCATGACATTGGCTCCGGCGATAACTCAGCATTGCTACCCTAACCCCTAACCCTCCGTCTTAGAATAAAGCCAGGAAAAGTTTGTCGTATAGGAGTATGTAGTGTCACTATTTAAGCTGCACACACACACACACACACACACACCCACACAGTATACCCCCTCTCTCTCTTTCTCTGAGTCTCCCCTTTTTTTCAGTATTTCCCTCAGAAGTATCT
The DNA here is from genome assembly GCF_037042905.1 of Lytechinus pictus. Taxonomy (NCBI): domain Eukaryota; kingdom Metazoa; phylum Echinodermata; class Echinoidea; order Temnopleuroida; family Toxopneustidae; genus Lytechinus; species Lytechinus pictus. Next base: position 22,370,110 of record NC_087256.1, read on the forward strand.
CTTCACCACTCCCATGCAGTTTCCCCATCTCTTGCGCCTCTCCATCCCATTCCTCTATCATTCTTCAAGGCAGGATACACGTGCACCCATTCACGACATGGTGAAAGTAGAGTGGCTGTTACACGTGGACTTTTTTCGCCAGCGCGTATACGTCGCGTCGCGAGGTACTGTCCTTGTAACCAGTCGTTTTGTCCTGTAATCTTATTTCTTCACGTCAAACATTCTATTCTTGATTGAGAATTACCTTTTTTAACGCAAAAAATATCAAGAATTCAATTTCTTTATATGAAAAATAATTTGAGTATTTAACAAAAGTAATTCTTGATATGAAAAAGTTGGATTAATCAATAAAACGGCTTACGACGTAGACTAAGTACGCCCGCATACACTGTCTAAACGCTCCAGTGTGACTAGCCCCTCGAAATGAAAAGGAGCTATCCATGACACTGACATCCAGTTGCACGGTTCAATTGGTAACACGATAACGCGATACTTAGGGTGTCCCATTTTTCTCTCGAATAGTTGCCATATCTCGTTCATGTCGCGCGAATCTCGCGGGAGATGCGGAGTCTCGGGGGTCCCGGGATTTAGCTTCGTAGGTATCAGATTCTTTGTGTGAAAGAGCGGTTGAAAAAGGTGTGAATTAATGGGAATGTGAATGGGAAAATCGCTGAGAAACGACTAGGGCCTAGGGATGTCAAGAGAGATACGACTCGAAAAATAGGGTGAATTGAAACGAATAGCTTTCATACTATAATCATAATCGTGCATGTCTTGTCTTTAATGTTTGTATATCGTGATCATTAACTACTACTTTAAACAACAATAAAATAATGATAATAATAATCACCGTTATAATGATAATTGCAGAAACAATATTGATAATGAAACGCGAAAGGATTTTGTATCAACAACGCCATAAAGGATAATGATGATGATGATGATGGTGATGATGATAAAAATAATACACGATATACCACCATGTATACTGTTTTAGTTAAAGTAGAAGTCGTGTTTAGTCTTCTTCGCAGTAGAAGTAGAAGTCACTTGCATAAAAACAAATATCATGAAATTTGATTTTCGTTTTTAAAAGGTAATTATTGCTCCCTTGCTTCGCCTCCTCGCAACTATTTCTCAATTTTCTTTCCGTATATACAGTACACTATGTTGTGCCATCTAGAAATGCGTGATTCATTACCCTCAACAAAATCTCATTTTGATATAATTCTTGGTCACCTTCATAGTGTTGAAGCAAAAACAGGAACAATATGAAGCACGCTACATGAATTACATTGAACTTTACTAGGACAAGCTTCAAATTAGAAAATTGCAGACTTAATCATTATTTCAACAGAATACATTCGCCCAGATATTTTATATAACCGTGAAATATAAGAAATGTCTTGCAGTAGGTGATAAAAGGATGGAAATAAGATAATGGATTTTGGGTGGAGGAAGGATATTTCATCTCAAGGTTGTGGACCAGGATCGGTTAGGTGTTATTATGGGTATAAAGGTAATGGTCACTGCCGTCTGGTCAACTGTACTTTTATTTATTAGAACTGGAAAAAACTTTTGAAAACTATAATGGACAAGATACATCGAACAGAAGAAGAACTGGAGTGGGAATAGAGACAGAGAAAGAGGAGGTAGCATATGGGGGGGGGGGGTAAATCTCCACTAGATAAAATAGCGTCATGAAAGAGCGCATTGACATTTGCTGCCTTTTGTAAACTGTTTTAACTTCATGAAATGACTACTCTTACCTTAAGAAAAAGTGACAAAAAGTAGGCATTTTAAAGTCATGACAGTGTGTCCTCATGGTTTTCTTGTTTAAACATGCCTATTCAATAAGCCTATGCCAAGGTTTTGAAAAAAGGTATTTTTAGCAAAATCAAGGACTAGTGAATTAGGATATGATTAATCATACGTCTACACTGATTGTTATCCTCCAAAAACAAATCGCCATGCTCCGAAATATACTCTCAACAAAAACAAATCTAAGATCAGCTAGAAGTGATTCAATAAATATCTACAGGAGTAAATGCAGGCCCGGAATGATGGTTGCTGTGATTCGAAACAAAACTTCCAGGAGAGAAGAAGTTCCGATTGTGCGTGTATACACTGATGCCAGAAATGCAAACTTCTCGTGGGGGTATACTATGGAGGTTAACAAACTCATTTTGAATTCCATCTATCGTGTACTATCATGAAGGATTAAAGTATGTTGTTTTGACAGAGGGGCTGTCACAATACCGGGCCTTAACCGGTGCCCCCTTATGGACTCAAAACCCAATTGTGTGTCCTCTTGCACGTAGGCCGCGGGCTACAAATCGCAATTGATAACTAAATCAGAGCTCCAGGAATATGGAAAAAAAGGAAAATCATGAGAAAAAAGTGTTTTCTTTCATCCACTGGGGAGGGGATCGAGGTGAAGGTTCGGAGAAAGGTGAGTGGTTATTTTCATTACTTTTTTTGTTGTTTTTGAGGTGGAAGTCGTGTCTCATTGCGATTTTGCCGTCACTTAGAATTACCCTGGTAATGCCTTAAAGCTTGGGTAGTGACGTTTGTGGAGGATAGGGACACAGAAAAGTAACAAAAGCAATGAATGAAAACCCTTTATAATGATTACAATTATTGAAATACACAACTCCGCCTCCCCAATTTTCAGTTATTTTTTCAGTTTATTTGACAATTACCGCCTGATGCGCCTATGCTTGATATTCTCTACGGTGAAATTTGGGAGACTGGTTCCGGTTTAAATGGCAGAAAATGGCAGAAACAAAATTATCAAAAAGATATTGACGAAGGTGTGTGAATAATCCATCAAAAAATAAAAAAGTTATTATAATTTTAATTATTTGATTAGTGACGTCATATGCGAGCAGATTTCCTACATATCGTATGGTAAGAAATCGAAAATGGTTTTTAATGCATCTTCAGTATGTCAACAACAAAAAATGATTTGACACAAAATATAAATAAGCCATCAAGAACCATTAAAAAAATGAAATTTATGCATTTTATATTACATAACATATGGGGCAGCTGCTCGGTTATGACGTCATAAATCCCAAACTTAAAATTCTAATAACTTCCTTAATCTTTAATGGATTTTTTTTCAAACATTCACCAATGTTTTTTAATTATTTCTTTCTGCTATTTTACAACAAACTTTTTTTCAGGGTGAACTTCCCCTTTAAGATAGAGATACGAGCGAACGTAACTACAAAATATACTAATGGGACTGGGTTCGATTTTTATTTTTAGTTGTATTTAAACGCAGCTACCTCTACAATGACGCTATAGTGCAGTGGTGTAATGAACAGAAAAGTATACACAAACAAAACAAATGAGAAGAGGATGGGAGAGTTAGGATGTGGTGCACCAGCGTAAATCCGTGACGTCATGCTATTCAAGAGGGAGGGGGGGGGGGTGTGGAACAATAAATTACTCACCCCCCCCCCCGAGTAATAGGTGTGACGCAAGGATTTTCGGCAGGGATGCGGTGCACGATTTTTGAAGTGTGAGAGAAGCGAGCGAGCTGGAAAATAAAACTATTTCTATTATAAAAAAATCTGCATCACAATGTTGGGTAATGTCTTGCTACCTATATTCGCCAAATCAAGAAAAGTATAGGCCTAGTTAGGTGGAAGTAATGATACAATTTTTTTATGAGGGGACTTCCCTTTACACCACGCCATTAAAGCTATAAATAGAATTTCTAGCAAGGCACGTAGATGAATAAACCAATTCCATTAACCTGCTAATTAATGGGCTATAAAAACTGGTATATAGTTTCGATACATAACCTGGAGTTAAATTTGAATAACCTTGGGTAATAAGATATTAATTCAGCTACGATAGCGTTCGATTAGAGAAAGATGTGGATGAAACAAGTGGAGCGCCTCTGGTAGTCTCACCTGCATCGCGCGATTCAATAGAGCAGCAGTGCTGACTTTGAAAACTACTACTAGTATAACCAAGGAGATATCACTCTCTCCTTGGTATAACATAATTATTCACAAAAAACACCATTCATATAATACAATAATACGTTCATTGAAAATAAATGACATTTGACCTTGATCAAGCGACCTAAGACTTGTCAGTGATCAGTGATACTTGATCACCAACTATTGTTTGTTTGTATGTTTGTATTTATTTCCATATAAAACAAATTATATACATAATCAAATTACAAGAAGAAAAAGAAAAATCGTCAAATGAAATATGGAGGATTGCCCATTTCAGCGGTATTAACATAATGCTGCTGTTCTTCCATGGGGTCCTTTGCAACGTAAACATGGTAAATACGTACCATAAACTAAAAAATACACAAATAACTATAAACTTTGAAAGTTGTGAGAGCAATCTAATAATTACCTTCAAAATGGCCAAAGTACAATGACCTTAAATGACCTTTGACTTTGGTCATGTGACCTGAAACTCTAATGAGATGTTCACTGATACTTGATTACCGTACTCTTATGCCCAAGTTTTATGAACTAGATCCATACACTTTCGGAGTTATGATGGTTATGCAACAAATACCCCGAACATGGCCAAAGTTGATGGATTCATCGTAAAAATCAATTTATTTCAAGAAATAAATTGATTTCACCATAAATCCTGTAAATCAAGTTTTCATGACTTATTATACTTTAAAGAAAATGATAAAAAGTAATAAACAATTATGCCTTCCTTCCCTCCTCCTCTCTCTTTCCTTCTTTTTTTTATCCTAACCTTTTCTCTTCATCCAAAGTGCCGATGGTGATATGATGAATGACAGTGCTGTCTGAATTAGACTTCATTAATAATTTGCCAAACATAATAGTCATGTGAATAACATGATCTTCAAAGTCACTACTCTCCTCTCTTTCATGCTGATAATGAAAACCGTAGTGTTTTTATATTTACTTCTAATGTTTATGTCACATGAAAACAATCGATAGCAGAAAGAACAATTGTTTTGTTTATGATGATGATGATGATGATAATGATTATTATTAGTATTATTATTGTTATTATTATTATTTTCATCATTAGTATTACTATTATCATTACTTTTTTTCATTATTGATATAAAGATCATTAACATTCCTATCATTATTGTTATAATCATTATTATTACTGTTACATTATTTTCATTTTATCATCACTATCATAAACAATATCATTGTTGTATATTATTGTCCTTACTGTTCTTGTTGGTATTATTATCATTGTCACCAATGATAAATTAATACCAGGGTTTGGCAATAAATTAAGGTAGAATAAGCTACACAAAATAATATTTCATTGGAAGTACAAAATGAGAATGGGCAAATGTCCTCTTCTAGGCTTATGAGTATATAACAGAGAATGTGTTAATAATATGAATGCATACAAGTGGGCGGCGTGGTCTAGTGGTTAAAAGAGTTATAATAATAAGAGTTTCGTCTTTCAGTCTGAGGGACGTGGCGTGTTTTTCTTCAGCAAGAAATTTACACTCACACTGTGCTGCTCTCAACACGGGTGCAGGTAAATGGGTACCCAGTATGAAGAAATTCCTCAAATGCTTGAGCGCCCGATCAAGGTAACTGTGGTAGCGCCGGGGTAGTAATAATATAATCATGTTAAGCAGGGCCCCATTGGAGAACAGTGTTTGGACCTGAAGTGGCTACCCTGGGTAAAACATAACGGTGTTGTTATCATTATCATCATTATTATTACTATTATTTTTATCATTATTATTACTATTAGTATTATTATTTTCATTATTATCATCATCATCATCATCAGTATGGGGGATATAGACTGCGAGTCATAGAAAGACAGCGACTCGGGGAGAGAGGGGTAATATATTTTTCATAACATAGTTATTTTATAAACATTATCACATAGTACCTCCTGCATGGCAATACGCAGGCTTCGAAAATATTACTTCGTTCATATACTTCGACCGTGCTAATTGGAAATTGAACACTTACGGAATGGAAGGGACGGCAATTAATTCATCGCATGTACACCAAAGTGGACTGTCAACAACATTCTTACCGCGGCAGAATAGCACTGTAAACATATCAGACGCGCAAGGTAGTTGTTTGCATAAGGTATATTTGAAACCGTGCTGTTGTGTCCATAACAATATTTGTCATTATACAATGGATTTCATACATTTAATCTCAAATCTAAATCTGAATATATATATAGTCCAAACAAGTGAGGCAATTTCATTCTTTCGCAATCTCTATTTTCACGTTGCCTTGCCGTTTGACAGACTATTAGGATTTTACTTGCTTGAAGCAACGATGAAATCATTCTAACTCTCTCATAATGGACTATTTCGAAACAGTATAAGCTCGATAAGATTTATTTCATCTACTGCTATGTGCGTATACAATCTTTTACATACGAGCTAATTGCAAAAATACAATTTCCTATCCAGCGTATGTAATTGACTTTTTCATCATCTTAAATGATCAGACTTCATCGGATGTATTTAAGTGACTATTTTATCACCTTAATGATCACTGTCTTACGCGGATATAACAAGTATAATACTATGCCAGGAGAATAGCAAAATAATACTTCCACACTAAAGATTGCCAAGGCAAATATTAGAAAAAGAAAACAATAACAAAGTATTTATATATAAAAAAAAAAAATCATCAATAGCTAGCATTTTCTGTAAACGAAATGCAAGCAAATTTATCAGCATTATTAATCAGAAAATCTACTTAATTGTGATTTTACTTTGGTACAAAATAAAGATGTAAAAAGGATACTGACCAGTTAAGCTGTAATATTATACATTGTATAATCCGTGGAGCGGTTCTGACAATACGAAAGTGTGTTTTATGACATATCAGTGAACAACAAGATTTTGCAAATGGGATATTACATAAAATTTAGCTTTTGAATGATTAATTCAATAATAACCAGCTGTATTCCTTACTTGTATATTGCTCACCTATAAATTCGTTGAAGGAGGGATACCACCCCATGCTTTAAAAGCAATGACGTCAAAATAATTGAAGAAAAAAAACAGTTTTAGTTTTCGTTTTCTAATCTGATACATCATACGCCGCTTCGCTTTTAAATAGAATACAAAAGAATAATAATAAACAAACAAGAACGTATTTCGTAAAGTAAGTCGGTGATATTAAGGATCCCTAATTGAATTCTTCTACCGAGCTAGGCATGGGTGTTTCTTTTCATAAGAAAGCAATTTGACTAATTTCTTTCAATGCACTTACCTGTATATCTTGCTCGAGTATACCAATGCAATTATAGGCCCATGAATAGGGCTGATGATACAGTATGAATCTTATCCAAATAGAAATTTGACACTGGCCATGTATAGTTTTGTCATAAACGAGAATCTTTTCACCTCTTTAAAGCAAAGACAGTCGATTAAATCAGCAGCTAAACGGATCCAGCTATATGACTGCAAATCGACGACAATGTTGTTTTAATCCCCTGGTCACTGCGAAGTTTGCATGTATGTGTGATACATCTAAAATACCTGCATCTATCAAGGTATCCTGAACCAACCGCTCTAATCAATATTGAGGAGGTCCTCTAAAGGATATCAGAAATTGCTCAGCAGGCTGCCGAAAGATCTCTAGGGCTCGGATAGAACATGGTATTCTTCCTCCGCTCGACGGGACACTCTTGTCTCTACACACGCCTGTCCGACCGATGATGCAGAATTGATAAACCTTAATTACGAAACGAAAGGATGCCTGCACATCTCGGCTATCGTCCACGAGTTCACTTAGCACATTAGTGCAGTCTGAATGTTCTGATGTTCACGGTCACCCAGTGTGATATCTCTTGTCCTAATTCCGTTGCAGTTTGACCATGATTGCAATTGACAATGACCGTATGATTATAAAGAAGCTTTACATATCACCATTCTTTTCTCTTTTGCTGCCATCCGATGTTAACTTGCTCGCATCTACTGAGAAATCTGTTCTTGACTTTGTATTGTAATGCGTCCTACTTGATCGCAGCGCCGAAATAGTTCCGCATTTTGCCCCGCGGTGCTATACGGTGTCCACATTGCAGCGGTGCGTTTCATCGAGCGGTACTGAAGTCTGTCTCCTCGCCGTGTTATTCTTTATTCTTCGTTGAATTAGAATAAATTCGAGGCACAATAACAGCCTCGTGCAAACAAACTACCAGTTCCTTTCAAGAACTTTATTTCGAAAGAAAAGGAAATAAAACCCAGACTTGTCGCTCTGTTCTCCTTTCAAAATAGTTTTGAAAAAGAATAATAAATGGCAAAAAGGAACAAGGTCAACTTGTCATTATGAACTTAGTAGGATGGTGATAAATTCCAATTCGACGTAACTATTTACGTCAATCGGTTTTCCCTTTTTTACTCGGTTTTCACCCAAAAGACTGTTAAGTTTGCTCATCCACACGACATAATCATAACCTTCTTAAACATTATTTAAGCTTCGGCTAATGCATTGTAGTTCTATTTCTGTCAACAAAAGGGGGCCCTATAGCGAAATATTCACCACATACCAAAGTTTGTCGTGCGTTGGCTGGTGAGGAAAGTATATTGCAAACAGTAGGAACCACATGTTTGGATTATATTCTCCTTCGCGAAGAGCTACCAGATATTTTGAGAGCAATTATTCCTTCGAAAAGTATACATAGGCTAGGCTGTAACTATAAATAGATTGCAGGTTGGGGCCCAATGTTCTCGACGTGGTTTTAAGACTCGCAGTTCGGGGCTCCCACAATGCTCTAGATGTGACGTCTACAATGAAACATGCAAATGGACCAAAATGGCAAGTATGATCAATGAAAGTGGGTTGAAGGGAAGACACAGGGATAGAAGGTGAGGGAGAGAGAGAGGAAGGGAGATTACATAGAGACAATGAGATGGACAGGGAGACAGATCAGAGATAACGAAGTCGGGGGTAGTAACCCTAAGCCTACCACCCCCCCCCCCCCTCTTCCAACCACGCCGACACGTTCACAAAGAGGTTTCTTACAGATAATGGACGAGGGGGATTGTTAGAAATAGCCAATTTTTCTATACGGGATACATAATCCTTTTATGTCATGCATGTAGAACAATCACACAAATGATAAATTGCAAATAACTAATAGTAGATTCGATTTCTAGCATTAGTTCATACATACACGATATTCTAAGAGTACATTCACCCAGCTCCATATGAAAGATTTGGAATAGAATTCGTCAATTGGTGAATGGAAACATTGGAAGATGCCTTATGGCGATAAAATCAAAACTTTACGAAATACAGTGGCAAAATTTCAATGGAAGCATCAAGCACCTTCGCAGCATAAATAGTCAAAATGATTTTGTGACCTGGTATTTCCCCCTCCATTTGTATTAAACATGTTGAATGGTTTTATTTTATTTTATATTTATGTCTTTTCGACTTGTATAAAACACAAACGGTTATCCCGATTCAGCCCCTTTTTCAGCCCCGATTCAACCCTTTTTCAAAATCGTAAAACATTGCTAATCTAAATACAAATACATACGGTTTTTGTTTAATAACTGTTCGCTTCTGTATTTCATGGTTTATATGAGCAAAATACTGAATCAATAAGAGTGCCATCTTACAACAAACCATTTTGAGATCTTGAACCGCAAACAAAAAGGGAAATTGGGTTATATGTGATCACTGCATTTGTCACACATCTGAACAAAGGCATAACTAAAAGATACATTAAAAAATCAGAATGGCGTCCTTTTTTCAGCTATCATAACAATCTCTCTAAAACATCAAAGGGATGATCGATTTCTCTCGGCGGACAATAGGTTCTTGAGCCACGCAGTTTTCTACCTGATCGACCAATGGAGTGTTTTATGTGTAGTTGAAACCCTGAGGGCAAATCTTTTTTTTCGATTTCTAGGCATTAATGTCCCAATTTGTCAGTGAAAGTAGACATGAACAGAACAAGAGACAAAAGAACCAGGATCTTCAGCACAGCCCCTATCCCTCCGCCCCCCAAGAAAAAATATCGAGAACTCAAGCTAATAATCTACAAAAGGCGTCATGTACAAAGGCCATAATAGTACTTCATAAAGCATGAGTTTTAGACTTATGTGATCCTGTTCGGGGTTCTTTTATGAAAATAATAATTTTAAAAAAATGTCTCTCGAATGTTTCGACGGATGTTCAGATGAAAACGTTATTTTTTCGATTAATTATTAGTAGTTAATTTGACGGGAACACATAAGAAAGTTGACTCACTTTTTTACCCACTCTTGTTTTACATACCAGCTTTTACCCCCTCCCCTCCGCTCTCACTTTGGCGGTTTCCCCTCACTCTCCCTCCTCTCTCTCTCTCACTCTCTCTCTCTCCCTCCTTCCTCCTTTCTCTTTATATCAGATTTTCAATACTACGGTGCCATGTTTCATTGACATCAATCTATTTTCCTTTTTAGGGGTATGTCTTTTTTTCCGATGGGGGTGGACCTTGTCATTTCCTCACGCTACGTTCACTATTGGTAGGTATCTATATCATGAATACCCGCTCTCGACACCTTTGCATGTAATACTGACTGCATTGGCCAGCCCTCCTTTGAATTGAGTAAAGAAAAATCAGATCCATTGGTCCACTTACCTCCAGACACAGACAATGATTGCCTTTGGCATCTTCTAAACATAGCTCCCCCAAATCCAGATCTATTTAGGCGTAAACCAAATTTGCAATAGCCGCTGCTCTATAAACGCTGGCCATGAGAATGTTTCTCCTGATATTACTGTCCAATTTCAGTAATTTACCGCCATTTGTTCCGCGACTGATGCTAACATTCGTTTTAGAAGTGAGGAGGTAGAAGAACATTGATACGAGCTGCTGCAGAAGATGTTCTATAGATATGATGTCGGTCATGTGAATGTTTCGGTTAACATGCTCAATTTTTTTTCTGATTTTTATTGTAAATTCGCCTCTAATCATCATTCTGTAGAAAATGTGAACGACTGGCGTACAGAAGGGGGAGGCTTTGGGCTCTTGCCCCTCCCCCCAAAACAAAAAAAAAGAATTCATGACCAAAAAAAAAAGAAAAAAGGAAAGAAAAGGAAAGAGAGAAGGACGAAATATGAGATTATTTTCTGAATATTATGTCAGCATCTATTACACAATTAGATTTTTGTATTAAAAATGTTTAACTTCTTGCTCGCTCGCTTCGCTGACTCATAACTTTTTAAATAAATTTTACGCGATACGCCATATTTAGCCCTCAACAGTTCCCCTCAATAGTTTTGGCTCATTACGCCACTGACAAGTTTTTCTTACACATTTCCTTATAGGAGAATCCGAACCATACAAAAAAAAAATTATGGGACTACACATATAAATTCTTTTTTACGTAATTCCAATTTAACAGAAAACTAAATTTTTTTGTTGTTGAAATTCTAAGTTGGATAATCTGAAGGTCATCACTTTACATCAAATCAAGAGAAAATTTGCAGATATAAGTAGCGGGAAAGGTTAAAAAATGTCGTATTTGTGGTGCCGGACATGGCGTAATGCGACTGACCGAAATTTTCTATCCACGAGAGAAACTCGAAATTGCTTCCGAAGTTCTAATGTCTCATTAGAGACTTTTATAAAATAGCTGTATTATTTTAAGCATCGCGATTGGTCAATACGCGTCACATGACATCCAACTTTGTTTGTGCACTGCACGGTAGTGCAAAAGGTGTGCAACGAAAATTGACATTGCACGCTCGAGCAAACCAGTGCGGTAGAAATCCAACAAAACTGTACTGTAACTTTTTAAAAAATTGTTAAGTTCTGTGTTGCTATTTTATAAAACAAATAATGCACTTGCTCTGTCGTGCGTAAAAGTAAATGCAGAGAAAGCTCGGTTTCTTCAGATGGAGCACACTGGGCACTCGCCGCAAGCGGCTCGTGCACAGTGCGACTCCTATCTAAAGAAACCTCGCGTGCTCTGCATTTCCACTAACGCACTCGGCTGCATGCATTATTTGTATACTATTTGTAAGTAATGTTTTACAGGTATTGAAATTAAAAGTGTTTTGATTTGAAAGAACTATTAAATCAGTCACTCTTTTCCATGTCCTTCTTGTGTAATGCGATTGACCGATTGGGGGGGGGGGGGGACGTCATGGCGGCCACAATATACATCCTACAACCATTCTGTATGTTTTGTTTTTAAAGCCTCGGTTGTCAAGATACATTGACAGTGTAAACTTGACAGAAAGACTCACCTCTGTAAAACTGATAGCATCAAGTATTAAAAAAGACAGTCACGTAAAAGTGTAATGCGACTCTCCGTGGAATCGCCCATATATGTATATATTATATATATATATATATATATATATATATATCAGAAATGCGAAACAAATGATATTCACGAGTAATGCAAGTTTGCAATGCCAACACGTTCTTTATGTTGGCATTGCAAACTTGCATTACTCGTTAATATAATTTGTTTCGCATTTTGATGTTTTATTATTGCCAATTCGTGGAAAATAGTATTTAGTGTATTCAACGACTAAGGGTGAGAGGAACCAGGAATTACAGAGGTATAAAGACAGGGACCGACAGGGAAGGAGAGAGAGAGGGAGATATAGAGAGAGACCGACAAAACAAACACAGCTATGATAATCGTGAATCTTCTGTCCTTTTTCTCAGTTTTCACGATAGTCGTGACAAAGGAAAGAGTGATACATGATTGTACAATTTACATGAGAATAACAGCTCGAATAAACAGTCTTTAAGAATAAGAGTGCGATGTCAATATGTCTTTACGTGTGGTTTGCATTGCAAGTGAGTGAGACATTTCTGTGATTTCGACTACACCGAGAACCTAAAAATAGATAGTGTTAAACCATTTGATAATTATGTGGAGCAATGTGAAAATAGAGTATAATTATGAATGGCTTGACAAACACCCCCCCCCCTCCGGATGATTGAAATTGTATGACATCATCGAGATCTAGCAATCCCCAGCAATATAATATACATTACATTTCTTTTCAACAACTTCATTCCATAGGCCAGCTGCAGGAGATAAAAAAAAAGAATGGCTCTAAACTGCTAAACTGGCAACTCTCGTATAACAAGGGAATTGTTACTTTTTTTTAAGTATATGTCCTTATAGTAGAGCGGATTAGCCGAACAATTGTGCAAATTTTGACTAAAGCATGAAACTTTCACAAGTATAAGTATATGCCCTAAGATTTATTTTAAAGATGGGAGGTAAATTTTTAAATGCCATTTTCGGCCGTTGCCATGGCAACGGATTAATTTTTCAAAAATGACATACATTCCCATGTAAATGCTAAATAAACATGATATAGATGACCAAAATGATAATTTTTAAGCTCCCAAATGAATATATATAAAATTTAGAAACATTCAAAATTAACAAGATAGTTCCAATTGGTCCGTTGCCATGGCAACGACTTGTTTTTCCCCAGAAAAATAAAAAAACTGATTAAAAAAACGTTGTAGAATAGGATTTATCTTTAATTTTCCCGAATTTTACAGTGTTGAACAATGATATTTTGGTTGCTCAATGTATAAACTACATCTCAAGCCGTTGCCATGGCAACCAAATAACATCAATTTACACAAATTAAATGGTTAACAAGACAATGGACAGGTGGAAAATACAACTGGAAATGACTTAATCTGTATGCTTAAGTTTTGACCCCCTCATTTGAACAAAAAAATACAGAAAGTGTTCTGCAGGAGTTCTTTATAAAGATAAAACATTATGTTGCCTTGGTAATGCTTGAATTAAATTAAAAAAACAAATGTTGCAAAGATCCCGTTGCCATGGCAACAGCATATTTCCCTCTAGAAAGGTAAAAATATTGATAAAAATGTAGAATACGATCATCATTCCATTTTCAATATTTTTAAGGAACTAATAAAAATATATGTTTGTGACTGCATTTATAAATATAACATCTTAAGCCATTGCCATGGCAACCAAATAACATCTAATTAAAAAAAATCAATGACAGGGATGACAGGGTTATGGATAGGTGAAAAATCCAATGAAAATAACTTTTATGCATAAGTTTTGACCTACTAAATTAATTTAGGGGAAACAGTATACAGTGAGTGTTCTTCATGAACTAATTAGAATGATAAACATTGATGTTACCTTAGTAACACTTGAATTCAATGATAAATATCAATGTTGCAAATGACCTGTTGCCATAGCAACGGCTCATTTACGCAAAAAAGTTCTAGTTTTGATTAGAAAAAGGACTTTGGACTCTGATTTTTCTTTCATTTCCCCTAATTTAATGGTAAAAATTGATATGTTTGCTGTTAACATACAAACAATATCTGAAGCCATTGTCATGGCAACGAAATTAATCTAATTTGAAAAAAAAAATAACATGGTTGACAACACAATGGACAGGTGGAAAATACAATTAGAATTGACTTAATCTGTATGCTTAACTTTTGACCCCCTCATTTGAACAAAAAGTACTTAAAATGTTCTGCAGGAGTTCTTTAGAAAGATATGAACTTATGTTGCCTTGGTAACACTTGGATTAAATTCTTTTTAAAATGTTACAAAGGGCTCGTTGCCATGGCAACAGCTTATTTCTCTCTAGAAAGGTAAAAATATTGATAAGAATTTAGAATACAGACATGTATGATCATCTTTCCATTTTCAATAATTTTAAGGTACTAATCGAGATATATATGTGACTAAATTTATAAATATAACATCTTAGACCATTGCCATGGCAACCAGACAACATCTAATTAAAAAAACAACATGGATGAGAAGGATATGGACAGGTGAAAAATACAATGAAAATTCACTTGATGTGCATCACTGTATGCATCAGGATTGACCTCAATTAATCTAGGGGAAACAATACAATGAGTGTTCTGCATGAACTATTTATCATTCTAAGAATGATAAACATTGAAGTTGCCTTGGTAATAATTGAATTCGATAAACATCAACGTTGCAAATGACCTGTTGCCATAGCAACTACTCATTTCCCCAAGAAAAGTACCAGTTTTGATCAGAAAATCTGTAGAATCTGATTTTTTCCTTTCATTTCCCCTAATTTTAGGGTAAGAATGGATATGTTTCCTGTTAACATTCAAATGATAGCTTAAGCCATTGTCATGGCAACCAAATAACATCTAATTTGAAAAAAATAACATGGTGGACATGATAATGGACAGGTGGAAAATGCAATCCATTAACTCAAGGTTTGACCCAGTCAATTAATTTTGAACAAAGATTACAGTGGTTCGCATTAGTTCATTAGAATGATAAAATTTGAGGTTGCCTTGGTAATGCTTGAATTTAATGATAAATATCACTGTTACATATAGCCCGTTGCCATGGCAATGACTCCTTTTTTCCCCGAATAAAGTACCAAATTTGATCGAAAAACAGTTTAGAATCTGCATTTTGTCATAAATTTCCCCTAATTTTAGAGTGCAAAGCATTATGTTTGCTGTTGATATACAAATAACTTATGCCATTGCCATGACAACCAAATTACATCTAATTCCAGTGGCTTAATGTGGTTTATATGCAATGGTTTTAAGGGTGAAGTAGTATATTGTGACTAGTTACAAGGACAGCCAGTGGTCTGATGTGTCCAAGACCCTGAGACAGCTTCCAAAAATGGAGTTTGAAATGGCTGTTGATATATAAATGGACATAGCTTATTTCATATCCGTCTGGGATATATGATTTGGTGTCTAGACCATGGTTTCAATGGTCAAGTAATACACTATGACAAGTTACACGGACAGTCAGTTGTCCAGTATATTTAAAAAATCCAAGATGGCTTTGAAAATAGAGTCTAAAATTGTTGTTGCTGCATTAAAAAAACGTAGATTGTTAATAGCCTGGAATAAGTTTATGCCATGGTGAAATGTGTCAAACTATACATTAGGACAAGTTACAAGAACACTCAGTGGTCAAGTATGTCAAAAATCCAAGGTGGCTTCAAAAAATGGATTATAGAATAGCCCTGTTACTAAAGAATTGACATATTTCGTGTAATATCTGCCAAGGGCATATTATTTTGATATCTAAACCATGGTTTCAAAAGTCAGTAAATACATCATGACATGGAACAAGTTACAAGGACAGTGAGTAATCCAACATGTCTAAACATCTAAGATGGCTTCAAACAATCGGGGTTTAATTGGAGTCTGTTGCTTAAAAATTGACATAGTTCATTGAAAGTCAACCAAGGAAAAATGATTTTGGTGTTCAAACTTTGGTTTAAAGTTTCGAAAAATACGTTTAGACTTGTTACAATGATATCCAGTTGTCCAAATTGCCTAAAAATCCAAGAGGGTGACCAAAATGGAATCTAAAATGACTTCTATCACTAAAAAATTATCAGAGTTCATACAACCTGTGAGAAACATCTTTGGTGTCTACACTGTGGTATGAAGGGTCCACTATTACATTAGGACAAGTAACAAGGATGGTTAATTTTCAATTTTGTCCAAAATCCAAGGGAGATTCTCACAAGTGGATATCATATCCACTTCAACGTAACAGTCGTCATTTTTTAACCCATTCATTGATGCCATCTTGGATTTTCAGGCAAAATGGACATCTATACATCATTGTAACCAGTCCCAACGTATCATTTGATCCTTGAAATTCTAATGTAGACACCAAAATAACATCCCCAGGAGTATTTTTTAATGTACTATGTCCACTTTTAAGTAACATTAAAACCCCCATTTTTCAAACAATCTTTGAATTTTTGGACACAATATTGACACCTGACTGTCCATTCAACTTGACACAATGTACAGTATTAGTTGACCCCTGAAACACTAGTGTAGACACCAAAATCATACCCCCAATGTGCATTATTAATGAATTATATGTCCATTTCGAAGTAACAACAGTAAATTTAGACCCCATTTTGGAGGCCATCTTGGATTTTTTAAACATACCAGTCCATTGGTTGTCCTTGTAACTTGTTCTAATGCATTAAACCATGGTTTTATGATGATGGTTTAGACATCAAAATCATATTCCCCAGACAGATATTGAACAAACTATGTCCTAATTTATTATTTCACTTTTGAAACTATGGTTTAGACACCAAAATCATATCTCACAGGTGAATATAAAAGGAGTTATTCCACTTTTAAGTATCAGCAGCCATTTTAGAATAGTTTTTGGAAGCCATATTGGATTTTCGAATACACCTGACTGTCATTGTAACTTGTACTAATATTGTTAGACTCTTGAAACCAATGATTTACTCTTGAAACCAATGATTTAGACACCAAAATATTATCCTCCAGGCCAATATGAAATGAGCTATGTCCGCTTTAGGTATAAGCAACCATTTTAGATTCAATTTGTTGAAGCCATCTTGGATTTTTGGACATTCCAGACCACTGGCTTTCCCTGTAACTTGGTCCAATGTACTACTTGATCCTTAAAACCAATGAATAGAAACCAAATTAAAGCCATTTTATCAAGTAATGGATGAATTGTGGATTTTTAGCCTATGGCACCCACTGAGGGCACCATCTTGGAATACCCTTGCTTAAATTATTTTTAACCTTTCAACCAGTAAAGGTATTTTTTTTTTATTTGACGAGTCTACTTTTCATGTAAAATAACTAGTGAATAGATTACACTTGGCGTTGAATAGATTCATATGTTACTTTAAAAATTATCACAGTATTACAAAATTTTCTTCTTCAAAATCAGCAGTGCAATTTTGAGGGGGCCAGATATGACATATCAAGCAAAATTTACTTTAAAATGTTCTCACCGAGCCAGCGACAGAGCAAAAATTCCCAAATTTTTCCTTTTTGGTATATTATTCGTAAAATAATCATATTTTATCCATCTCTCTTTCACTTTCTCTGTATTCTTTCTTGATAATGATTTTTTTTCTTTTTTGGGAGGGGGGGGGGGAGACGGGTTGCAAATTCCCGGGAATTTTCTTGATGGAAACTTTCCATGGGAATAAACGTGACTTTTGTGGGAATTTTTTTTTAATTTTCGGCAATTTTCATGAATTTTTAAAGAAATTATGGGAATTTTCACAAAGTAACGATTTTTTGACATTTGTATGCAGGAATTAAAAGGTGTATCCTGGCAGATGATGCCTAATAGTGCTTTGCTATCATATTTCAAGCCAAGTATGCTAAAACAGTCGGACAAGGCATGATTTCATGATTTCATGATCTCCATGTAAAAGTTGATTTACTGTATTTACCTTGATTAGGATATCAAGACCATGTCTACTCCTCAAATAGACTTACGATTTTGATTCATCAACCCCTATAATCCCCTTAGATATTGATATGATGAACAGCTTTAAAACACAAATCACCCCAAAACGCTCTCTTCAAAATGGCCGCCTGCGAATACTTTGAACGTAATTGTCCAGCATCAAAATTAGAGTTTCGGGAATTTATTTTTGTAGGTCTTATTTCGATGCCATGTATAATGAAATAAGATGGTGCTTATCATGTAGCATATTTATGTTCAGCAACCTCCTATAAGGGAAAAGGAAATAAATAAACATATTTTTATCAAAATTTGTACTTTTCTGGAGCCATTTGTAACATTGATATTCATCATTATGTTCAAGCATTACCAAAACAAAAGTAATTTTTGTCATCCTAATGAAATCATGCATAGCACTTAATGTAACTTTTGTTCAAAATTAAAAGAGTAGGTCAAACCTTACGCATATTCAGTTAATTTTATTGTATTTTCCTTCGGTCCATTATCTTGTCAGCTATGTTTTTTTTGTAATGTAAATGAAATGTTATGTTATTGCCATTTCAACGCCTTAAAATGTTATTTATACATTTAACAACAAACATGTACGTGTATGTTTGACACCCTAACCTTAGTGGAAATGAATGAAAAATAAGATTCTACTAGGTATTTTTTTTTATCAAAGATGGTATTTTCTGGGGGAAAAACGATCCGTTACACATTTGCAAAAAAATGATATTAAATTCAACCATTACCAAGGCAGCATCAGTTTTTATCATGCTATTGTACTCATGCAGAACACTTACTGTAATTTTTGTTCAAAACTTAAAGGAGAATGAAACCTTTGGAACAAGATAGCTTGTGTGAAAACAGAAAAATCTAAGAAACAGATCAATGAAAGTTTGAGAAAAATCGGACAAATAATGAGAAAGTTATCAGCTTTTGAATATTGCGATCACTAATGCTATGGAGATCCTCACATTGGCAATGCGACAAAGATGTGTGATGTCACTCTTGAACAACTCTCCCCATTACTTTAGTATATATTTCACTTAAATTGCCTCTTTTATTACATCTATCAGTAGAACATGTATTCTTTCTATAGGAGGGCATGTAATACAGATTTTTAAAGAATACATCATGGATAAAGAGTTTGTATCACCATACGAAAAAGCAAAAAGACACATTTTCAGGGTCCATCAAAGGGAAAGTTGTTCATGTGTGACATCACACATCCTTGTAGCGTTGCCAATGGGAGGATCTCCATAGCATTAGAGATTGCAATATTCAAATGCTCATAACTTTCTTATTATTTGTCTGATTTTTCTCAAACTTTCTTTGTTCTTATTCTTTGATTTTTCTGTTTCGACACAAGCCTACTTGTTCCAAAGGTTTCATTCCCCTTTAATGACTGGTCAAACATTATGGAGCTTTTAAAAGTAAACCTTTATTTTACATCCCACCTGACCATTATCATTTCAACAGTAATTTTTTTTTGTATTTATAAATTACATCTTGATTGGTTGCCAAGGCAATGGCTGAAGATGTTATCTACATATTAACCGCAAACATATATTTTCTAACACCCTTAACTTAAGGGAAATGAAAGAAAAATCAGATTTTATCATGTTTTTATTTATCAAAGCTGCTGATAATTTTCTGGGGGAAATGAGCTGTTGCCATGGCAACAGAACATTTGAATTATTAATATTTATCATTTAATTCAAGAATTACCAAGGCAACATCAAGTTATTATTCTAATGCACTCATGCAGAATACTTAGTGAATTTTTTGTTTAAAATTAAATGACTAGCCAAACCTTTCGCATATTGAGTTATATTTGTATTTTCCACCTGTCCATGATCTTGTCATCCAAATTGTTATTTTTTAGTGAATTAGATATCATTTGGTTGCCATGGCAATAGCATTAGATTTTATTTAAACAATTTGCATCAAACATATCTATGTTTAACACACTAAGATTGGGGGAAATGCAAGAAAAACCAGATTCTATAGTCCTTTTTTAATAAAAACTGGTACTAAATGATCCGTTGCTATGGCAACAGGCAATTTGCAACATTGATATTTATCGTTGAATTCAAGTATTACCAAGGCAACATCAATCTGTATCATTCCAATTAGTTCATGCAGAACACTCACTGTATTATTTCCCCTAAATTAATTGAGTAGGTCAAACCTTATGCATATACATAAGTTAATTTTCATTGTACTTTTCACCTATCCATAACCTTGTCATCCCTGCTGTTGTTTTTTAAATTAGATGTTATCTGGTTGCCATGGCAATGGCTTAAGATGTTATATTTATAAATGTAGTCACAATCATATTTTGATTAGTTCCTTAAAAATATTGAAAATGGAATGATGATCATACATGTATTCTATATTTTTATCAATATTTTTACCTTTCTAGAGGGAAATATGCTGTTGCCATGGCAACGGGATCTTTGCAACATTTGTTTTTTTAATTTAATTCAAGCATTACCAAGGCAACATAATGTTTTATCTTTATAAAGAACTCCTGCAGAACACTTTCTGTATTTTTTTGTTCAAATGAGGGGGTCAAAACTTAAGCATACAGATTAAGTCATTTCCAGTTGTATTTTCCACCTGTCCATTGTCTTGTTAACCATTTAATTTGTGTAAATTGATGTTATTTGGTTGCCATGGCAACGGCTTGAGATGTAGTTTATACATTGAGCAACCAAAATATCATTGTTCAACACTGTAAAATTCGGGAAAATTAAAGATAAATCCTATTCTACAACGTTTTTTTAATCAGTTTTTTTATTTTTCTGGGGAAAAACAAGTCGTTGCCATGGCAACGGACCAATTGGAACTATCTTGTTAATTTTGAATGTTTCTAAATTTTATATATATTCATTTGGGAACTTGAAAATTATCATTTTGGTCATCTATATCATGTTTATTTAGCATTTACATGGGAATGTATGTCATTTTTGAGAAATTAATCCGTTGCCATGACAACGGCCGAAAATGGCATTTTGAAATTTACCTCCCACCTTTAAAATAAATCTTACGGCATATACTAATACTTGTGAAAGTTTCATGCTTTAGTCAAAATTTGCACAATTGTTGTGATTTTTGGAGCTAATCCGCTCTACTATTACAATATTGTATATGAAATTCATCAGAAAAATTATCATCGGATTCATTATCCAATGACCTTATCAACATGATGCCTGAAAAACTAACATTCAATAACAGTCAATAACAACACATGTACATGATACTGCAATACCCTTTTCAGCATTTAAATGCTCTCTACCATAATAAAGATTTTTAGGTAGCATACATGTACATCATCAGCCGCCAAAGTATTCTGTCCTCTTTTCAACTAAACCTATTAAATCTGAACTTCTGAAGAAAGCACCCCGTTTGAATAACAGCATAACATTTAAAATTAAAAATGATTAAAACAGAATGCGTGACGTGATCTGTGCACAATATATGATGACGTTCCCGCCCTATAGAGTGATCTCTAAAGTCTGCCTCCAAATGAAAATTGTGTATTTCCTATAATTTTTTTTAAACCCCCCCCCCCTCCACGACATAACAAAAATACCCGCGCATATCGTCCTTGACTCGCCACGTGAGGGCGGCATTATCACGATTCGACTTTTCGTCGCTTACGTTTGAAGCAAAACATACAATCAGATAAAAAGATATTTGGACGATACAATTTTTAGTAGGTCTCGGCCTTTGTATTCGTTATCGCTCATGCTTCGAAAATCACAGTTTTCGGAGAAAAAAACACGGAAATATCAAAGAATTGATGATAACGCTGCTGTACTTTCGTACTTAATTAGCTCACGCCAAACCTTAGCTAAACCATTTCCCCTTTGAATAAATGTTGTGTGATTGCTGGGCATATGCGTGACTATGACCCGTTACTATGTGTACCTGGGGTACACAGAAGACAATAGAGATGTTGACTTTTCTAATGACGGCTGGATTGCATTAGATTTCAATCAAAGCGCCCTGATGGTCAATCTAATAGTCAAATGTACTCGAACATGTATTTAGATCACAAGGAGGACAATTTATTAAGGTTTGAATGCTATTTTGTTCGAAGAAATGTGAATAGAATACGCAAATTATGAAAAACTAAGAGTGATATACAGGCGCGTATCCAGCATCTGATCCTACAAAGCACTCCATGGGCCCAATTGTCTGGGGACAATTATAGTGATTCTATGTACAGTGCATGGGCCCATACATTTCTTTGTTATAGTAGATAATAGAAACGCTGGTGATAGGCCTATACGTTTATTAATCTCACTATCGTTTATTAATCTCACTATCGTTTATTAATCTCAATATGAGATAATCACTCCGAATCGTTGATTATAAAACTTTTCTCCTTCCTATTGTGTTCACGAAGTTCGATGTAACACTAGGGGGCTTTCACAACAGCTATACGCAGATGCTTTCTGGAACGTAGAAAATCTATGTCAAATGCCCTTCATGACAATGAAGTCTTTGTCGAGCGTCGGTGAATCGAAACAGCAACTGTTTCGTCTGTGACTTCGGACAAACGACGTGATAATCTGCAAATTTTCGTCAGCTTCGAAACGTCGGACGAAACTGCTGTTCCGAATCCTCAATTTTCGACAAAGACCTCCAAGGTTTTAATTGTGATTTGACTAGCATTTTTAATGAATGTGCTGCGTAGTAGGGTTGATTTTGCGTCACAGTGTGAACACTTCCTCAAAATGGAACACAACAAAAAATAAGATGGGTAACTAAGTGTAAAAAACAAATCGACTTACAATATTGGGATATTCCAAATTGCAGTTTTGGTCTTCTCAGAATGCAATCAACTACCCCGCTTCAAAGGAGTTTCTTCCCTCGCGATGACATCTTTAAGGACGAGCATCGAATTTGATTTACTGCGGGTGAAAGGAAAGCAATATCCTTGTATTAAGTAGTTGTTCAGATTATACAACACATATACAAGGCTAAATAATCGGAGATGCAGCATATATTAAACAATATTCCAAGCAAAAATATCCTTAGTCAGAGCTGACAGCGATTTCCCGCCAATAAAGTATCACTCGCACAACGCAAGTCTGCGAGAGTTCCATACAACATTATGATGCCGTAAATCTCCGTTTATGAAGACACCCAGGTTTAATCGAGAAACAATTGTGAGTGGTGTCACGTGTTCAACAGGTAATGAAAAGAATATTCATCAATCAAGTCGAGTTAATTACCTTTCTGAATGCGAGTAATTAAGAAAAACAATCCCACTGGCTTATAATACTATAGCGTGTTGTTCATCTCAAATGAGATAATACACCTCTACATTGTAGACAGACATGGTGAAGCCAACGCAATAATGTACAAGTTTATTCTGATGAACACAAAACTTACGTTTTTTTTTACTCCGTCCATTCATAGCTCTATGGTCCATTCAAGCCATTTTATTTTTCATTAACATGGATGTGATGTCAATCGAAATTACAAGCTGCTTTTGAAATTGATTTCGCCATTGTTACAAATCCAAATAAATTTAGTATTGACACATTGTGGTTTTATCTGTTTTATTATAAAATAATGACCTCATTCATCTCGATTGCCTTCTATCTTTTTTTCAATCCTTTATTCATGATTCAATTCTAAACACCACCATCACCACCATTATCACCATCACTACTACTACTACTACCACTACTACTACTACTACTACTACTACTACTACTACTACTACTACTACTACTACGAATACTGCTACCACTACTTTTACTACTACTACTACTACTACTACTACCACTATTTTACTATACTACTACTACTACTACTACTAGTAGTTGAACTAGTAGTACTACTACTTCTAGTACTACTGCATTACTACTAAGTGAAGTCCTTTTACGGGATGCTTCATGTAGGCCCTATGTGGTCAGTAAGTTGTCAAGATGAAGACATAACACATCCAGCATCGGATACAGCAAGTTTGATATTCTGGCTGACTATATGAATAGAATAAACACAATAATTTGATAATCAAAGTGCACTAACCGCTCACGGCATTCCACGCTTTAATAACAAATACGGAAAGAAAATAATGGATTTCCATCTATGTATGACGCTAATATTCCATCGAATTCCATCTAAAATCGATTATTACTACTTCACATCTTACATTCAGATTCGAATCTATATAGAAGAAGGGATGGGGTTCTTCGTGCCCCCCCCCTCCTTCACCCCTTGCTCAATATTTATCTATTTGCCTTATATCTAGAACTGACAGGGGTGGGGGGGGGGGGTTGTCGATTTGTGTATGACACTTATATCGCGGAGGGTACCCTTCTTTTCGGTATACATTTTCTGTTCCCCTTACCAGAAGAATCCTGATTCCACCACTGCACTTACTGTTTTATAAAATTCAATTTAACTCGATTGGTACTTGCGTTGGCATCGTTGGCGCTCTTACATTGCTCATGGGATAGATTGTCATCGCAATTCAAGATCTACATAAGCATTACAATCATTGACTATACACTGGGTATAGAAATTTAAAAAAAGTTTGGACAAGGATATCAAAGCGAAAACATCAGAGAATAATGAGCGGTTAATATCGGGAATTAAGGCCTCTGGGAAAGAATTTTAAAATGAAGAGAATGATTGATATCAGTAAACAGAAAATCAATTTGAAAAGAAAATTCCCATTTAATTCAATTAGAAAATGTTAGTTCAGAAATTCTGAAAAATCCCAATTCACTTAATGATAACAATTTATCGAATCGGCCATATTTACTATTGAAAAATCATGCCAGACTTGATGAACGAATCTTTTTTGTATTATTTTTTTTAATTTTCTCAATTATCTCTGAATTCTGTGTGAATTGAAGAATTTTCTATTTATTTTCCCTGATGTTTCGTGAGATATGAGAGAGACATGCTTGAGTCATGTTGTCTTATCGTCTAAATGAACTTATGTCTCCCAGTATCTTCTCTTATCATCTCTTGATTCATTATATCGTCTTCTTGTCTTTTCGTCTTCATGAAGTTGACCTGATACAGTCCCACATAATATTCTCTTATCGTATCTTGATTCATTGTCCTGTCTTCTTGTATTATTGTCCTCTTGTATTCATGAATTCGACTTGAGTAGGTGTCCCAGTCACTTCTCGTATCGTCTCTTAATTCATTCTATCGACTTTTGGTCTACTCGTCTTGAAGTCTAATAAAGTTTGTCTCCAAGGATATTATCTTATCGTCCCTTGAAGCAATTATATTCTTGTCTTATCGTTTTGACAAAGTCGTCTTGACTAGTTCTCTCTGTGTTTTCTTTCATTGTCTCTAATTGATTCATTATCTTGTATTCTTGTCGGCTTGTCTTGAGGAAGTTAGTTTAACAAGGTTTTACTATTCACAGGATTCGGTTTTTCTTCGCCTTCTTGTCTCGAATAACCTTCTCATTGCACTTGTTAACTTAAATAGAGGAGAGCAACGAGCGATCAGTGAACGATGCTTCCGAGCGTTTGTTTAAGAAGGCATGTGGCATAACAAAATCGGTAACAGATGTAGAGCTAGGGGCGTTCAAGAGAGTTCAAAAGACCTGAGTGACAAAATGAAACGTTTAAGAAAGTGAGAGAGGAATGCGACATTCACGGTTTACGTAGTTTTATATAACTGCAATGTGCATGTATGATTATTAAGCTTTACGAATGGATGAAAATATTTAGATGACATCTGCAAATATGAGTTTGTGTAAAGATTAGGAGGCACACATTTAGCACCCAGACCCCCTCCCCCTTCCCGGGAATCGATTCGTCTCAAAATATCGGTACAACAGTGAGAGGATAATATACGTTGATATATATTATGCAAATCAGTATAATCCCTGCGGGAAAGAACACGGCGTCACACAGTGTGATCACAGTTTGTTCACATCGTGGACTGTGTATGTGAAAATATTTTTCATAATGTTAAAATGCTCTAATTCAACGATGTTTTTTGTCTGTCTTTCTTCATCTGTTAATCTATAATACAAACGAATAACATTTTGCATGTTCGAAGTTAAATCATGAAAACAAAGTTTCATTGGCCGTGAAAGGGTATAGATGTGATTGTTTTGATATTTGGACAATGTAATAAGCATTGCCGCTCCAGACGGTAAAATATCTAAATTTACAATATTAAGAGGGGCAATGATGGCTGTGATGTATATATTGGCTACAATTCTTATCCTTCCGGCACTGAATAAAGCGAAATCATCAATTTACATCTCATTTCACTATAAACAACGCGGGGAAAAACAAATTACAGATTCAAGAGCCCATATCCATGAACTATCGAACAGAGTGTCAAAATATAGAAGAGAAGAAAACGAACGTATTTTGTAATGTGAATTTGCCATTCCTTCTACATTTGCTTGAGAACAAATACGTCAGCCGCTGGCTTTAAAACATCGATCTCGAAAGTCAAATTGCGCTAGGTAGTGTCACAGAATATGAACAACCTTCAGATGTATATGTACATGACATTTAACATTATTTTGTTATTTTGAATAATATGTTTCGTTAGCTATAAGTTTAAGTTGGCAGTATGATAGGAGGTTATCTTTTTATTTATATTTTTATTATTTTTTGGGGAGATTCTTCAATTGATTTCCTTCCGAATATATTCCGTTCAGGCCTTTTGCTTCCGAGAATGACGTAATGCAAGAACGCACGTCAAAAAAAAATAGCAAGAAACCTGTCTGGTGTGTCATCATCATTTCACACAATGCTATATAGAATGGAAAGAATTTGTTGCAAAGAGTGATTTTAAAACGCATTATAAAATTGCATTTAGTATTGTCACATGAATGAATATTCTTCTAGCGATGGAATAACGCCAGTTATTGTTGTCGGTTAGGTGAATCATGCTTACTGGGCGGTGCGCTCCATCAGTTCGATGTTAATCATAATAATACTAATAACAACAACAACAACAATGATAATAATAATAATAATAATGATAATAATAATTACTTCATATCGTATCCAGGGAAGCCACTTCAGTCACACACCCAATCTCTTTCTGATTAGAAAAATATATAAAGTGAATTACATATCATTGTCAACCAAAGCGAATAGAGCTTTAATTTTAGCACTGAGGGTATTGCGTGGGCGATCGACGACAGCAAGTAAATGATTAAAGAAACTTGTGAATATTATTTTCACTAAATCCGTCATTCTTAATTTGATAGCTGATCAAGTCCAACTGGTCTTTGGTCAATTAGAGAATGACTTGCAGTATGCTCCACATGCCTTAAGAATCTCGCTATACGATTGGTCCAACGTAAATCACGTGATTCTTGCCCTCTCACCCACCAGGGCTCCGTAATACAAAAGTTCACGACGGATTTCAAATATGAAAGGAAGAATCTGATTGGTTCATGATCTTAGTTTTGGGGAAAAAAACGCGCATGGACGAAGTTATCTTCACTGGCCATTGCCATTTTTCGATTGAATGCAAACCTTCATTTTACGAGATTTAACTGATTTATGGCACTTTTTATACGGCTTCTCGTGGAAGGAAAGTGGCTTGCCATAGACAATTCCAAACATGATGTTAACACTAGTATCTTACTTTAGGAAAACTATAACATGTATCTTGTATAGGCCTATAGAAAATCCCCGTAAATATCAAACCCCCTGTTTGACAGACAACTCGCCCCCGGTGTGGATAACGAGGGATGATTCCTAGGCTCGGGCACGTTCTTCAATTCCAGGAAAATAACGACCAAAACAGATCGATTGCATGATTTGCTAGATCTGTTGCAGGATGACTACTTGCACGATTCAACAAATGTATTGAATACCCTTAAAAAAACTAATCAAAATTCACCAATAACAACAGCGAGAAAACGCCACGTTCACTAAAGAAGATTGAATATTAAAGCAACCGTTTTGGCATCGTAAAGGGTTGTACATGGTACATGCGTCCTCGTTCTTATATTGCAAACTAGGGCGACTCCCCTTTAAAAAAATAGGGAAGTGTAACTCAACAAGACTCATGGAAAACCTCGTCAAGGTGAAACACTCTCTGTAGTGATTGAAGGTGATCATGATTATGGTATGAAATTGTGTTTGTCCCTGTCTAGTGCTACATGTCAACTGCTCCTGAGAGAACGTATTAAGCTTGACCTATCTTAGAGTCCGTGGAAGATCAACGATAACTATTCCCCATATCAACTTCGCCAAGCCAAGTTCAGAGATATACCGCGTGGCGTTAAAACAGAGGGATCATGAGGATGGTTATTAAAAAGCTAGCACTACGATTCCTTTTAGTATACCCAGTGATATTTGATATTATCTTCCCAATCATAGAGGACTATCTCCGGATTTCTATGTCATTTAAAGTTATCTAAATGTAAATCATTTCATCCTATATAATCAAATGTTTATCCCTGCCTATGGCCCTCTACTTTTAAAGGCCTTCATTCAAAGCTTTCCTCTTTCTATAATTTTCTATGTCAATGTATGCACTGCACCCACAAACACATCCTCCTTCACACACACACACACACACCCTTCCTCTCACACACACACACCCACCCTCACACATACCCACACACACTATAAAGTTTCTTGAAATTCTCACCCCAGTCCCTTTTGGTTATTCCGATGAATAGCCAGGTGTGCATGCATGGTGTGTGTATGTGTGGGCGTGTGATGGGTAATGGTGGAATCAGCTCCACCACTGCAAACCGACACAGATTTTCACCACACATTACCCATATCTGTTCATCTCATAGATATAGAATTCAATGTTATTCGATTGAAACTTTCGATCCAATTTCGGATTAGTCCCTGGTCAAAATCGTGTAGCTTGACTTTCAATCTATCAAATTTAGAGAGTAAGTCGTGGGAACGAGTTACAAGTCAAAGGAAGGAGGTAGATGCAAATTTATTTAAGTCGAGGGACGAGTTAGTAAACGTGGGAACGATTTAGGAGAAATGTCATGCTATTTTAAGGGCTCCATGGGGTAAAGCACGAAACTGTGATTAAAAGTCCCTTTGGGATTAATTATTGTTAAGCATGAATCTAAATTTTGCAAGAATGTAGCGTTATATAAAGAGACAACAGAGTTGCATCAATTACCCAAACCAACCATCCCAGCCGAATTTGAATTTGATTGCTATTACGGGAGTTCTAATAAGCTTATTTATTAATTTACTTGTGGGCAATTCCATGAAATATGTACGTCCGACCCCCTATATGTGGTACCTTCATAAAATGTTCTGTCTCTGAATTATTGTTCTTTTGACAGTCTGTAATGTTCTCAAGGGACTTGGTCGGTTTATGAAGTGAAGTAAGACTTGAGAAAAATGGGGGTCGGACGTACAAAAAGGTTGATCATTTCATGGAATTGCCCTTGTGAGAAAAAATGAACTAATTATACTTCCCGTCATGATTACATCCAATGCCGCAAATGCAAACCTATAGGTAAAAATTGAAAGCGTGGCTCTTGATTTACAATGATTGAAGTTACATTCATTTATTCAATTTATCATAATTTGTTTTATTCGTTCTAAGAAGTTAAAACTCTTTAACTAAAATAGTCCGAACGATCGTTAATTTGTAAATGGCGTAGTTGGAACCATAGATCGATCCATCCAGATCTTGTGTTAGTTATATAATCTTAACATGAATTATTGTTCGTAAAGATGTACGTTGTACATTATTTGTTATTGTCTAATACAAATCATTAGGATCAGTGTCAAATTTATAGAAGGTATAAAGATGAACAACGATCATAGTATGACCAAAACAAACATCACATTGTAGCGAGATATGTCACGTCTTACGGCATAAAACAGGAACATTCACTTCTGTCTTGCCTTGTGTAGGCCACTATAATAAAATCAGAACATTAATCAGATAAATCAATAATACTCTGATATCTGTAGTAACGACATTTGTGGAGTATCCTACATCTGTAACTATCTAATTTAGTTTTTTGTTAGACATTGTTGAGATCGCCTGAGCAAAGATGGCCTAAATATTGGATAACGATATTCACTGTGCTACTTGTGTCATAACTACTCCAAGATTGATTACGCGTGAGCTTCTTTTTCGGAGATTGCAATCACTTTATCACTACCTGACACCACGGTGCTTCACAAAGTAAGCCCGTTTCGCCAGGATCATATATCAGTTTTAAGTGAACATCTAAGAATCATCACAAATATTACAGCAGTCGGTCGGTAAAACACAAGTTATTTCTTTATACTCAGAGGAATAAGAACATGCTCCGAGGACATTTTGTACCTCAGATAACTTTCAGATTCAAACTATCAATTTTGTTCAAAACGTTTGTTTCATCTTTTCCTTAGTCAGTTGAAATATAGGCCTACACCGAAGTGTAAACCAAGGGGAAAATAATAAAACGTTTATTCAACAACCAAAGTTGGCATTCATTTCTATTTTGAAAATTACATGTGGAAACGTCGGAGATAATTTTCTTAAAAGAACAACCAAATATGGTATGGGGAAATATTTCGTCATGAGGCGCCACTTTTACTATGTTAATATCTACTCCTGATCATGCTAAAAGTAATATGTTGCAGAGGTGAATATTTCCCTTTTCAATGCTGTTTGTAAACCATAATATATCGCCCTTAAACTGTACGTTATTGAGGAACATCCAATAACCCATGTTTTGAACTAGGGTTTAATCTAAACGCAGCTGGCCTAACTAGCCTAAAGTGGTGGTTTAACTATGAAAAGCCGGTTGTGACAGTGTCTCGAACAGAACAAGTTCAATTTATCTGCTCATTTAACGATCAAATCACTCATAACTCTTCAAATCGTCTATAGACTCACTTATTTCAGCAGATGTGTAATAATTAGCTTAACTGGATGAACCTGTGCCTATGAATGTTTTAAACAGAAGTATGGCGCAATATAAATGCTGTGGATCATCATCATCATCATAACTAGCTTTGGATAGATGATGTTTGAAGGTTTGCATGATGGTATAAAAAAAATAACGATAATGGTTTAAGGTACACCATGTGTAAAGTCTTGCAAAGGACTAAGAAAAGTGGAAAGATGTAGAATTGAAATAGAGAGGCGAAAGAGTTAAGGCTAGAAAGTGGAGCATCTTTCAGAAATTAGTGCAGTCCTAAATGTCAACCACAAAAGAGACGGGAATGATTAATAGAATCGGAATACTGAATGCTGAAATGACTCGGAATAATTACTTAAATATTCTCTCGACATCTAAACGCGAGGAAAGAGTCAAGTAGAGATAGGAATTTAAAGGAAAATTTGACATTTTCGGCATCCCATGATTTGAGTGCAGAGTGAGACGATGGCCCAAGTTAAACCCGACTTCAGAATACGGACCGGCGTGCTGACATTAATCGTCATAAACAGAATGGCGCATTTGACGTAATGGGTATGTATTAATATTCCGAGATTGGCAATCAGCATGACTGCCAACCTTCTACCCCAATGTCCTACGAGCACTCCAACCCACCACTAGGCCTCTTATCTGTCGAAGATAAACCCTCTATACAGCAATCAAGAGCCTTATTCAAGTAGTATTTTCTGTACATCTCCTCATAATGATCACCCAGCCATCACTAGAAAAGCGAAAAAAAAATTTCGCCTTAGGGCAAATAATGATCAATCACTCATCTCGAAATTCAATTTCATTTCGACTTATCTTTCTCTTTTTTTTTAGCTCTTTTTTCTCTCATTCCAATAACGTCTTCTTCTACTCTTCTATGTCTCATCATCACTTAGACCACGGAGAAGATTAGGGGAAAAACTCGGCCGTGTTAGGCAGAAGAAAGAGGAACATTTTCTTGCATTTGACGATTACCTGCGGGCACGAATTTCAAAAGGGGCCCGGTGTTGACGAGGCTTTCATATATTTTTTTGTTTAAGTTCAGAGCTGGGTGAAATGATGAGATGGATGTGAGGAACATCATTCTCCCCGAGGTGTCAGCATAATGTATAAAGCCGATAGGCACTGACTGCTATGAAATGACAGGAAACGCTTCGATGTCCCGAAATGAGATCGAGGTTGAAAATATTAATCATTGTACTTAAAGATGCAGTTTTAAGCATTATTATCTCATTATTTTACATGAGGATTCACCATTTGGCGATCTCTCATTTACAGCGCCACCACGCCGAAGTTTATCG
This sequence comes from Lytechinus pictus, assembly GCF_037042905.1. NCBI lineage: Eukaryota > Metazoa > Echinodermata > Echinoidea > Temnopleuroida > Toxopneustidae > Lytechinus > Lytechinus pictus. The sequence continues at coordinate 22,402,535 of NC_087256.1, forward strand.
AAGTTACAGGTAGACATGATCGTTTATGTTACAAGTGGTCCATTCATAATCGTCTGATTGTATCGATCAAACGTGAACGATGCATGCTTCAGTTAGAATATTAAAACTGAGACCAAGGAAACAGCTTGCCCGGGCTCTACAGCTGTTACTTTTAAGGTGTACTCTATAGGCTAAAAATAATATCATTTTAAACATATAAAAAATCAGACAAACAAAACATTGAAAATTCATCAATATCGGACAAGGAATAACAAAGTTATGACATTTTAAGGTTTTGCATTGTTTCGGTGAATGAATATTAAAATATAAAAGTATTTATAATGCCTCTGACAGTGTCGCCTGCATTACGTTATTCAATATAGCAATGCAGACTTCGCAGCAAATGAAGTTTGGCCTTGATATTGTGACCTGCATCTCAGGCCAGATAATAAGTGATACTTAATTGTTTATGAAATAGATCTATAAACTTTTAAATTCATGATGATATTACAAAACTCAAATTTTGTTAAGATTTCAAATGTTGACACCCCAAACATAATCATAGTTCATTGATCCTAAATGACCTTTGACCTTGTTTATCTGACCTGAAGCTCATGCAAGATGGTCATTGATATTTGATTACCCTTATGTCCAAGTTTCACGAAATAGGTCCGTATACATGTAGTTTCAAAGTTATGATTGTTTTTCAAAAACTAATACCTCAGTCACATTTGTTCTACACAGTAAAAACGCTGGTTAAGATTTTATACAACGCTGTTTTCTCTATGAACCTTAGTATTTGTTTAACCGTTTAAACAATCATGTTTAATTCATTGAAGATTATATATTGAAAATTAAACTTTGTTGCTTAAGATTTAAAAACTTGTTTAAACTGTTTGAACAATTACTATAAGGTTTTTATAGTAAACGGCGTTTTTTTTTACTGTGTACGGCAGCCGTACGGCGAGTCAAAAACAGCCGTTTTAACATCTTTTGTACCAGCTAAATATAGGTGGTTTGAATAAAAATGAATAAAACGGCTGTTTTTTACTCGGCGCGCCGTAGAGCAAAATGTGACCGAGGTATGAGTCTTGGTTAAGATTTCAATGTTGACGATACCGCAGTCACCTTCGGAAAAGCGGACATATACAGTCTCGCTTTGCTATGCAGACGAGACAACAGAGAAAACGCATTTTGAACTGGATTTTTTTTTCCTACGAAAATGTGTGGACCCCCTCCCCCTTCCCCTGTTTTCTCATGTAAAACAATACAAAGGCGAATTTACCAAAATGCCAATTTGTCCTCTGGGAGGGTTAAACCTAAAGATCACTCGTACATCATTGACTACGGACATGACGGATGCTGTCGGATATCTGGGGGCCATCTCACAAAGACTTACGATTGATCCGATCAACCTCAACTCTATGGAAATCCATCAATATCATAATTTTGTTCTACAGGAAATTTGGGCTATGTCCTTTGTAAGCAAAAATAAGCATATTGAATATTCATATAAAATGATGGTTGTATTGATATACATCATATCTCGAATACGTTTTAAACGAACACGTATTTTAATTGTTGACGTTGCTGGCTATCCATATATGTGATTGATTGGATCAATCGCAAATCTTTGTAAGACGGGGCCCTGAATTATTCTTACGATAATGGGTTATGCATTGTTCTGGCATTAAGACTGTCCAACAAAACTCGACCAAACAAATCGCTCCATTTCCCATTCGATTTCAGTTTCTACGCTTATTTTTGTTTGATGAGTTCTATCAATCACAGATGTGGAAAAAAAGGGACTATCTGTCACTAAATGGGCTCCATCTAATATGCCAATAGCTTGAACTTTATATAGCCGGAAACAACGAGTTAAAAGTCCCTCGATGATATGGTTCTAATCAAGATGAAACGGGCTGATCGACTGTCGAATATAAATGCATACATATTCATTGGCGAATCCAAGATTTAGAGGAAGCGCATATGACAATTTCTTCTGAATAATTCGTTAGCATGTTAAACATAAAGAGCATATATATCGTTTACACATGCCTAAATAATGATACATGGGATCGATATTGTACAAAATGTTAATGAAAGATCATATCTTTTAAATACTGCGATACTAAATTGAGGTGCAAACAGACATCCACTGTAACATTATATTTGCAATTTGATTGAAAATGGCGCCTTGTAAATCCATCAAAAGCCCTTGAAAGCATCATTAATTTTAATTCTTAAAATCTTTGCTTTTACAACATTTCTTTGTACGAGAAGTATTACGTGACTTCATACATATTCAAAGTAAGACAAGCCATTTCAACAAGAAGTCTTGAGTCTCTTACACTTAAATAACCATATACATGCACTAACTTAAAGGCATACGTTGTCAAAGGGCATACAAAAATAAACAGTATTAAAAATCTCTTCATATCTAAATTGAAATCATAAATCTAGTCACTTATAAAAACAGAAGATACTAAGTGTGTCTCTGAGAAGATAGTTCTGCTAATTTAACACGTTTGAGCCGACTGTTTTGAAAGACTCGGTATACCCCTTGTTACAGAGAAATTCCAGTAGTTGCAGTAAACACTGATTTCATGAGAAAGTCTGTAAACCAGGCTTAATTGTCAGTATATCATCAAGGATCTAGACCTGGTATAGTTACATAAACTGAACTTTGTGAAATCTTGAAATCTACGCTGAAAAATGTTCAGACTGAACTTCCCCAACACAGATAAGCGCACGTGGGACAGTGTATAATTATTGCTTTGAGCGTCGGGCCCGACGCTCTACCCGAATCCTGTGCTTATTTGCTGATTTCTCAGCAATTACAAAATTTCTTCCAGTATCCTTTGGCACATGCGTTTTATTTATACAAACAGACACTTTGGTGGTCATTTCATTGGATTCTGTACGAACTCATTTTGATATCGTTACCAAAACTAGCATTTACCTTTAAACTACTTCGGCGTGAAAATATTATTTCTCAAATTTTACTGAGCCCATTTTCCGTCGCTATGTTTAATATTAATTAATCATTCGCCTTCTTGTGCTTGCTCTAAAATGATCTTCTGGATCATCTTATACGCCTATATCCGGCCATAACAAGAGTTTTAGCACGATGCCTCTCAAATATGATGCATCTCAAAATCACCATGATTAATATATAGAGATTCTCTCTTGGGGAGGGGGGGGGGGGAGGTTTGTGAATACATAACAAGAACACAATTAAAGCGATCAAGAGAAGAAACTGAGCGCTCCGGCATAGTTGGATTGAAAATGAAGAATCTAGTTCACACATGGGTGAAATTTTGTTCATGTTAGTATGAAAAAAAAAAGGTTTTTGATAATTTCTTGAATCAACTATCTCCTCTACTCCCGAATAGGCAGGGTCACCCTTTAATACCGGACATGGCGGCTCAGTGTTAGAGTGCCCGCCTCATGAACGGGAGGTCGTGGGTTCGATCCCCGGTCGAGTCATACCAAAGACTTTGAAAATGGGACCTTCTGCCCATGCACTTGACGCATGAGAATGAAGAAGGGTAAAAATAACATTAATGTTATTCAGGGCCAGCTGGAAGAACAGCTTACCGCTGAGAGTGGCTACCCTGGGTAAATAAGAGATAATTTATCATACATTTGACATGTTTATTATCAAGAATGAAAGTCATTCTACATTATTTTTTTTTAAAGAAAAATTATAATTTGATTCACTTGTTATCAATAATCAATTCCAACTGCATTAACTTGTTAACATAAATACGAACATCCAATAAAAAAGCTATTTACAAATCGTTATGAACCATATTATTTGTGTGTTATGTAAAGTCAATGTTAAGACGAGTATGTCGTATCATTTTTTTTTTCGTTATTCATCAATACATTCAATTACATTAAACACGTCGTTAAAAGTATTACGAGTAACCAAACTTGAGAAGAGTAGGTTTATGAATTATACATTTAGTATATTTCTTAAATCCCTCACTAAAAATATTTATCCTTGATAACATCTACTTTGATATTTAGTGTGAAAAATACATTCCTGATTTCTTAACCAAAGTAGTGAGGAAAGCGATTCAATTGAGTTTCGTTCCTCTTTTTACATGTGGTTGCGATATGTTCATTAAACTGTGCACATAACTGAAATCCGCAGAACTCTTGATCATTTCCTTGTCGCCTAAGTGTTTGTTTTCATGGTCATTATCGGAAAGATATTTGTATTTCATAATTAAAATGTCAGAAATGACAGCCCCATGGTACTTGAAATATCTGAACGTTGTGTCATAGTAGCGAAATGTCTAATTCGTCACGAAAGTGTTTCGTCGTCGTTTTTATCCTCATTTATATTTTGGTTCATTTTCTACCTAATGCTTGTATCGTTATCCGTGATCGCGCGCTATTTTTTAAAAGCCCCTTGGAATTTTTACGAATATATGCTAACTCTCTCCCTCTCACACCCTCTCCGACCGCCCCCCCCCCCCCCGCTCTCACTCGCTCCTCCTTTTCCATCTTTCCTCTTAAAAACCATCGAAATTGTTTACTAATTCGGAGCACATTGCGACTTCAAGGTCTGGAATAGAGAAACAAAAATGAATGAAATCATCATGACCGATTCGATTCAAAGGAATGCTGAATCAAATAAACGTTTTCTTCCGAAGTACAGGGGCTTGATATTTCGCCCGAGAGCCGAATTGTTTGTAATGCTGTCAGATATAAGTGTGCAAACAGTAATCGCAAAGTGCAAAATTTGCGCGCGAAAATAGACATAACGGTACCTGAAATCACATTGGAATCTACCCCTAGAGATTTCCGAATAGTCCAACTCACTTGTCCCCACTGGACTCGAATAGGGGAAGGATTTATCAATCTAATCATGCTAATGCCGGTCAGGATCGGTAGGTATAGTTGTGACTGGTTTATGATGATTATTTCACATGACCACGATCGACAGCTTGCACTCTTAAAACAACTCGATCAAATTGACTAGACCAGTAGTCAAGTCAGCTGGGTGCAACTGATATGTCGAGTCACATTTCTGAATTATATTCTAGTCAGAAATAACTCTGTACTGGTAAAATACGACTAGATAACAGTCAAATATGACTAGAATAACAGTTGCACCTAGCTGCCTCTATTAACAAGTAATTTTGACTGATTAGTTTTTAGAGTGTGTAGTGCAATAATGAAGGTTTTCGCTCCACGACGCACAACGAATTCAAGAACTTAGTAAATGTAATGAAAATGTCCTTCAAGTGACCCCCCCCAAAAAAAAAAAAAAAAACATCTGGGAGGTCTTTGTCAAAAGGTGGTGAATCAAAACAGCATTTTTGTCCTTTTTTATGTTCTTTCTTTTGCACGTACATTAATGTGCTATATATAATTTTAGGTTTAATGTGTATACTTAAGTGTATTTAAGTGTGTTTACTTGATTTACTTTTGTTGTAATTGTATGTGCTTTTTATATGTAACTGAAATGGGTCATCCTCCATATATGATCTGTATGTTATGTTAATTGAGCATGTATATATTTTATCTTTTTTTATGGAAATAAAAACAAACAACCAAACAACTTTTTGATGTCGTCACTCATAGGCCTTTTCAGGCCGGCCATCTGCTGACGGATGTGATTTTATTTAATAAAGAATAAACTACTATTACTATATTATTTGCTATTGTTCGTCGGCTCCGAAACTAGGACGAAAGTGCTGTTCCGGTTCATCAGGCTTCGACAAAGACCTCCTAGCTGTTTACTGTCATTTGACGGGCATTTTCAATACATTTGCTGCGTTCTTTAATCCGTCGCGCAACGTTGAGCGAAAGCTCCCTACACTGTAAAAACGCTGTTTAAAATTTTAAACACATTGTTTAAGCCCGTCACTCTAACAACTTTTGTTTAATCCTTTTAAACAACTGCTTAAAAATTTTAAACAACTGTTTAAACTTTTAAACAACTGTTTAAACTTTTTAAACAACTTGTTTAAAAAGTTTAAACAATTACAAACAAGTCTAAACAACTTGTTGTTGGAGTGACATGCTTAAACAGCGTGCTATTTTTTTTAAATGTGTAATGTCGCTGTTTGAGGATAGCAGCTGGGTTCGAATTTGAAGTTGAAACCTGTGTCGTAAACCCATGAATGTGTCTAATAATCACCGGTTCGTAGTATGGTAAAAGAGACCTGGCTATGTGAACTAGCCTGAGACGTCGGGCAACCTCTAAGGACCAATCATTCGTCTTTCGTGTTTATCGAGTCGCAGACAAATACTCCGAAATGCGATCCTCGGCAAACGCGCGCGCGTTATGACATTTGAGACTGGATGCATACACAGTACCTGTCATACAGGGGCCGGGGTTTAGGGCCGACTTACGACTATTTGTGTTTTGTTATCCTGCCAGTTTCAATCAATGCTTCGAGAACGAAAAGTGAATGGTATGACCACTTCACATTGGAAATTTAAGCGGCTTCCACATAAAGAAATTACGTCATGCCACTCGTGGAAAGTCCCCGTATGAGGTAGAGTCTTGTTTTTGCTTTGTGCTTAATAAGGATAACACTTCTATCAATGTCATTACCGTACACTTTGAAAATATAAATTCCTCTCAAAATAGAGTTGGAGTTCAAAGAAGTAATCAAATTTGAATCGAGCATGCAGAACAGTGAGAATGCATGAAAACAATTAGATTTCATTGGAAAATGACAAAGTTATGGCAATTTTAAGTTTTGCACTGTTTCGTAAAAACAGTGTGAAGTGCACTTGGCGTAGTGTATTTTAAGCGTGTCTCATTGAGTTTTATTTTACGAAAGGAATTCAACCAACTTTAAATTTGGACTCGGAAATATTTAACCTATCATCAAAACACATGGAAAATCAAGATACAATTAAAAAATCCCTCACTAAAAATCATCCTCTTGAATTTCTTTATAGTCTTATCTGTAGGTTATGATGATCAAAATCAACATTCCATAAATTCCTAATCATAGTGCCGTCATTTGACAACGGCTGCGATTCGAAGCCGATTTGGAGTTTACTCCGACCGCAAGGTTTGCGGTAAGCACAATTGTTATTTTAGTATGCTTATGGATTTAGTCTGCTTATAATTATTCCAAACTTCAAATAAGATAATTTCGTTTTTTTTTTCAAGTTTCATATTCAATTCAAAAACATTTATATATTAAAAAAAAATCGGTTTGTGGTCGAAGCGAACCATTAAGTGCGGCGGGCTTTTATACACTGCACGGCGGTGTTATTCAAGACCACTGTTTGTGCCCTTATTCTGGTTACATGGATGTTTTAAAGGTTGAGTGCTAAATTAATTATCATGCATTGACTCTTCAATAACATACACACCAATGATGACAGACGCAGACACAACACTGCTGCGTCAACTACGTCAATAACGAGTTTTTGCAATTGCAACGGGGACGGATTCTAGGACATACTAAATGCATTGGTAATCAAATCAAATCGCAATGAAGAGCTGAGAGGTCTTTGTCGAAAATTGGTGAACCAGGATAGCAGGTCGTCCTTAGACTCCGAGCTGAAGAACAATTGCAATTACGTCGTTAGTCCTGAGTCACGGACGAAACTGCTGTTTTGATTCACGGATTTTCGACAAAGACTTTTTTTTTTACGAATGACATTTGACATTACTTTATCTACGGTCTACTAAGCATTTGCGTTGTGGTTATGAAAAATCCCCATTATCTCCTGTAAAAGAAAGAAAAAAACCTTCAGAATCTCACGAGCGCTAATGTGAGGTGGAACAACAGCAATATTTCAATTTCAAACTTTATGTCGATGATAAAAATCTAATGAATAATATTACAAAATTGTATTACAATCATGTAAACGCTCAATGCCATGGAATGCGACATGACATTGCACTATCTTCATTTTCCCTTGCATTCCTGCATATTAATGACTTAACATAATCCTACTGGGGAAAGATGCATGGTGAAGAAATGGGATGCAGTGTATCAGCAAGACCGATGGATTGAGATGCAAGCAAAATGAAAAGCAAACACCCTTGAGGTAAATTATGTGTGAAATATTGGGATGTGCTTCACCGGGGATTAATGTGAGAGACCCGGTATAAACTCACGTTCTAACGCCATCGGTGGAGCAGGGGGAGCCGAGGGGGGGGGGGGGGTCGGAACGGGTGGGATAGAATGGGGGCGAGGCGATGAATTAGGGAGTATCTTGCACAATATTTAAAAGAATCAATAGCACCCTGGAGGAAACCGTGCATGTCTGTGTACATCGGTATGGAGATATTAAAGCCAATTATAGCCAATCTTGGCTCAGAAGCACTGTTACTGAGGTAACTATCTCGGATAAAACAAGACTTTCGGACAAAACATCGACAATTCCTTTCATAAAACGCTGCCCAGGTCTCTCAAAATTGTTTTAATCCTGCGCTTGCAAATCTCAGATTTTAATTGCCATGGAAGGGTACATTTTATGGTCTTTTTACGTCTCATATAAAGACATTCTTCGAGATGAGCAAATCATTTCAAGTAATCTTAGCTTTTAATCGTGTCTTATATACAAGCTAGCTTTAAACAAGAACCATAGTAAGGCGTAGTATCAAACAACTCTTTTGAGTCCTTCCAAAGTTCGCCTCGATCTTCGATGTGAACCCGGTGCATTGTACTTGGTTAATACACATGGAATAATAGCGTCTCAAAGTTCTCATTTTTGGAGAGTTGAGCTAGTCTTAAAGATGAACGAGGGTGAGGGAGGGGGTAAGGTACCCAAAGAGATATAATAACCATGGTTACAAACTAACAGACCTCATTCTCATGACTATGTTATTCCAATTCCTATAACATGAGCAATCGCGTTCAAACGGAGTGGAAATAGGTCGATCGGTCGCATCAACCCTGAGAACATCACATCCCCACCCATCATCTACAAAGGGCGATGGGTCTCTTATACCAAAGGGATACACACACATATCCTATTAATACGACATTAGTGATGCATTGATTTCTCGCATCCAATGCCATTTCTGGGTCAGACAAAAAAAAGGTACATGGCGCAGAGGGGCCGTCTGTAAATGTGCACAGGGATCACTATTCCCGAAGATTATCACATCAGAGCACGTGACAACATCACCCGGTGGCGGTGCGATGGTAACGGGAGACAAGGGGCCACTTTTCCCGTTGTGACTAAATAGATCAGCAGGGACAGATAGTACCGTACTATTTACCGTGCTAGCCCACTTTGGTAAAATGAAATTTATTGAAATTGGCTCCCCCCCCCCCTCTTAGCCCCACCCATTTCCCGGAATTAAGGAAAATTTCTGTAGTGTGAAGAGCATATAAGACAATACTACCCGACGCTTTCTGGAAAGCCGATAATCTATAGTCAAAAGCCCTTAATTTTAAAGCAACCTATGTCGAAAATCGGTCAATCAAAAAGGTGGTGTCGTCTTGGACTCTGCAACGAAATAGTTGCAATTTTTCGTCAGCTCCGAAACTTTGGATGATCTGCTGCAGCTGTCCCTTTACACCATTCGACAAAGGCCTCTGAGCTGTTCAGTGTGACTTGACGGGATTTTCGATAGATTTACTATGTTGTAGAATGCCCTCCCGTTGCCATTGCAAAAACTCGCTTCAGTCTTAATAAATGGGACGTTGGAGTTAAAGATAAATGCCAGTTGTGGTAACGATCTCAAAATGACTTTTTACAGAATCCAATATAATGATCACCCAAGTGTCTGTTTGTATGAATAAAAAATATGAGCCAAAGGATTCTGGAAGAAATTGTGTAATTGCTGAGAAATCAGAAAAATAATAATATACACTGTCCCACGTGTGCCTATCTGTGTTGGCGACCTTCAGCTTAGATTTTATGATTTCACAAAGTTCAGTTTATGTAACTGTACTAGATCTGGATCCAAGATGATATAATACTTAACCTTGGTTTTTACAGACTTTCTCACGAAATCAGTGTTTTACTGCAACTACTTCCATTTAGCTTTAAACTAAAAACAAGCGTAAGTCGAAAAGTGCCAATTAAATGAAAATTTGTAGTTAATTCTAGCTCAGCTACAAACACAGCTTATTTTTCCGACGCGCTAGTACGCTTGATTTTGAACTTATGCCTGTTTTGCAATTGAACGTGCATTTCATGCAACGCCATGGTCACACTGGAGACCGGTATCCCTTTGATTTGTTGAGACTTGCTTCGCCCCTTCTACCACCCTCTACTCTCTCCCACAGGCTCCCTCTCACAACGGAATATGTGTCAATGAATGGACGACTTCATTAAGCTTGCATGAACATTCCCGCATCCACAAATCCCCCGATGATACTATCTATTATTCCCCTCTCTAGTCTAGCAATGTGCATCTCAAATGATGGAAATAAATGTTGATCAATCTCGGCAGGCGAGAATTAGCAGACGAAGTTCGAGAGAGAGAGAAAAAGATCCTGTCTAGACACATTCCCAATCCACCAGCGTCATTTTTCAGCCGACCAATTTAGCTCCAATGTATTTATATATCAAATCTACTAAAATGAGTTCAAATCACACTAATGCATATAAATTATTTTCTTATTCTGAGTGGGATAAAATAATCAACATTATTTGCTCGGCTTACTTATGTTAGCGGTATTTTGGAAATAAATACTATCATTAAATTCGTCGTTGTGGTAATGGCGAATTTGTCAATTGGTCACACATAGGTCTCAAGACCTTTAAAGGGCCGACGGAGCTTGACAATGTTTCAAAACTGTTGAAGTGTGTCTTTCAATTACCAAATTGTCTTTGTTCTAATATTATGCATGATATACACACTTCTAATTGATAGATTATTAAACGTGTTAGCCTAGCCTGTGCTTCACATATGCAAATAACCTTGAAAACAAAAGTACACGGACGGATGACAGCTGGCGATTAATTTGGGGTAAAATATCCTTACACAAGTAACAAGTAAGATTAGTAACAAACATTTCCTTTTTCTTTTTTCAGATTTTGTTGAGATGGAATACTATTTCAGTTTTCTTTCCTGCAAATTCCCATTGTGCTGAATAAATGTGGGTGACGGGGGCTATGTACTGCGGTGAGGGTCGTGACATCATTCGCCATTGCCTCCTCTGCCAGGCCAGGGATCTGTATATTGTTTTTTCAAACAAGTAACCTGGACTTATTTTTGAATCTCCACTTGTTTTCTATTTGAATAATAAAATAGGGTACGTGTATAGCACATATTATCCACCTTGTTAGGTGCTCAAGGCAGTCCTGTATATACCTCAGCTAAGCTATTCTACCGATTCCAGTGCTCTCAGCTTTTTGAGGAGTTATTTCCTGCCGGTACCCATTTAGGCATTTAGGCTACCTCACCTGGGTTGAGTGAAGCACATTGTGAATCAGTTTCTTGCTGAAGATAATTACGCCATGGCATGGATTCGAACCAACGATCATCTGTTTTAAAGTCCAGAGACTAATTCACCGGGTCTCAAAGCTGATGTACTGTCATGTATCAAAAGTGAAACAAAAAGCTATATCCTCTCTGAAGAGATATATTGAAGCAGGCCATACAGGTCAAGGTTACAAGTTATAACATGTAAATGATGATTGCGAGTGAAAAGTATAAAACTACTAGTTACGAAGAGGTGTGAAAATCTAGAAGAAAAAAAATTATTTGTAAATGTAAGTTCAGCAACTCCTTAAAGTCACACGTATTCCTGGAGGTCCTATAACGTACCAGAAGTAATTCAAACCTGAAACACCCCAAACAGTACGCCAGTGATCTCAAGATTGTCGGTATTACATCATGATGTAATGAAAGTTAAATAAAGAAAATACGTGAAAGGTATATACAAAACAATTGTGAAAAAATACTCGAATCCTGGAGATACATGTATAGATTCATCAATATGCGACACTTTAAATTCTTACGGTTTCAAAATAGCTCTCGCCCAGCTTGAAAAGAAGTATGCTTTCAAGAAGAAACTACTTCTATCTTAGTTTAAATACTCCGTGTGTATAGAGGATCCATTCATTCTAGGCCTATACCATGTGAGTGAGAAAAAATGACACCTCACAAATCCCCAATTTAAGAAAAACAATATGTCAGGAACGCATAATCATTATAAAAAATGTATGTATCAAATTATAAAAAATTGATACATATATGGGGTATTTGTTAACGCTTGGATGATCAGGGGGTATTCTTTGCAGTGATGTAAATTTTGATTTGCGCCAAAGTAATGGCATGAATGCAATGAATGAACCCCGGATGCCAATAATGTCATAATCCTACAAGAGTTAGTAGACATATTTGCAAATCCCTTTTCAATGAAATTAACTAGAGAATTGATACTAAAAAAGTGTTTATTAGACAATTGTAATGTAAATTACTGACATTAATGGATTTCAATTAAACTCTTGTGGGATTATGACATCATTGACATCTTAATTCATACATTGGAGTCATGCCTTACTTTGGCGCAAATCAAAATTGACATCGCTGCAAAGAATACCTCCTGATCATCCAAGCGTTAGCACATACCACATAAATGTTGTATCAAATTATTTTTGAGAACATATTTTTTCAGGCCATGTATAAAAATAATTATGTGTTTATGACATATTTTTCCTTAAATTAGGGAATTGTGAGGCGTCAAGTTTCTTTTGACTTTTTAAAGCAGGCAAGATCGCACGAGCGCTATATCACATACCCTCAGAAGATATCTCTATTAGCCACCTGAAACTAAATAGCCCAGCCTAATCGTCATTGGCAATTGGGGCAAAATTCATAACCTGATAGCTACGTTGGAAGGGGGCGAGGCGCCGGGAACCTGCCCCTAAAAAAATAATTCATCTTGAAAAGTTCTAATTTAACTTTACATATTATACCAATCATAATGATATGACTCGCAATAAAAAAATAAAAAAAACTTTCCCATACCCACCCTTATCGGATTGAATCCGACTCTTTTCTTATCCCACCCCAACTCTTCATCCTTCCAAATCTCATGTCTGCCCCGCCACATTGCGGTGGCTGTATACACTCTGAATATGGTGCTAATTAAAATACCCTCCCTCATCCAATTTCCGTCTTATCCACTTGACCTGATTGTGCCCGGCGGATCAACAAATGTACGCATTTTTTCTTGCAGAGAAGCACCATCCATGCAGGACTTACACGCCACTCTCACCTACAACTTGCTTCTTAACACTCCTGCATGTACATCAACCCACTTCCCATTGGACACTCGACATTAATATCAACACATGAACAGCAACAGCACAAATAGTTCCGATAGTAACAATTTCTGCTGTTCCGTTGCCTGCGAACGTCTCTTAACATAAGTATGTACCTAATACGCTGAAATTGTCAAGACGGTAAATTCACATTCTGAGGTGTCCCCAAGCAAACATGAAATAATTATTAAAATTGTCCAAATCACAAACATACACACACAATTTCAAGGATTAACATATACAGTTTCACAACTTTAAATGCACAAATTACATGTTAATGTAGTCGACAAGAAGCTAACGTTCCATAAAATAATGAGTAAAAGTTTCGTATCTGCTGATAAATTCATCATCGGTGAAAACTTTTAAACTTTCCACCAATCAAAGGCATTATAAAGGCAGGATATTGATAATATCGCGGACACAACGTTCTGCTAAGCAAACATGTTTACTTTATGCCAACGTAAATGGCGTTCATCCCCTCAAGAGGTATCGCATAGTAATTAGTAGTTGGATATATCGATATGTAAAGTTCAGAAGTTTCGGCTATTTCAGGAATCTATTTTTAAGCAATATTTCATATCCACATGCCTTTAACGTCCCTGTAGATGAACTTTAAGAAAATTCACAGTCAACACCCTGAGCTTACTTTTGCATTGACATATCTCAACAAAAAACATGATTTTTTTTTTCACTTTCCCTTCGATGATTTTCTCTCCCTTTAGAAAGCCGAACCAAACCCACGAGTGTATAGTAGATCAGTTTCATGGCAAGACGGGATATTAAGTTTCCATGAATTCAAAATCCTATCTCATGATTCTGTTTTCTTTCTCATTGGTCCATTACAAGTAGACCGATATCGATATCTAGCTAGCGGGCGCCCCGCTATCGATCATACTGGTAACTGATCCAATCTCGGAGGACATAGCGCGATGCACACTGCTTCGGAATATTCGAAAAAGTTAAAGACAATCTCAACCTCTATGAGAGGCATCTGATACCAGTTAATATGTGCAATAAATTCTATGTAACCAGAACTCTCTTGTTAAGATGACTGTTAAAGGAATAATGCAAATATCAAAATAATCGAATCAACGTCTCTCCCACCGGATGATAAACATGGAAATTACGAGGCACCGACGTTTTAAAGATTATCAATTTCCAGCAATCGGTCTTATATATAGGTAGGCCTAATTGCTCCATTTACTGTGATCTGAAAATTTATTGATTGAAATATGATGTCGCATCGTCAAAGAATGTCCTATAAGTTTGACATCAGTCTGGTCAGATTGATTTAAATCTAGGTGATGATGGGGGCGCTCAGGACAAAATATTGACTCTAAATGAGCTTACAATTAATCGACAAGCGATTGTAAAATGCGACTTTTATTACTGATGTTGACGTTCATCAGTAGGACTTATAGTCATCAATTTCCCTTTTCATTTATTGACATGGTTACATGATAAATAACAAAATTCAAACAAATGATGATGTAATGCTATACTAACCGACATCCTTACATAGTTTGGTACATTGTTTAAAACTTTTCATCGTTTTTTTTTTCATTTCAAACGTTTATATCACTACTATAGGAGTTAAATACGAATTTGATCATCATAATTATTTACCTTGATGTTCATAGATATTGGTAAGGAGATACATAATTATGAGGAATTTTGTTATCTTCCCGCATGCAAGTTCTCAAATCAATTTACAATGAGAGCGATGTATATACCTTTGCGATGGTATGATGATTTGCACTGGTAAATTTGATTACTTTCTTGCTCTCTTAAAAAAAAGTTATTTAGGAATACCTAATTAAAAGAATTCTTCGGATTTTCAAATAAAAAGTAATATGTAAAATCACTGACTTAACTCGTAAGATATACTGCAATTCCCTTGCCTTGCATATGATTTGTTGACAGCAAATTAGTCATTGATGATAAATACTGAGCAACTTATTTTGAATTCCTGAAACCAAAAGTGTAATTTTCAGGTAAAAAAAGAACAACCTCTTTCCTTTTGTGGACGAAATAATCAAAGGAATGTTTTTGGGAAAATGGGTTCACATCTACCCCTGAAAGCAGACGTTGTCTGTTTTTAATATGAGAGTGGATTTTGTACTCCTTCTAACATTTACGAAACAAGTACCAAAACAAATATTGGAACTTTAACTAAATTACTCATCTGGGGGCTAAACTCGTTGAATATCATGAGACAACTTTGAGGGGCACAATTATGGCGTATATGTGTGGGATTTTTTTTTTAAGTCGCGTGCAAGCGAAATGTTGGCTTTCTTTAATCAAAAATAATAATTTTGTGATAGATTTTGACATAATACAAACAAAATTATATCATAACTCGCCCTTTCCTTTCCCTTTCTTTTCTTTTCCTTTTCTTTATTTTTTTTAAATTTATTTATTCATTTTTTTAAATTTTATTATTATCATTATTATTTTTTTTTTTGGGGGGGGGACATTGCCAAGGCAAATTGAATATACTATGAAGATTTGTGAATTAATTGCTCATTCATGAGATCGCTATAGGGACCGTTATAGAAGTACAGTTATGGTCGTTACGCCTGTGTAGGCTACTGTTGAAACATTAATTTTGATTGGGTGTTGAGCCATGTTACCATGGTAGCTATATAAACAATGATAATGGAAAATTACCATAAATTTAAGTCTGTTTTATCAAACGGGATCGAGTACAGAACGTTCAAGTGGTCACTCTCAGCTTCCCGCATTCACATTGCACGCCTATATCATGATGGTGCGCGAATTTCTCAAAAGATTCAAATCGATTTTCCCATCCATTAGTGCTCAGGTTTCGATAACATTTTGGAAGAAAAGTAACGCCAGAAACTTTTAGGGAAGCTATCCGGCTTCTTACAAGACGTGAGCTCGTCACAAATTTCCTCATTATTTCTTCGTTCTCACTCGCGTTTTTTTATATATGAAAACAACGTTTTCAGTAAAGCAAGCAGGTAATTATTGTAAACGTTATAAGTCGTTTTTTATAACCTTTTGAAGGGGCTCTACGGTGCCCCCGCTCTTGAACTTAACAAAAATTATATAAAAACATTCAATCAAAATTTTATCTGGTATTCCGAGGAGCATTGGCGAAATCTACGGATCAAAATTTGCACCTATGAGAACAGGCTGGTTTTTTTTTTTTTAAATACGTCGCCCACGACACGTATTGAAAAAGGGGGATCATTTTTGTTTTATTATTTAGGTAACTAACTGACTTGTTATTTTACATTTAGTAAGGATGAGCCTTTCCCCGTTTTTTTCATTCCGTTCATTTGCTCAGTTAAAGCCAGAAAGCAAGTCGTTAGGGAATAAACACATTCCTTTAAGGATCATAATGGTTATATTTCACCGTTGTTGCATATATACTTTTCAACATAAGATATGATTAGTGTATTTCATTTCCTAATACTTCGGTAATCATACAATTCAAGTATGCAAATAAGGGGAATAGTTGTTAGATATGCGCCAATATTTTTCATTTCAAAATGCCAAGGCAGGATAAGAACACACAAGAGGACATAGTTACGCCGGTAAATTCGTTTTCATTCCCCCCGGCATTAATGTTTTCTAGTTTAATGGTGTCGTTAACATATCCCATCAGCAATTAACCTCTTAAAGTTGTTATAAAGACGACATCTACGACCTCGGAAAATAATGGATGCAGCCCCTCATGCACAACTTCAGGCAACAAGTTTCAAGGTATAAAAGTTTATCACCTTTCCGGAATAGTTTCACTCGCTTCTATCATATTCACACCTGCATTTTCAAACCCCTGTCAAATTAGCGCTTCCTTCCGACGTTATACCCTGTATCCACTATCAAGGCGCTTTGCTCCCAAAAGTGAGAAAAAGGCGGGAAAGTTGGTGTCAGATGGCGCCAAATACGTCAGCATGTACGTTCCCAGCGCGCCCTTAATTTGGAGGTAATCTGTTGATTTTCCCGCCAAGGACCAGAGATAGTCTCACTAAATTGAGTAGGATTACTTGTTCAATTATAGGTCTCACGAATGAAATTGAAGTCGTTGGTTTACCGCGGGAATTGGGTGTAAGTCAAGGATAATCTTGAATAATGAAATAGCAGCCGAGTGAGAGAGAGAGGGGGAGGGGAGGTAGAGAGGGGGCGACTGAACCAGAAGACGCAGCAGAATAAGTAACTCCCTTAGACCATCACCAATCATGTCAATATGGCCATCCTCATCTCTGGCATCTCTGTAATCTTTCTTTTCCTAACTCTCACCCATTTTCCACTATTTCTTTTGCCTGAAGGACCTACACATGCATTATTCTCGCTTGCAAGTATAAACAGGGGTGTCAATTCAAACTGTACCGTCCCACCTCTCAACAACATGACGCGCAGCACTCGTTACACCTTTGCAGCAATGACGTCAGATTTATGTTTTCGGCAGATCGCAAGGTGTTAATAATCTTACCCAATCTAACATGTCTAACTAAATTGGCTGTCTTTGTGTACAGTAGCTGTCATCGTATAACATGGACACTAAATTCTAGAGCAATCTTGTTAAAGCAAATGCATCTGCGCCTTGACATTAATTTGTCAAACAATATCAGAGACCACCCCCCCCCCCATCTATGGAATATTCTTAAAATGTTATCTAACTTAAGGACAATATTTATACCAATCCTTCGTGCATATTAATCGACAAAATAGACACGATAGACTGATAGAGGAATATCAGTCTGATGGGGTATCTGATTACGAATAAAACATAGCTTAAAACATTTTTAAGACCGCAAATCATCATTCACAAAATAAGACTCATTAAGGGATGCTTCAACGTTTTAGAATCATACATGATTGTGTACCCAAAGATCGTTATGAAATTGCACCTTGTATATCACCCCTTTAACAGAGAAACATCAATAATCGTCACTGCTTGAAGTATGATGAGGGATTTATTTTTTGAACCTCATAAACATACTCTAAAAGGGGTTAAACTTTGTAAGGTACAAATTCTAACCCTTTTAAGAGTGTGTTTATATTGTACCTTCAAAGGGTACAAACCAAAGCCACTAAATATGCACCATTATTATCTTTGAACACCATTGTAGGTGCATCATGCGCCTTTCACGGTGAGAATGGTGTAAAACTGCACCAGTAATAAGCGTTAATATTTTGTACAGGTTATGAAGCAAACAGAAAGATGGCTTGTACGAAATATACCACTTTCCTGTCCCTGACAAAGTACATCAGGAGGAGAACCAAATCCTTCTGAGGTTCATTGTCCCCCTTCTAGAGGTATCCCGTAAGTAGCGCACCTGTGACTGGTACCGAATCAATGACCATCTCGTTCATTTATCCGAGCATCTCCTACCATAACCTTCCCGCCACAAGCCTCATCGTCGGGACACGAAAATGGCGATAATGAAGTCTGATCAATGCCCATCTGCCGCGTCTGCCACGTGCATTAGTGGAATGGTAAAAGCTTCCTTTTTTAAGGGGGGGGGAGGGGGCGTGACACGTTTCGTCCTTTCTCAAGATTATTTGAATATAATCATTTTTCAGCTTTTTATTTCACTATGGGGTAAGAAAAAACAACAACATTGTCATAATTGATGTGGTAATTTTATGAAACATTCATGATTACCCCCATTTGGCAAATTTTGTACAAAGATTATTTTGAGTACATTTTAGTTCTTTCTTTTTTGCTTTGATGTGTAGTTTGCTTTTGTATCGAAATTGAGCACCAGGATTTTGAAGTCAGTTTTGATAATTAGTTTTCGATATCAATATTTTGTGTCTTTTGCATTATTCTACTTTCGTATTCAACTTCTCGAGATTGAACCACTCTTTCTTATTCCAGCCCTCTCCGCCCTTTTCAACTTCACACACTTTCTGACATACATACATACACGAACGCCCTCCAATTGAACAAGCAAATGCAATCTCTTCTCTCCTCCTCTGACTTGCTCTCTCTCTTCCATGCTCTTCCTCTGCACTCTCTCTCTCCCACACACACACCCGCGCAACACCCCACCCCTCTCTCTTTATCTTTCTCTTACTTTTTCGATGAAGAAATGTTCATCTTCAAACGTACAAGAAGTGATTCACTTTGCATGGTGTTTTCTAGCTTGATACAAGAGTTGTAATTGAATTTTATTCCCTATGCGGGATGGTTCTATTTTGCCGATGAAGGATGCAGAAGGAAGAATAGAATGTGAGCACTAGCGTACCTACGGGGGGGGGGGGGGCAGAGGGGGCAGACTGCCCCTCCTGACGAGTCACAACCCATGCAAGGGACATATCCCTGCCCCCCCCCTGACGAGTCTTGAAGACCTTTTTTTTTGCTTGTCAAATTTTTTGGCGGACGAATTTGCCCCCCTGTGGAAAATCCTAGGTACGCCACTGAATGTGAGCACTGGGTTAGGAAAGTCCGAAGGAGGCAATTCCAAATCAGAAAGGAACAACCCCCATGAGTGGCTAAAAATGAACTCGGGAGAGTCAGGGAAAGAAAGAGAGGGTGAAGAGAGGATGGGAAGTGGGGGGGGGGGGGTGCTAGCAGCTATGAAAGAAACAAAATAGAATTTGGTACTCAATTTGTGTTGCTTTTTCCTTGCTTTATTTACTAAGTTATTTATCTATTTATGTATTTATTTATTTAGCTATCTATTTGTTTTATTTATTTATTTCATCTATTCATTTTTTTTTTGTATGATTTTTGTTAGGGGGTGGACCAATATAGTATACGTTTTAAGTATATCAATTTCCTAACTTGGTCATTTTCTCTATACAGCACACAAATCAATCAATTCATAAGGTTTCATCCCATGCAGTTTGTCTCCGAAACATGCATGTCTGCGCAATCAGTCTATAAACTACTATTGAGAAATCAATTTTAGATAGATGGATTATATTGAAAACTATCTGCTGAAACTTCAGTGCGACGTTTTGCTTTCTATCAATTTCTTTAATTTATCTTTTATCTTTTAAGTTTTATATCTTTCATGTTGCTTGGATAAAAAGTGGCCCTGCGTGTATTCCCTTAGGTAGATTGTATGTTTGAAACAGACCATGCATTTTTACATGAAGCATGATTTAAATTGTGTAAATTGCTTCTGTACTTTGCCCGAAACCCTTTCCGCACGTGTCCTGTCTTTTTATTAATTTGAGCATTTTCACATAGCCCACAAAAGATTTATCGGGGGATGCTGCGTATGTTATTTTCTATAGAAAGCATGCACCTCGGGAAATCAGGGCCCCGTCTTACAAAGAGTTACGATTGATCCAATCAACGTCAACTAAATGGAAATCCATAAATGTCATAATTTTTTCTTCAGACAATTTGCACAATGTACTTTCTAAACAAAGACAAGCACACTGAATTGTCAAGAAACGATGACTGCATGACTATACATCAAATCTTGAAAATAATTTGAATAAACATGCTTTTTAGATGTTGACATGGCTGGCTCTTCATAGATGTGGTTCATTGGATCAATCTCAACTCTTCGTAAGGCGGGACCTTGGTTGACAAGCAAAATGAAAAGTCATTGTTTCCGAATGACGGAGAGTAGGGAGCAACAAACTCCCCTTTTTTATTGTCTTTTTTTTCTGAAAAAAACCCAGCACCCCATATTTAAAAATGGGAATATAACACTGTATAGGACACTTTTATTTTCAGTTTGTTTCCAGCTGTTTTGTTTTCAAGTAATAATATGAAAAATCAACGCTTCTTGTTACTTGAGAACAAGCAGGGCCTATTTTTAAGTTTTAGTAGAATTGGGATTCACTTATTATCATTTATGGAACATGATCTTTTACAATGTATACTAATAGCTTCTTTCAATTCTTGTGCGTATGTTTAATGTGAAAAGTGGGGGTGAAACCGAGCACCTCCCTCCAAAGTTCCGCGGCCCCTGCATATAAAGAAAATCACAATTTATTCTTACGTCTGAGCAGTTAAACACAGATTACACCCACCACTTTTCCCCACAAATACCCACACCCAGTGGCGGATCTAGCGTTTTTACAAAGTTATGTATCTTCCTACATGAATAATGCGAGCGCGAAGCGCTAGTGAAAGTAGATTTTCTTTTATTCTGATCTAAAACTGGATAATTTAAGCATGTTTTAATTAAAAAAGAACAAGCTGCATGTCTCAATAAACATGCGTGCGAGAGGCGAAGCGCGATCTCTTTTCTTATCTTTCTTTTATTTTAAGATTTAGATCTAGAATCTGGGCATTCTAAACACATTTTTTTCATTATGAAAAAATAAGTGTATTTTTCCTAATCAACTTAATCAACAATGCGAGCGCGAACATTTTCGATATTCCGATCTGAAAAGGGCAATTTAAAGGGATACTCCGGGCTGAAAATATTATGATTGAAACAGATAAAGAAAAATCAGACAAACAAAACACTGAAAATTTGATCAAAATCGGACAACATATAACAAAGTTATGGCATTTTAAGGATTTGCATTATTCCGGTGAAACAGTTCCAGGCATGTCGTTATGAATATTCAATGAGCAAATTGATGATGTCATATCCCCACTTGTTCTTTTGTATTTTATTATATGAAATTGGGTTTATTCAAAAAATAATTTAACAAGAACTGAAAAAAAATTGGATTGACAACTGATTTAGTGCATTAGATATTCATTGCTGCAACTTATTTCATTATAGAGGAGATGCATTTATTTATTTATTTATTTATTCATTTCGTTTCTGCATGACTCACAAAGGTAAATACATTACTTTTTACATAAAAATGATCATTATGATCATTTACATAACTGATTATACCAAGGTTGCAGACATGCAGTGGTATGACAATATAAGCAGATGTTTGAGCCGTTGTCACACATTTGGATAATACATACATTATTCATTTCATACATTTCATACATAATTCACACATGTATGAAAAAAAGAAAAAAATATATATATAATTTCATGTACTAACATTAGAAAAAGGAAAGTGGGGATGTTTTCACAAAATATTGATAAAATTCAATATAAAACTTCGTTATTTGTAACCCGATTTTGATGAAATTTCCAGCATTTTGCTTTGTGAATTTTACTCTATTTATTTAGATATAAATATTTTCAGCCCGGAGTACCCCTTTAAGGACTATTTCAAGCACTTTCTTTTTTGCTTGTCAAATTTACATAAGCATCCCAGTAAAAAAAATCGTTCTCTGGTCCATGCCAAGGGCGGAGGTTTAGACCCCCTAACCCCGCAGATCCGCGAAGGACACGAACTAGGGCCCGTTGCAGAATGAGTTGCAATCAAACGCAACTAAAAAAATATTGCGCAACTTGATTTTCAGCCAAGGAAGCACCCGTATTCGAGACTTGCGCTTGGTGTTTTGACTTGCGTTTGAACGCAACTGTTTCTGCAACAGGCCCCAGATCTGCTTAGGTGCCAGATAGAATGAACTCTTGAAAATCTGGATCAACTCGAGAATTAGGCCTGCATTCGGCCTCATTTCACATCATCGAATAAAATTTAAAGGGGGAAGTGCGTAGAAATGGTGCCATTATGCAGTAAAAACATGTTTGATCCCACGTGTTGATTCCTGCGTTAAGTGAGCGCTGCTTTCTTATCTACGAATGATGTGGAAACAGTGTGCGAAACAGAAGGCATCCGATTTAGGCCGAGGTCAAGTTGGAATAAATGCATGACTATCTGGAAAGACAAGCATTCGGTACAGCAACTTCCATTGCAATTAAAGATAGCTTCATGTTGTCAGAAAGGGTGATGCGCATATCCAGAGGAAGGGGTGAATGAACTTCGCCCCTCCCACCTTTAATAAAATATGTGTCTTACTATCATCATCTCTTTTTTTTTCATTTTATTATTTCTTGTTAAGATTTATACCGAAAATACTCATAGAGACCAGTGATAAAACCCTGGTGTGGGGGAGGGGGGAGGGGGGGGACTGGGGAGGCATTTTTTTAGATAGCCTTTCTTGAGGGTATATCTTTGTTCTGCCTCTTGATACCTATAGTCAACATGTTCTTGGTATCTTTTAGTGGCATTGCGTAGCTTGCCTTGGAAGGCTGATATGTACCAATACATACACGCCTAAAACCAGATTTATAAACTAAAGTGGAATTAGTAACCGAAATTACAAGTTGAGTCGAAATTGAAAATCCTACCTTTCTAATCGAAGAAACACTCTACTTGTGGGCGTGCGAGTATGTGTGTTTACTTTGATGTTTTTTTTTTATTTTTTTATTTTTTTATTTCAGGCTAAACCATCTCAAAACTTGAAGGCCCTAAATTCAACAACTTGATATCGTTTTTTTTAGACGAAAATGAGACCGAACACAGAAATTGCATTTATTAATAAAGATATCTGCAGCATGCCGATTCATTGTTGTTTTATATTTGCTATAGATCTGTTTACCTGTTACGAGGTCATATCACAGAAATGAGTTTTAAAACATCTACTTCTATTATTTAATTACGATTTTTTTTTCAGGATTTTCCTCGTTTATTTATTATTTATTTTTTCCCGTATTTATTGGAGTTCCGTTTCTTCAATAAATGTTCACATTCGTGCGATTTGCGCCCAAAGGAAATCTTGAGTCCAAGCGGGACTGTTTAAAATGAGTACGTTTCTTTGTTAGGGTAACTGTCTTTTATTTGCGTGATTCGTATTTCTAGATTTTTTTTTTGCTACTATGTACCTTGTAACATTTTCCCCTCTGCTATTATTTACCTTATAATGCTTTTGTACTTAAGTAAAAGTGTATAAATAAGCTGAACTGACTTGGACCTTTAAAACTTGAAGGGTTTTTTAAAGCGTCGAAACTCTTTTGCGGGATTTTTTTTTTAGATCGGCACAGGTGAGCTAGACTGATTTTACAAAGAGACAAGTGGAGTGAATAAATGCAGCATTTATAAGAACACCTAACTGCATTTAGGACTCCATTTTGTATTCATGGCTGCACGCTGGAACTGGGTCGATGGGGGAATAATCGCTATCACATGTCATAAACACTTCCGCTTTCTTCCTATTTTCTCCTAATCTCCTTCTTTGTCTCCCGCCATTTCCCCCTCGTTCTTCTTATTCCTGTCCTTGTCCTCCTCCTCTCCACTCTTCTTTTTCTACTTCTTTTTGTTGTTCTTTTTCTTCTCCTCTTTCTCCACCTCTTCTTCTTCTTCTTCACCTCTTATTCTTCTTCTTCTCCACTCTTCTTCTTCTTCTTCTCCACTCTTCTTCTTCTTCTCCACCTCTTCTTCTTCTTTGTATTCTATTCCTTGACTCGTCCCCCTCTCCTTCCCCTTCTCCTCCTCCTTTTTGTTCTTCTTCTTCTTTTCATTCTCCACCTCTTCTTCTCTTTTTTTATTCTTCCTATTCCTGCCTATTTTCTTATTCTCTTCTCCTCCTCCTTCTTGTATTTGTTTCCTTTTGTCTTACTCCTGTTCATTCTTCCTCTTTTTGTCATTACCCCTTTTTTCTTCTGATATTCTTTCACTCCTTTTCCTCCTACCCATCATTACCCCAGAGGCCCGTTTCATAAAGGACTTGCAACTGTTGTAACTTCTCCATAATGGCAACTACCATGATAACAGGGCTCAGCAGCCAATCATAATCAAGGTTACCAGGGTAGTTGCCATAATGGCAAAGTTACAACAGTTGCAAGTCCTATATGAAACGGGTCCCTGATCTTATTTTCTTTTTCTTGTTCTTCTTTTTTTTAAATTCTTGTTCGTATTCTTATGTCTTATTATTTTCTTCTTTTACTTCCCGTTCTTGAATTTCTGATACTCTTCTTGTTCCTTTGACATGTTTGATCTTATTCCTCTTACTCTCACTGACATTCTTGCTGTTCTTTTTCTACTTCTCATTTTTTTCTTTTCCCCGTTTTTTCTTCATTTACATCTATTTCCCTTAGAAACATTTTAAAGTTCCCAATGCAAATACCCTAATGCCATTTAAATTAAATTCAGAGTACCGTCCCCGACTTTTCTTGCAACCTGCAAAATCAACCCTTTTAGTTTTATTTCAAATTCTACTTCCTGACCATGAAAGAAGCTTAGAATATCGATCAAATTCTGATGCCTAGGGTGATAATAAAGAGAATGTTCAGAAATAGTGGCATTTCGGATCTCCAACCACATACGAACTCTTGAAGAGTAGTAATTCACGGCATCCATTATATGCTTTTGGCGACAAAACCTCAAGCCTTGAAGTAATTTTCTTAATGTATAACGACCTCTAAAAGAAACGGCCAAGTTAGCCTTTTTTGTAAATTACCTAATGGGATAAAAAAAAGAATTAATCAGTCCTATCCTTATATCTGGAGAGCACTTCAATCTGCAACATGCCTTTTCTTTTAAATACTAATGTATCCACTATCATTATATACGATGGTCTCCTTTGAGAGTAAACGGTAAACACACATGCCATATAGCAGGCACATCCTAGTCCTATTTCACAGACTGAAACGCTTGTATTCCGATTGGTTAACAGTTAATCACGTTGTCAACTGGTAGTTGGACAATCAGCAGATGCTGTTTGTGGCTGTCGCCTGCTATTTCAATATCATGCAGAGTATGCAAGAAATGAGTGTGTTGTATATTTTCCTGACCTTTTTTCAATTCAATTCAATTCTTTATTCATTCAAATTCAAATAGATTAAAAAACACATGTACAATGCAAACAAATTAGAAATGCATACAATAATACAGAGTAAATCATTTCATAAATAAACAAAACATTGCCTTGATTAAATATCATAATTGAATGAAAGAGGCATTGTGAGAACTTGAGGAGAGTGTTTTATGTCCTATATTGAATTAAAGTTCATTGCACATGGGCGTCAATCATAAAGGACGAGGGACAACTCCCCTACGAATTTTCAGGAGATTAAATCCCCCACTGTTTTTTTTTCTTTCTTTCTTTCTTTCTTACTCTATCTCTCTCTTTCGCTCTGCGTTAATTTTTTTAAACCTTCCAAAGGTAGTCAGCAGTTTTTCCACTCAACGCGTTATTTTGGACCATTCATGTTTCCATTAGGCCCTAAATCTATTCCCCTTTTCCCTCTGGATTTACACAATGAAATATATGGTAGATGTGTAACTCGACTACGTATTAGCATGTGCGACAATTATGTGCACGCATTTAACTTTCGAAGTTACTTTGAGTTGGTTCAGGTGTAGAGAACATCCAGAAGGCAGGAACACATCAGGCAAATAAGGGAATTACAAAGCTTATAGAGTACCGAAGTGTGACGTAACTGTCATAACAACGAACCGGCTGGTTCTAAACGGAGTCGCAGCTGACGGTCGTCTATGCACATTTGTATTTGCAAAAAAATTACCATCATTCTGAGGATGCAAGCGAGGAAATTCCAATAGCAGCCATTTTCTCCTAAGAGAAAGACGCTCCGGGTCCATTTGTTTAGAACCAGGCCGCCATGACACCATGACAATGACGTCATCGCTTCGGTACTCTATACCCTAATTAAAATTATAAATTTCCCCCTGCTCTCTAACTTTCATCTAAGTCTGATTATGAGAGTCGAAATGGGTGTTTCAAGAAACTTACACATGCAATTGATAGTATTTTCACTTTAAGTTATTTCTAGTTGCTAATTTGTATTAACGGATAAGAGCTTGTTAAGAAAGAGCTTCAAGAGTTTCGTTCTGAATAAAATTTGAAAGCTGTTTTCACGAATCAATGGAGAAAATCGAGCAGTGGATGCTGGATCCCCTAATGTCACGCAAAGAAAGAATTTCAGCTCGATACACTCGAGGGACCGCAACAATGTGTTTCAGAACCTCCAGAAGAAAAGTCTTCAAGCTACATGTAATAGACAGTGTCATTTCCAATTTCATGATCTACTTCACATCGACTGACATGGAAGAACAGAAAAGGCTGGTATCGAATCTACTGTGTGGATCTATTAATGGATGATGAACTGATTGAACAAGTTTGATGACCTTGGAGGTGAACAGGTCATCTTTCGACATCAGTTCAAATATTATTCAAAGAGCCAATACTTTGGGTTATATTACCCAATACTTTGGGTTGTATCATCACAGAACACACGCGTGACTTGCGTAAGGGAATGACCAAAGTAAACCTTTATCATCCAAAGTTCGAACTCTGATTATCCCGAGAAATCCCATGGCACTATTCACGTCGCATCCACCAATCGCACCCGCCCGCTGACTCGCACTACGGCCGTCTGCGGAGGAAGGCAGGAGAACTTTAAAGCTAATTAAAGCTAGTCCTGAATAGCAGTCCATCAGACGGTCGCATTACATCACCCAATACTAGGTAAACTTCTCCAATCGAGTAACGTGCCCATGTTGGTGGCCGTAATTGAGCCGTAGAGCTCGACAGCTGTAAATGCGCCACGGAGGAGCAATGCAATTACCCCCGTACATCCTTCTATATTAGCTGATGCACTTTAAAGGCGGAGTACAAAAAGAACGTTTCCAGGTTATACACTTGTCTTTGATACAGTGACGAAAGAGGAATTCCGCCGTCATAAAGACGTGCAGAGGGATTGAGATCGGGTTTTCCTACTGATAAACACTCGGAATCTCAATTAACTATGGTCATGATCTCGATGGGACCAAGTTACTTTATCCTCTTTAAAATTCATACTGTTAACATCCAAGATTAGGGTTGTAGAAATATCAAGTTAATTTTTGCTTAAGGAATTTAATGCTATTGTCCAAACACAGGTGTAAATGGGAAGCAAAGGGGCACTTGCCCCCCCCCCCCCGAAAAAAGTACCGACCAACAAAAAGGGGTAATGAAAGGAAATGAGGTTAGACATACTGTACCATTTACCATTTTCCGATATTTTTTTTCAAAAATAAGACATTTTTTCGTTTTCATAAAGTCAGACTTTTTCGCTCAGACTCGAGACTTTTCAAAAATTTTGCCACACACGCCATCATCTGCCCCCCTTAAGATTATTTGCTCGAAAGGCAACTGCGTTTTTGTGAATGAATATGAGTGAGGAATGCAGACATTAGACGAAAAGTAGGCCTACGTCATGTAGTGTCGGGAGTGACAGTATGTAAAAAATGAAGAATGGGTAGACCCCCCCCCCCCCCAAATAGTGCATTGAATGAAAAGAAAGAGCCTTTAATATGTTACCGAAATAATCTTATTTCACGTTTATATTCTGTTCTAAAAATGGGTTAGTTTCTTCACTCTGCATCCACCATTTTGATGAGTCTGGGGGCGTGTACACGTCATCGAACTGCATATCAGAATGGATGCAATTTTTACAAAATACCATTGGAATGTATGTCAGTATGACCTCAGGCAGTTTCTACCATTGGATAGTAATAATTCTCAATTATTATGACAGAAGCTTGCCTCATGGCAAGTGACATTTTAAATCGATGCATTCTGTACCCAACTGCATGCACTACCATGCCGAGAGTAGGAACAAAATGATTTATGAATATATGGTTTTTTGTTTCATTAATTTTTGCTAATAAATCATAATCAATGCAGGTCGGGTGTCTTATTTTTCTATTCATAATACAAATAATAATTTGTATATATTCAAATCAAGAAATTAACACATCCGATATATTCTACTTGATGAATGGATTTTGTTGAATTCAATTTGTTCGTATTCCAGTCACTATCTGCTAGAACCATACAAAAATCATTATCATGAGCATTATCTGTTGAATCTCTCGCCATGCTTTTAAGGGGATACATTTTGTGACTATGTCTTACGATTTGATATTAAAAAATTATTATTCAACTCAACATGTGTGTGTTCTTTTTTTTTTCGCGAAGTATAGTGATACTCAAACTTTTTTCATTGAGAATGCTTTGTGTGACCAAAACAAAGCAACTGATACAGTAGCATCTCCGATTTACATTTACAAATTTGCAGATAAACTGTCCCCCCATTCACCACTCTTTTCACGTACATGACTGCTTGACGAAAGCTGACTTCTAAAATTACTAGACGGTGTCTTTGAAGATCACCGCATGGAGGGGGGAAAGAATACAGAATTGCGCGTGTGCTGCACCGGGTATTCGCGAGTTACGACGAGGAGACAAGTTTCGACAGTAAAAATTAATCAAGTCATGTTCGTGCTTAACTGATTCTAAAAGAATCGTTTTGTTCGGTTAAACGACATCGCCCTTGGCCAACGAACAATCACTTTTAAACGTAAAATAACCCATTAATGTTTTTCAAATTTCCGTTTATGCCTTTACCCTCACGCGTTTGCTGTGACGGTGAATGAAAACCGATCTCATTATCAAGGGCTTATTAGCTTTTCACCAGAGATAAAAAAGCAAGGACGACGCGAATGCTAAACCAAATGATTCTTTTGAGTAAAAGGGCCATAATTATTACGAATGTTTTTCGTTCATAAAACTGCTAGCCTAGGCATATACAGGTGAGAGACTTGTGACCATGGACCCCACCTCTCCCCCCCCCCAAAAAAAAAAATAAAGGAACCACGACCAAGAAAACAAGATAGAAATAAGAAAGAAGGGAAATTGATGGAATTTGATGGAATATGATATTAATTTATGAAAATTAAGTCAACTTCATCACAATTTTTTTATGAAAAAGCTCAAACATTTGCTCGCGCTTTGCTCTCTCTCTATCCCTCTCGTAACTTTGTTTTTTAGTCGCGCCAGAACAGTATTCCGGGGGCATATTTCCTCTCCAAATCTAAGTGGCCTATCATCATGATTATATACATGTAAGTCTCTCAGAGCGAGAGAGAAGTCTGCTCATGAACATAATATGCACCGTGTAAATGGCAGATATCTACATGAAATGATCCCGCATATAACCCACCCACGAGGCATGGATATCATAAATTTAGGAGGGAACGGATGAAAGGACTCTGTTCACGGTATGTGCAAATACATGGAGATGCGTCAAGTATAACATCGGGTCGTCTTGAACTCGGTAAAGGACACGTATCGTCTGTTTCCATAGCCTACATCTTCACCAGGTCGAAATATTGACGTGCCTTTTTATTTATATCGTCTGTTTTTCTTGTTCTTCATGTTCAAGTGCAAATTTCCTCTCTTCCCCACTCCTATCATTCAATCATTACGTGTCCCCTATGGTACCCCATCGGCGATAGTCTTCCTCCAGTGATTAAAATAAGAATCAATTATGGATTCTCACCGATAATGTCGCAGTTCTTTTCAGGTCGATGCGCTATTTACCTATTTTCCATTTTTTTTTCACTGGTGGATCAGGGGGGGCACATCCGGCACGCGTGCCCCCCCCCTTTGAGTGGGGTAAAAATTGTAAATGTAAATATATCGTTTTTACCCAAGTGTGCCCCCCCCCCCCCCCCCCCCCCCCCCCCCGTTTGAAAGAGAGGACCTTTTTTTGGTTGTCAAATTCATCGTGGACGAAATGAATTTGAATTTTAGGCGAAAACCGATACGGGATGGTTATCAGAATATTTATAGGAGCATATGTTAAAGTTTAAATTGTATCAAAGGGGAGAAGAAAAAAATGCAGTCTGAAATAAAAACTACGAGCCAGTAACACGAAGCCGCAGCAGATGAAATAATGGAACATTCATTTTAATTTTGCCCGACAGAGCCTTTCGGCAAATTTCTATTCATGCTTGTCGTCCAAAATTTCCGACATTTAAAAGAAGGCGTAGAATAAATAGCGAAGAGTGAACGACGAGGGGATCGGATGATAATAACTAGGCCTCCTGGAAAACGACATGCCGACAAGGCTCGATTTAGAAGGGTCCGAACATGCAGAGCTGAGATAGGCATTATAGGCGGCGACTTGGTAAGATTTTTGATCGGAGGGTGGGGGTGGGGATTAGGAGGTAACGATAAGTCCTCTCATATACTGCTGTACAAAATTAAAAACTTGAGGGGGAACATGCCCCCTGCCCCCCCCCCTGAAAATGGGAAATCAAGCATGTCCAGTCATTTTCATGATTGTTTCAAATGCTCATTAAATTCACACTTTCAAATCACGGAAACGTCCCAAAGGCACGGCATTGATAGATTGCAAGCGACGGTGCATTGCATTTTATTTCTAGTAAAGTTTATGAACAAAAGAATGTTAACTTTAGTTCTACAGAATAAACTTTCAGCGCATTTTTTTACCATTATTTAAAAATTCTTATGCAGTTTTGAGCAATGTCAGACGTGACGTTGGGGCAAGTTATTGTTCACCGCTAATCTGCTACACTGCAAAAACACCGGTGTTAATGTAACACCAGAGAAGTGTTAAACAACACCAGTTTGGTTTTTGGTCTAACACCCGATAGGTGTTTATACAGCACCAATTAGTATTAAAAGAGCTTCGGTTTAATTCCAAACTGGTGTTTTGTCAATACTTCTCTGATGTGGACATATATAGAGATTTCGGGCTGGTGTTAAATCAACACCTGAGTTTTTGCAGTGTAATGCTCACATTTCAATTTGTAATGATTCAGATGTAGATGAAAAAAGCACTTCATGCTTCATGTCATTTTGATTTTTTTTTACGAACAAGTTGACGGAGGAAGTTTCAAGTTTAAGTTATTTTATTGTAACTCAACTCATTTCAAAGACGAAATGCCTATACCCTATATTCATGATATTGCTCCGTTTCGACAATCTAAATGAAATTGCATAAAATATATCTTTCCTATTAAAAAAAGCACTACTTACTATTCGGTAGCAAGGATTGAAAATATTATTTTAGTGACCACAAATAAGAAGACATCAAAAATGCTAAAATGAAGCTCCCGGCATAATTTCATACAAATTATCTTTTTAAAGAAATAAACTGAAAAGTCACCATTTCAAAACGTAGATATGAAAGAAATATTCAGTCGTTTTCAAAATTCATCGATCAGGCAAAATTATTCATTGAAGCCAATTCCATTTTCTCAATAAAAAAATCATGCCGTCTGATCTTTAAGGTAGCATCCTTGTTTTTCAAACAACAATAAAGACGACCCCCCCAAAAAAAAAAAATCTCCATTTTCAGATTGTCATTAATATGCAAATGTAGTATTGGTCCCTATTTTCTTTAAATGTGAGCCATATCCAGGGGCAAATAACATTTTTTTGGATGAATTATGTTCCCTTGTCAAAGAATAAAAGTATCCATCCAAGAGGTGGGAATGGGAGTAATTATAATAGACAGATAAACTTAATTTGTTTTTCCCCAATAGCAAGGGAAATACTCACAGAAAGATGTGTCGTTCGTCGGGGGCAAATGGCCAATTTAAGGCGAAACACATTGGCAAAAAGGAAAGGAAATGTATAATGTCAATATGTGAGGCTGTTTATCCTGTGAATATAAATTGGGTTACCGTAAGTACTTCAATCGAGGGTTGGCCGTGAGGGGTTAAGGACGTTCCACAGTTAAAACGAAGTCCATGTCATTTTCACCAAATTTTGCGGAGAGTTACTTTGGTATCTATGCATTATGAAAATGCAAAAAATAATATAGGTTCATTTGCTTATTTTTTTTCTACGGGACTTCAAAGTCGCCGTATTTGAATGATATGAACTGTTGCGCAATCATGAGAATTATGCCTCTCTTAGACCTCACGAATTCACCAAATGAGTTTAAATCATCTTTACTCTCTCGATATTGCATCAAACTTCATCGAACTTTCAGAATGTGTAACTTAGTACATACCAAAGTAGTAGAAAGTCTTTTAATTGGTAAAACTATATCTATTTGGAGTCAGCAGCGCCCTCATTTGGCAAGGATGGTGCAAAAACTCGGAAAAAAACAAATCTTCAAAGATGTGAATCTACTCAAAAATTAAAAAGAGTATAGTTTAAGCTGCACTTTATTCAAAGTCCATGTCATTTTCATCAAATTCGGCTAAACTGTAGAGAAATGTATATGGAAGATGTAGGGAAGTTAAAAATGTAGGGTCCATGTGCTCGTTTTTTAACTATAAGTGTCCGAAGTGTTGCGAGTTGGCTTGAAAATCGCCTAAACTGCGCCGAAAACGTGCAAATGTCTAATAACACCGTCTAAAATGGGAATGGTTCCGTAGTTTTGCTCCCAAACATTCAAAATCCATGTAATTTTCATCATACTCTCTAGATTTGTAGAGGAATATATTCTGAATAAGTTAAGATATCTAAACTATCGGGTCCATGTGCTCGTTTTCAAATTATCAGTGTCCAAAATATTGCGGGTTGGCATGAAACAGCCCAAAATGCGCCGAAAACAAGCAAAATGTCTGTTAATACCGTCTAAAATGCGAGTGGTTCCGTAGTCTTGTTCCCAAACATTGAAAATCCATGTCATTTTCATCATACTTTGCACATAGACACTTAAGCACCTGAATATTTCAAATTTGCACAAATTAACATAGGTCCATACGCTTGATTTTTTGCTATAGTGCTTCAAAGTTAACCCAAATAGATGTTCTTAAGACTCGCGCATTCAAAAGAATTTGGCATTATTTAGACCTCACGAGATCACAACAATGAGTTTAAAGCTCTATTACTCAGTCAAAATCCATGAAAACTTCATCAAATTTAACAATATGATTAAACATTGTATCCTTAAAATGGATAATCTATTTATATTGCTTTCAATTGTTTGCTCATTTAAGTCTAACAGCACTCTCAGTTCTTAGAAATTGCGGGAAAGATAACATACTCAACCTCAAACATTTCAAATTTCAATAACAAACTTGAGAAGTAAAATAAATGCTGCACTTTATTCAAATCCATGTCATATTCACCAAACTTTGCAAAGTTGTAGAGGAAGGTATACATAAGAGGTGTAAACATTAAAAAACATGGGTTCATGTGCTTGTTTTCAAACTATCAGAACTCTTATTAGAGCAAATGTGCTTCTTAAAACACCCCAAAACACGCCAAAAGCTTTGTATCTGTGAGGAAAAATTCCGAACACTCTACCATTTATTTCATTCAAACTCCGGGTCATATTCATCATACTTTGCAGCACTACAGAGAAAAGTATTTTGAAATTGTAGAGGAATAAAAAGAATGGTCCATGGAATAATACCAGTTTCTTAGCTTCATAAAATAACATATCGGATCTGCAGTTAGTGCAGATAAGGAGAAAAATCAGCTCACATACCTACAGCTGATTAATCACCAGTTCATCCATTGTGACGTCAGTGCGCGGAGTGTAAAATATGCGCAGATCATGATGCGCACAAACATAACTGTGGAACGTCCTTAAGTGACAGTCACACCTAAGGGAACCGACCACAAATCGGTCGATGGTATGCCATTGGAAATATCGTATTAGCTTTGATCGGTCTGGAGTCGGTTTCGTTGGGTGTGACTGCAGCATCAGTATGACGACAAAGATGTACATTTGAAATAATTAG
Organism: Lytechinus pictus; assembly: GCF_037042905.1. Taxonomy (NCBI): domain Eukaryota; kingdom Metazoa; phylum Echinodermata; class Echinoidea; order Temnopleuroida; family Toxopneustidae; genus Lytechinus; species Lytechinus pictus. The sequence continues at coordinate 22,437,062 of NC_087256.1, forward strand.
GATAGTTTCACAAGCACCGGAAAATGTAATGACATATATGGCTAATTGTCCACGGCGCAGTGGCCTGTATTCTGAAGTCGGGCTTAACTTAAACTCAGGTTCAAAGTTGTGGTTAAAGTATGGATAGCCAATTGTTGCACAAACCACTAACAGTAGAGATATCATATTTCAGCTCATTATAGGCTCTCAAATCATTCATAATTGTCTAGGAAGTATAAATGATTGATTGTCTTCACGATTGAATAATCAGAAAAGAGCAAAGTAAATATAAGAAACATACAACTTGAAAAACAATTTGACACTTTTGGCTTCCCATAATTAGTTAGACCATGGTCTATAAAGTTAAACCCGACTTCAGAATACGGGCCAGTGGGTTCTTAATACCGTGTTTACACACGACTCGGCTCGAGAGTTGAATCCTCAAGCAGGGTCGTACGCTTATATACTGAAACAAAAAAGGCGAGTTCGACACACGAACGGAAGTAGAATAGACGTTACATAATATATGCCGTGTTTGACCTAGGTCATGCGGGTTCGACCCGGCTTTCAGTTTACACATGAACAAATATGCGAGTCTGACTCGGCTCGCGGGTTGAAACCTACGATTTTGGCGGATCAAAAAAGCCGTGTTTGACACGGTTCGCGGATCACACTGATCGCACTTACACAGAAAAAAATTGCCGTGTTGAGCACGGCTCGAGTGTCGAACCCCCGAGCCAAGTCACTGTGTAAACACGGTATTAGTTGCCCCATACTGTTCTCTCTCTCAACATCCTGTCTTAATGCCGCCGCACACCTTGCGACTGCGCCACGATCTGATTTTGGAATAAATCGCATTTTACTCATTTTCTAAAAAAGTGAATGAAAAATATATTTTTATTTGAGGTTCAAATTAACCGAAAGAATACCAATATAACAATTTTGGATGATTGCAAAACTTTATTTTGGAGTAAAGGCCAAAGCAGTTTCTAATCATAGCCAATCGTACGATTTTTATGACGTCACTACGACTTGATATTGAACACGCCTTTATTCTGATGAGGATGATAGCATAGTCACAGTTTTGAACACAAGTCGTATTATTAGTGTAGGAAAATGGACTATTTTGTTGCTCTTTGAATTTGTTCGTATTTGTATTTGCTAAGTGCGCATGTTTTTGATTAAATGAGCATGCTAATTATCGCTTTTGACATTTTGGGTTACCGCACATGCAAATTAGTTAGTTTGAAAGAGATTTTGGTTTGTACGCATGCAAATTAAGTTGTGTATGTAAATTAAGATACTGCCCTCGTGGAATGCGTGTGATGTGCTGTGGCATTGGGCGTAGACACAGACACACGAGTTCGAGCCAAGGTCGTTAACAGACGTAGCACGGTGCAATGTCCAAGATTGCGACTCGCTTGCGAAGTTTGAGTGTCTTAATTCAAAGCAGTATTAGTGAGTAAGTGAACTTAAATATTTTATAGTGTTACTCTACAAATTATGCAAACATTTTGGTGTTAATATCTGGAAATGTGAAGGATCCAAAAGAATATGGAAGATTAGTTGCATAACATGCCTTACTGTTTATAGAGTAGATACAATTTCTTCGTATCGCATTGAATAATTGGGAAATGCTTTTGAGTGTTAGAAATTCCATTGATATCACGAGGTTTTATTACAATTTATTGGAAAATATTCTTGGTACTTTGTAAAGAGAGATTTGAGATTTTAAGTAGATTTTAGTGAGTAACCGATGATAGAAAGAATCACAGAAATAGTTGTATTTATTTGTGTTACAGAAGATGAATAAATGTAGAGATTTATCAGTACAATATAGGTATGGGTTTAATCTCAGACGACGAGATTTGCCGTAGGCACATGAGCGTTGATGGCGCTACAGATGTAAACGATAGAATAAAGATGGCGGCGCCCATGAGTTTAATAGATATTGCTGTGGTGAGAAGGGAAACTTTTATTGAGAAATACATCTTGTTTAGGCAAAGTTGTTACAAGGTTTTTGGAGACTATATACTTTAGGTTCATAAGCTTGAGTAGGTATGTAATGTCAATTAAGTGAAAGAAGGAGTTCATATTTCTATGTAGTCATTTGCATATTTTGACATGTTTTATTGAAGGACAGTGACTCTGCTCTGCAGTGAGATTGGTACCTCTTAGACGGTTGCTCAGTGGGTGTGTTGTCTTCGAGCCCTTGGGTACGTTTCAGTAGAATGGATCTATGAATTTATTTCTGTTTGTCACATTTGAAATACAAGAAATGTTATATGCTCTAATCTAGGTTATGCTATACAGTTGAGTGTTTGACTTTGAGTCATTTGACTTTATTTGAAGCACAATGATTTTCCTTTTATTGAATTATAAAGAGATCTTGAACTCTTGATGTTAGACATGCATGGATTTGGTAGTTCAGATGATGTTCATAAATTTGATAATAAGACAAAATGTAAACAAACTCTCGTGTAAACACAAATGAAGTCGAGATGTAACTCAAGATTTATTAAGTAATCAATAGAACAGCATAAATTGATATACAGTTGAAATGATAATTTCATTTGATATGCAACTTATATAACATGTTGTAATCATCGTTACCGAGTTTATAAAACGTGTAACTGCATGTTATTATTTGCCTTCAAGTGACCTATGAAAGTAAATTCTGTCATATTTTTATGAGCCCAAATCTTATGACACCTTTTTTCTTGATTGTATTTTTCAGGGTTTTTTTGTATTGTCACTTTGTATATACTACGAGCTACGTACAACTACAGCCGAGACTAACGGCAATGAAATAAATAACAGAACTTCACTCATCACGTATTTCTGGTCTTCATCGTTGTACTCTGGCCCTGTACTGCGACAAATGGCGACGAGGATGGGATGGCAGACAGATGGGATGACAGCTGGAATGACAGATGGGATGGCAGCGACGAGAGTGACTACGACGAAAACCCCTCGTGCTGTGAATGACGCCACACCATGATAGGACTGGACTGGTAACTGAAAACACCCATGATGAGAATTCGCTCTATAGACTGTTTTGGTGATTGGACTTTGAGGAGCTACAGCATTTTGTGAACTGAGTTGAAATGGTGCCAACCATTTTGGTAACGGTAATGGTAACATGGTAAAGTTTATTGTTTATTGTTACATATGTTGTACTGCTGTAGAATACACTAAGTTGTAACTGACCTTTTTCCTCCTAGTAATACTTTTTTAACAGCCTTTGTAACGATGGCAGAACCAATGACTGAAATGTTGCAAACACTTACTTCTGTGTTACAAGGATTGAATATACAGAAAGCACCACCACCTGTGAAACTTAGCAAGTACAAGGGCACTCCCCAAGTAACTGGTGATCTTTCGTTGCAGGAGTGGCTTGACAATTTCGAAAGTTATGCACGTCATTACAGTTTGGAAGGAAGTGCAAAGGCACAGTCCCTGATTGATCATTTGGCGGGAGCCGCTAAGGAAGAAATCTTATGCAGAGATGAAAGTGTAAGGGAAGATAGTGATAAACTTATTGAAATTTTGAAATCTTTGTTTGGAGCAGTAGAGACTGTCCAATCACTCACAGGAGAATTTCACAACAGAAAGCAGTTGGGCACTGAAAGAGAAAGCTGCAACGTCAACAGAGAGAAGAGCCCTTGAACAGTTGCGGGACTCATCTCTTAAAGAAAGGTTTGTAACCGGGACCAATCAAGTATGGATGCAGAGAGAGCTGCGGAGAATAGAAATTGCTGCAAAGAACAAATCTTTCATAGAAATGAGGGAAGATGTTTTGGAGTTCTTCCGTGGCCAAGAGACAAGAAAGGTTGCTGTACATGAAGCAATTACTGATACAACAGAGATCCATGTTGCAACTACCAAGAAGGTGAATGTTGATTTACAAGGAGAAATAAAGTCTTTGAAAGATAATGTGGCTCTACTTCAGAGAAGTGTTGAAGCTCTGGTGAAAGAAAGAGGAAATGGTTCTACATCCTCTTCTCAGAAGGTAACCAGGTGTTTCAACTGTGGGAAAACTGATCACAAGAGAAATCAGTGCCAAGAAGAAACACTATGTTTTGCTTGTAAAGGACGTGGACATATCAGCAAAAATTGTCCTCAACGATCTAACTCAGAGACGCCGCAGTCTGCAATCCCTGGCTCGAACTCGTGTCCTCCTACTTCGTCTATACCCCGCCCTGCGGCAAATAGAAGCATTATGGACTCGCAACACATATCCCCAAAGTTTCTTGAAAAATTCGTTGCTCCATGTCCTAAAGGTACAGTGACCATTGCAGGTGTAGATGTGGGATGCATATTTGACACTGGTGCTGAGTCTTCGATTATCCCCTCTTCAGTGTACCATGAACGTCTAAAAGAGAATCTGAGCCAACTTCAGCAAGAACCAGGTGTATTCCTTAATGTTGTTGGTATTGGAGGCATAGAAGTGCCTATTGAAGGATTTATTGAAGTTCCGGTTCAGATAAATGGACGAACATGGCCAGGAGGATTCTTAGTGGTAGAAGATAGAGCTTGCAGTGATACCCAGTCTGATTACCCAATACTTGTTGGAAGCAATATTCTTTACAAGATGTATAGATCTTTATTCGGAGAAGAAGTAGATCTCCACTTTCAGGTACTGAGAGATGCTATTAATTCTGGGAAGAATGGAAACTTCTCCAATCCTGTGAAGACCGGGAAAATGGAAATTCTTCCTCCCTACACCATTCGTCGAGTAGTGTGTCAGGTAGAAAGTAAAGCATTAAGTCCTGGTACTGAAGTCTTGGTGAGAGAAGTCAATCTGCCTATGTCTGTCGCGACCACAGAAGGATGTCAAGAGGTGAAAGGAGATACAGTAGAATTTTTGATGACGAATCATTCAGCAAAAGAGATCCAACTACCACCAGATTTACATGTTGCTGAGGCTTTGATCATGGAACGAAAGCCAGAGATCCGCCTTGATCTTCAGGATCATAAATTGAGAGTAGCTGTATGCGATGTGGTGACTGAGAAAAGTCAAGTACAGAAAGATGGGAAAGAAGGATCAACTTCTGAGACAACTATTCCAATACTACCCCCTGGAGTAAAGTTAGATGGATTGAGCAGAGAACAGGAGGAGAAAATTCGGGAACTCCTTCATAAACATGAGGATGTTTTCTCAGCTGGAGCATTCGATCTTGGTGAATGTAGTGTAGTGCCACACCATATCCAACTAAATTGTGACTCAGCTGTTAGGCTTCCATACAGGAGGATACCACCAGCCCTGATACCAGAAGTGAGGAATGCCTTGCAAGAGATGTTAGAGAGAGGTATCATAAGGCCATCCAAAAGTCCTTATGCAAGTCCAGTAGTGTTAGTTCGCAAGAAGGACGGATCACTAAGACTATGCATCGATTATAGGAAGGTCAATGCTCAGACGATCAAGGACTCCTTCCCACTCCCAAGAATCGAAGAAGCACTTGATGCATTAAGAGGCGCGAAGTACTTTACTTCGATGGATCTAGCACATGGCTATTTTCAGGTCGTCATGGATCCAACTTCCATAGATGTGACTGCTTTCAGAGTTCCTTGGGGATTATACGAATTCACAAGAATGCCTCAAGGATTGGTGAACAGTCCGAGTACTTTCCAACGAACAATGGAATATATTTTGGGAGACCTGAACTTGAATCAGATCATATTGTACTTAGACGACATACTGGTTTTTTCTTCAACCTTTGAACAACACTTAGAGAGATTGGATCTAGTACTAACCAGATTGGCAGAGAATGGACTAAAAGTGAAAGGCAAGAAATGTCACTTTGTCCAACAGGAAGTAGAATATCTCGGACATGTCGTGACCAGTGAAGGAGTAAGAGTGGACCCTGGAAAGGTAGAGAAGATTCGAACATGGCCACGACCCCAGAATGGGAAAGAAGTGAGTTCATTTTTGGGTCTAGCATCGTATTATAGACGCTTCATTGATGGGTTTTCCAAGATAGCTGCTCCCTTACATCAAGTTGCTGAGAAAGGAAAAGGAAGCAAGACTAAGTTTGTTTGGAATCAAGCACAAGAAGAGGCCTTTGAGATATTGAAGTCACAACTAACTTGTACTCCAGTCTTAGCATACCCCAAATTCGATGAAGAATTCATCGTTGAGATAGATGCATCCAAGAGAGGTTTAGGTGCCTGTTTATCACAGAAGGGAGAAGATGGCAAAATACATCCTATAGCTTTTGCCAGCAGAAGTTTACGAGGATCAGAGAGAAATTACCCAGATTTCAGTAGTTTCAAGATAGAGCTATTGGCACTGAAGTGGGCAGTTGCAGAAAAGTTTGCTCCTTACCTCATGAGTTCACACTGTATCATTTTGACTGATCATAACCCATTAGCCCATTTGTCTACTGCTAAACTCGGTGCTACAGAGTCGAGATGGGTTGCACAGTTGGCCCCTTTTAGCTTTGAAGTGAGATACAGGACTGGAAGAAGTAATAAATGTGCGGATGCACTAAGTAGGAGACCCAATGACATGCCACAGGAAGAAGTTACTGCAACTATCAACAATGTATTGGACTCTGTAGAGATACCGGAATCAAGTAATAGGACGTTACCTGATGATCAGAAGATAGCAGTTAGAGTACTTTCTGATGCAACTGCATCATGTACCATGCCTTCCTATAGTTATGAGGAATTGGCTAAACTACAGAAGGAAGACGAAGATTTGAAAGAAGTCTGGCACTGTTGGGAAAATGAATGTCAGTCTGGAAAAGAGAATAACACTCAATCAACAAGTCTACAGGGATGGTTACGAGAGTACAATAAATTTCGAGAGTATCACGGTGTACTTTATCGAGAGATCGATGATCCAGCCCTAGGCAAAATTCAACAAGTACTCGTCCCTCGAGTATTAAGAGAGACCATGCTTGAACTGACACATGATAGATGGGGACATCAAGGAATTGATAGGACTCTAAATCTTTTGAGAGAAAGATGTTTCTGGCCCGGAATGACACGTGAGGTACGAAGTTATATCAAGAAGTGTTTTAGATGCATCACTTCAAAGGTGCCTATGCCTATGATCTATCCCCCACAACGACATTTGCTTGCTTTTAGACCTCAAGAAATAATTGCAGTAGATTTCTTGAAGCTTGATAGAGGTCGGGGAGGATTCGAGGATGTTTTAGTCATAACAGATGTCTTTAGCAAGTACTGTCAAGCTGTACCATGCAAGGATCAAAGTGCTTTAACAGTAGCGAAAGTACTTCGAGATGCCTGGTTTACCCGATATGGAGTACCTTCAAGAATTCATTCCGACCAGGGACGGTCGTTTGAGAATGCTATCGTGACAGAAATGTGCAAGCTATACAAGATACAGAAATCAAGGACGACGGCTTATCATCCCTCAGGAAATGGTCAATGCGAAAGGTTTAATAAGACCCTATGTAGCCTCTTGAGATCATTAGACTTAAAAGACAGGAAGAGATGGCCAGAGTTGATTCACCATATGGTGTATGTATACAATACCACCCCTCATCGAATTACGAGAGTGACACCTCATTTCTTGATGTTTGGTCGTCGACCCACATTGCCAATAGATCATTTATTGAATAATCTACATTCAGACTGGAATGAAGACTACACGCAAACACAACAGAAGCTAGTGGAGAAGGCGTACAAGATAGTATGTGATCGACAGAGAGATATAGCAAGAAAAGAAGAAGAAAGACAGCAAAATAGAGTAAGAGGCGAGATACCTACCTTGGATGTCGGAGAGAGAGTCCTGTTGAAAAGAGAAGCATTCACAGGAAGACACAAACTTAAAGACAAATTTGATGATTTACCCTATATTATAATTGCCAAGAATAAGGAAGAAGACTTGTTCCAGATTCGGCCAGCATTTGGTGGTCGTACTCAGTGGGTAAATCGACGCCGCTTGATAGCTGACCCCCGCTCACAGGACGATGGTTTAGGAGATGTCCTGCCTTGTATAGACGAAGAAGGATGTAGGGACAATGACATGGATGCCATCGGGAATCCCTATGATGACGACGATGATGTCGATAGCGATGATAATGATGATGATGACGATGGTGAAGAGGTCGGTTATCTATTGTCATGGAAAGACTTGAATAGGCAACAAAAAGAACGGTCAGATGATGTAGAGCAAGTAAGACCTCTGCCTAGACGATCAGCTAGAACAACCAAAGGGATTAATCGAAATCCAGGTCGTCGACCGGCTTCTGCGGTCACAGGACTACCTATCTGAATTGTGATTGTTTAATTTTACTTGAACTCAGAGCTTGAATTCATAGTTTTACTATTCTTTTCCCTTTTTCCTTTATCTCTTTTCTAACTATAGACATTGAATTTGTTAGCATTATACAATTCTGAGTGCACTGTACATTTTTATCTTGGTGTGATCATAAACTAGTAAAGAATATCACATTTCAATCTTGATTGTATAACTTTGAAACAAGCGGGGAAGGTATCCCACAAAACGTTTAAAAAAAAAAAAAAAAAGATTTTTCTTTGAAAAAAATGACAAGTTTGGTCATTGGAAGTGTTTTTAAAGAGTTGGATCAAAACAATTTATCCATTAATTGAGAAACATACATTTCCATGAATGTTTATTTGGATGTTTTATGTTTTGGATTATAGAAAAGTAATTGAGTAGAGTTTACTGCACAGATGTACTTTTTTCCACATTTTATATATAAAATAATTGTAGGTAGATGAAGTGAATTATGTACTTTCGAGACGAAAGTTTCCAAGCGGGGAAATTGTAGGAAAATGGACTATTTTGTTGCTCTTTGAATTTGTTCGTATTTGTATTTGCTAAGTGCGCATGTTTTTGATTAAATGAGCATGCTAATTATCGCTTTTGACATTTTGGGTTACCGCACATGCAAATTAGTTAGTTTGAAAGAGATTTTGGTTTGTACGCATGCAAATTAAGTTGTGTATGTAAATTAAGATACTGCCCTCGTGGAATGCGTGTGATGTGCTGTGGCATTGGGCGTAGACACAGACACACGAGTTCGAGCCAAGGTCGTTAACAGACGTAGCACGGTGCAATGTCCAAGATTGCGACTCGCTTGCGAAGTTTGAGTGTCTTAATTCAAAGCAGTATTAGTGAGTAAGTGAACTTAAATATTTTATAGTGTTACTCTACAAATTATGCAAACATTTTGGTGTTAATATCTGGAAATGTGAAGGATCCAAAAGAATTATGGAAGATTAGTTGCATAACATGCCTTACTGTTTATAGAGTAGATACAATTTCTTCGTATCGCATTGAATAATTGGGAAATGCTTTTGAGTGTTAGAAATTCCATTGATATCACGAGGTTTTATTACAATTTATTGGAAAATATTCTTGGTACTTTGTAAAGAGAGATTTGAGATTTTAAGTAGATTTTAGTGAGTAACCGATGATAGAAAGAATCACAGAAATAGTTGTATTTATTTGTGTTACAGAAGATGAATAAATGTAGAGATTTATCAGTACAATATAGGTATGGGTTTAATCTCAGACGACGAGATTTGCCGTAGGCACATGAGCGTTGATGGCGCTACAGATGTAAACGATAGAATAAAGATGGCGGCGCCCATGAGTTTAATAGATATTGCTGTGGTGAGAAGGGAAACTTTTATTGAGAAATACATCTTGTTTAGGCAAAGTTGTTACAAGGTTTTTGGAGACTATATACTTTAGGTTCATAAGCTTGAGTAGGTATGTATTAAGTGAAAGAAGGAGTTCATATTTCTATGTAGTCATTTGCATATTTTGACATGTTTTATTGAAGGACAGTGACTCTGCTCTGCAGTGAGATTGGTACCTCTTAGACGGTTGCTCAGTGGGTGTGTTGTCTTCGAGCCCTTGGGTACGTTTCAGTAGAATGGATCTATGAATTTATTTCTGTTTGTCACATTTGAAATACAAGAAATGTTATATGCTCTAATCTAGGTTATGCTATACAGTTGAGTGTTTGACTTTGAGTCATTTGACTTTATTTGAAGCACAATGATTTTCCTTTTATTGAATTATAAAGAGATCTTGAACTCTTGATGTTAGACATGCATGGATTTGGTAGTTCAGATGATGTTCATAAATTTGATAATAAGACAAAATGTAAACAAACTCTCGTGTAAACACAAATGAAGTCGAGATGTAACTCAAGATTTATTAAGTAATCAATAGAACAGCATAAATTGATATACAGTTGAAATGATAATTTCATTTGATATGCAACTTATATAACATGTTGTAATCATCGTTACCGAGTTTATAAAACGTGTAACTGCATGTTATTATTTGCCTTCAAGTGACCTATGAAAGTAAATTCTGTCATATTTTTATGAGCCCAAATCTTATGACACCTTTTTTCTTGATTGTATTTTTCAGGGTTTTTTTGTATTGTCACTTTGTATATACTACGAGCTACGTACAACTACAGCCGAGACTAACGGCAATGAAATAAATAACAGAACTTCACTCATCACGTATTTCTGGTCTTCATTGTTGTACTCTGGCCCTGTACTGCGACATTAGCATCAAATTTTACTACGTTTTTTTATTCTAGAATCGGCTTGCAGACCAATCGTTAAGTGTGCAGTGGCCTCTAGGAATATCAAAAATGGTCAACAAAATGATTTGATCATGATTGGCTTCAATTTCCCTATTATTGACCTTGGATGTTCTGGTGCCATCTAATCTTCCCCTTTTGTGCCCTTATGTAAAGTGGCCTTGTCCTAAAACAATATAGAAAATGTCAAAACATTACGAAATATATAATGTAGCTCATCTCATCAAAAATAAAATGTGACAATGTTTGAAGACATGTAATTAGCGCTTATTTACGTGCAGGATATATTTATTCGCTCATAAATAATATGTCATCCGGCGTCACGTACTTTCTTGCACTTATCACACTGTAAAAAAAAAGAAGTGCTAATTTAGCATTTATACAGTGAATAGTTTAAATTTGAACTAGAAAATCAACACTCGTAGTGCAGTCACTATACAAGCACTGTAAGTGCTAAATTAGCACTTCATTTTTTACACTGCATGCTCATTCTCCAAATTGCTGTGACTTTGTACATTAAAAAATTAAACTGAGGGCTCGGCATAACTCATGAGCCAATATTCCCCACGAATCAACTTGGAGCATATCATGACAGTACACAGCGGTGGGGGTGGCAGTTGCCCCTCTCTCCACCCCCTCCATTTTTTAATTAAAAATTATGAAATGCAAAAGCTCTCACATGGCAAGTTCGGTTACTTCGTTCTTTCGCTTTCGAGTTTATCAGTATTTTTTACGTCTTGCCCCTCCCTTTATGGAAGCAAAATCTGCGTGTGGCAATCATGGCAATGGAGCATATAACACGCTAAGAAAAATGTGTAATTAAGACAATATCGCTTAAGCACAGATAGTAAGATTTTTAAAAAATGTGGTGGAGAATAGACAAAGGAATATAAAGGAAAGGCATTGTAAAGGCATTTCTATCAGTAAGTTGAAAGCGACGTTATTCACTTTCCCTTTAATCAAATTCAGTTTTATAGATGCGTCGTCACGTGAGAAAAAGTCAATATCGCATTTCACCATACTTGGTTCTTAATTTCGTTGTCAGTTATTCCGGGGAGACGAGCATTTTGAGAGAGGTTGCGCTACAAAAGGGTGAAACAGGATACTACTTTGCCTGCCAGGTATCGAGGAACAATACCATCTTCATGTGTGTGGACGTGGTGGAGGTGCAGTGGCCGAGTGGTCTAAGGCTCCTGACTAGACAACTCTAGTCCGGGGTTCGATCCCCGGCCACGGCACCTCATGCCCTTGATCAAGATATTAAATCATCAGTGCTGTTTTATCCTATATTGACCTAAATGGATATACTATGAACATTCATGGATATGTGTGCACTATAACTATATTTAAAAAAAGAAAAACAAGCTTACCTATACGGTCTCAGTGTAATGTGAAAAGACACGCCAACCGGCCCTCATTTAGTACTTACATGCCAGACATTCATGTGCCAGTTGTGTGATAATCATATTATTTCCAATAAAGTTAGGTTATGCTAAACGATACATTTTTTCTTGAAATGTATCATTAACCCCCTTTGTACTCATCCTTTTTTCATATCGCAACCCTCTTTTTCAAACTGCTCTTTGATTTTCAATTTCACCCTCAGTCTGCCAATCATTTCTTGGTCTGTCGTTCTACAGTTTTGTTCTCTTTCAATTTTAGATACTTGATATATATACATATATATCATATAATTATTCATTTTAAACTTATCCCCCGCAACCCTGTATCTCATTCTCTCTCACCACCACTATCCCTCTCCTTGTCTCTCTCTCCTCCCTTCATCCCCCCCTGCTCCCCCCTCTCTCCCTCTCTCCCTTCCCTTCTATCTCTCTCTCTCTCCCTCATCTGCTTCTTTGCTTTACCGAGACAAGATGCTGTCTGTTCATGTCATCGGAAAGCCCAGCCCCGCAGGTGTACCAGATTTGAATTCCCATGGTGATATATCATCACGGCTCTTTCCTGGTGTTTTAACGGTAGCATCTGTCAGTGACACCCCTCTATCAGGATTAACCCTTTTGCTACCATCCCTGATACGACTGTCAATGTCTCAGGTGACCTGACGTGTCGTGTTCAGTTTTTCACAAAGGTAGACATAATCATTAACTGGATACCACTTGTCTGTGAAGTGCTACAATGTTGGCCCCGTAATATCCTCATTATATTTCAGATAATCTCATATTATTTTCAGCTATGTAGCAACGTCTTGGTCATTGCACTTGCATATGAAGTTTAAATTAATGAACATACGTGAATAAAGTTGTCAGAACTCATTATACATATTCTCCTTCCCAAATTACTCCTCAGCAACTAATTGAACATCTTAAGAATTTCCACGACTGTTTCTTTTTGGACAATTATGATTCGTAACAACCATCCCTTTTTATGTTTTGTTATTCACGTTAAACTTTATCATGGAACGTAATTTTCGTTGGTATTCTGAAGCCTCTTAATACTGATAATAAATCATTTTCAATTGCAATGGTTTCGGCCTAACGCGTGTAGGGTTTCAAAAGAATATTCTGGAAGAAAGTAGGGCAGAGGTAGATCTATCAGGGTGTGGGAACACGGCTTCGAAGAGCCCTCTGGTGGCAGGCAGGAACACGAAACGTATGTTATCAAAGAGTAGCCCTCGGGGTCGTATGGAGTGATGACTGGGAAGCAGCTAAAGACTTTGAACGTCGGCTACCCTCATCTCTTCGTAATTCAGCAAGATCTTGATTTAATGAATTTCTAACGTTAAACGACATTCATTTTTCCCCAAAACATGATGAAATAGGTTCCATTTCAAACAATCTTCTTTTTCCAAAGTAAGGAAATTATTAAACGGATATTAATGTTCGTTTTTTTTTTCAATATTGCTCAACTATATACATGTACATGTTAAAATTGTTCACTAGGTAAAATTTTATAATCCTGTTTATAAGTTTAGCCTCCTCCAAATCTCCTCCCATACTTCTTACTGATACTTCTGCTTCTTCTGTATACCTTTCTCTCCGTATTTCCCCTCCCTATATTATGAATCGATCTTTTTTTAGTAATACCTCGGTCACATTTACTCTACGGCGGCCGTACGGCGAGTCGAAAACAGCCTTTTTAACATTTATTGTACCAGCTATACATAGGTGGTTTGAATAAAAATGAATAAAACGACTGTTTTCTACTCGCCGTACGAACGCCGTAGAGCAAATGTGACCGAGGTATAACTTCACTGTAAGAAATACTGGGTAAAACTTTAACCAGCACGAGGGTAATTATGTGTCCATAATTGCAGGAAGCATATTGTCCAGAAACGTTAACAAATAAGCAGCAATTCCTTTAGAATGGGCAAAATTTTCATCACACTGGATAAATAAGAATTCCCCCCCAAAAATGCTTATTGTTGGTTGGACACATAGTTACCCTCATTTTCACTCAATATTGTTTTAGAGTGTGTTTGTATGTGTATTGAATTTTACTCTGTACAAATTCATGTATCTCAGCCTTTGGCTGTGAATTTGATTTCATTTTAATAAATACCACCTGTCTATCTATCTATCAATCTATCTATCTATCTATCTATCTATCTATCTATCTATCTATCTAATTATTCTGGAGCTTGAATAATTACAAAACGAAGTCAGCTTTGTATAGTTCATTTGTTATCATCGTACCAACAAACTTTCTAAATTAACGGTCATTCTGAAATATGCCACAAATATTAAGATTATGGAAGCCTTCTTCATTCCAAAATAAAAGAACATTTTGGTACACATGCAATACGCGTATTTTTTATCATCATCGTAATCATAATCATCGTTGTCATCACTATCGCCATCGTCGTCACCTGCACTGTCATCATCGTCGTCATGATCATCGTCACTATCATTTCCTCACCATCATCTAAGTAAGATGTCAACACATAGAAATATGTAAACAAGATTACTTACTTACCATCATCATCATCGTCAACATCATCGTCATCATAATCATCATCACCATTGGTACATCATCTTCATTGTCATCGTCATCGTAATTGTCATCATCACCACCGCATTCATCATCATCATCATCATCATCATCACTATTATCATCATCATCGTCATCAACCGATCATCATTCGGCATCACAATCATCATCACTATTCGGCAGAACAGCGTTTTGTTGGTAAACGCCAAGCTGGTATATAACCAATTAATGTCTAGATTAATAAGTCATAGTGGCTGACCTCATAGACGACAGATATTACTCTCGTGGCTTTTTATCAAAGTAGAGACAATGGCAGAGTGAGGATTCGAACTCACAACCTTGAGATTATGAGTACAATGCTCTAACCACTGGACCACACGACTGGAGCACCATCTCGATCATCATCATCATCATCATCACCACCACAACCATCATCATCGTTACCATAACCATCATCGTCGTCATTAGTATCATCATCTAAGTAAGATGTGAACATATTCCATCTTGAAAAAAATAATTTCATTCCCAATTGATATAAACAAATAGCAAAGAATCGTATATGATAAAATAATTTCATCAGTCATTAAAATATCCGCGTTCGTACATGTTGTATGGCTAGAGCTTTTCTATCCTGATAATGGATTTTTTTTTACTCAATGAGAAACTAAATTTCCATATATACCTATTATAAATCCAGAATTATAATAGAGGGTCATTCTACTGTAATCATTAAGAAAATTTACCCAACACTGTCAACTTCAAGTAACATGAAATAATGTTATCTCGAATAAAGATAAAGTAGACGATGCATCTTTCATTCTCTTTTCCTTTCTGTGAACGAAATTACGAATCTAAATAAACGGAACACGAACGGAAACAAGAGTCGTCCTCACTCAGATGGATTTGTTTGATGTTGGGTTTTGGAATGTCGATGTGGAGGGTTGTAAGGTCCAAAGATAGCGTCCTACTTAAAAAATATGTCCCCTTTCGGCATCCTCCTCACCAGGGAAGTGTTTCATAAGTTGTCATCATTATTGACAAGTCATTCACTGATCATTGTAACCATGGTGACAGTGCTTCCCAGCCAATCATAGACAAGCATTTCACCGAAACGGTTATTGAATCACAAGTTATTATTGATGATCACATCTGGTATTACCTCTGTGATTAAGCGCCCAAAGAATGATGCCTAACTGTATTGTATTGGTCATACCTAGCTGTTGAAGAGAATAAAATAACTGCGGAGTCCTTTTTAAGAAGATATTTTAATTTTTCTTTATATACTTTTAATTCAAGAAATAGTTACCCGGCAGGACTCGTTTATTAAATGCTCATGCAAAGCCTTTTTCAAACTGGGTTGATGCATACATTGCAATTAAGACCTATATAATCTTTATTATCAAAGCAATTTGTATTTTCTAATGGTCAAATAGTTGCTCTTCCTTAAAATATACGCAAGGAGGAGCCGATTGATGCGTCATGATTTAACCGATGACCACAAACGCGTATCGAGTCTAACAAGTTGCGATACGCGTTATAGCGATGACGAATCATCCCCAGCTTCTTCTTTTTTGTCTTTCTTTCTTTCTTTTTCTTTCTTTCTTTCTTTCTTTTATTTCTTTTTTTTTCTTTCTTTCTTTCTTTCAAAACAAGACGGTCATAAATTTGTCAAGTTTACAGACGGAAATGAGAAGAAAACAAAAACACGGTGACAGCGATGGCGAGTTAGAGTCTCCTTCTCTTCCTCTCTCTCTCTCTCTTTCTTGATTATATTTTCAATTGGGAAGGAGAAATCACCGGCGGATTGACTTTCAATTTTGATGACAGACCGCTCTGTCATCACACCTAATGGCGGGAACTATAGCACCGCAAGCCCAATCACCGCTTGTTAGTGTCCATGTCGGGGCGATCTGTGTCCCACTGGTCAAACACATCGTCCTGTCATCCCAAAGGGCTTCGATGTAGCTTGATGAAATTGGAACCGATTTTAACAGTATTCTTGCGAAAGAATAAGAACGCAAAATTATTCGACATCAAGTTTGACGTTTGCTTGGTTGTCTTTTAGATCACTTTTCTAACAACTCTGCATTCAGTGTTTATCAGGGGTTTTCCCATTAAAACACCCTGAAAACAGCTTCTCCCTTGTGTCACCGCACGGAAAGTAGGCCTCCTCTTTCCCTTAACTTAAATGCGAGTTTCATCACATCAGCATCGTCGAAGTGAACCCACTTAGCGCCTTCATAAGCATGTATTACAGTCGCCACCGTCCTTAACTGACGTGCCGTGGTTAATGTTGCGTGACTAATTGATCTCACATTTTAAGCGCATTTGGGATGCCGTTGGGCGGAGTCGCTTAACCTAGTTGCTAAGTGACCCATCTCGATGGATGCACCAAGAACGTCCACTACAACATGTAGAAGATCGGGCGGTATTAGCAAGAAGATGCATGAAAAATACACGCGAGTGAATAGCAAATAAAAGGGTCGAAGTACCTATTAAGTTATTCAAATTTTATTTCCTGGAACCTATCATTGCCTATACGGCTAATTCCTGGTTCGGGGCACTGTAAATTTTGACGGCCACAAGAGGGGGGGGGGGTGTCCCAAATAAGACTATATCCCTTTGCAACGGGTTATGCAATAAGCTTGATTCATTGCT
This sequence comes from Lytechinus pictus, assembly GCF_037042905.1. NCBI lineage: Eukaryota > Metazoa > Echinodermata > Echinoidea > Temnopleuroida > Toxopneustidae > Lytechinus > Lytechinus pictus. The sequence continues at coordinate 22,454,215 of NC_087256.1, forward strand.
ATGTCTGCGCATTGATATATTTGGCTATAAGAGGAAACTTTAGCCCCCCCCCCCTCCTGATTAGACATTTTTTTTAAACAGCACCCAAACCAAATTGGTTTATCATAACGAGGTTTTATTTAACCTAATCCGTAATGGGTATAATATAACCTGTACTACTTGAAAGTTCGCATAGGTTTTTTTGACGCAGCGTCGGGAAAGCCTCTGACAAGCTTTCAGGTTGTCAAATGCAAATTTCGTTCAGAACAAGTAGAATGCATGGATAAACTTTAAATACTTTTTTTCGGAAACCACTTTATTCCCTGCACAATGGTGCCATTAACCTACGAGGCCAAGTTTGCTAATTTGTATATTTTGAAACTACGTCATATGGAAACTTTTTATCTAAATTAAACCTAAATGTTTGATATTAGGTTATGCAAAATGATGATGGCCCGTATCAGACTTTGTTCAACGTGAATGATAATTGTCTTTGGTAAACATCACGGTTACACATATGAAACTCAATGAAAACATTAACGATTTACGAAGAAAAAAAATGTCGGCAAGTTTTAAACTTTCGTTCTCTAGATGGGCCTACATAATTATTAAAATAATATTCTCATTCAGGTTCAGATCAATTCTCATCGACATAAATCCACACACATTGCGTTGTAAATTCACAAACGAAACGTAAGAGATAAATGGATAAAATAATCACAAATTCTACAAAATCGAATGTGTACTCACCTGAAGATTGAAAGCTTGATTCATCGACTTGTCCATTTTCATCGAAATATACATTTTTCAAAATTTTATCAGAGAATATCGCTAGACTCCGATCACAGAATGAGGTCCAATCGTCCAGATGACAGTGTCAATTTCAAATTCATTCACACATTTACACTGGACACATGAATGATTCTTCGATTGCGTCAGCAAGATTTGTTGCCTTGATCGCTAGATGGTAAGAGCTTTGTGAAATTGGTACAAAAGCATAACAACGTTCGTGAAAGAAGCTAGCATACCCTGATGCGACCAAGTTAAATGAGGGAGAATATATTTTGTTTCAACTTGTGCGACTTGTGCTGAATCTGCTTGGCTTTCTGACGCGAGACGACAGAGGGAGAGAGACGGGCTAACAAAATAATAGAACGAGATGGTCATCGAAAAGGTAAATGAATCCGTCTTCAGAGCACTGCAAATTATGACGGCCATTAAACAGCATCCAAATCGTTTTGGTTGATAGGACTGAAAGCCGAGTTTTGGTTGGGTTCTTCTGAGTATGAGTGTACAGAAATATTGAAGGACCAAAACGTGTAAATCTTCTAAAATAAAAAAAAGCAAGAGAGGGTTGCGATCAAGCTGATTTCGGGGTCGTTTTTGGATTTTAAAATTGTAAGATCCCGTTTATACTTCAGGTGAAATTTTGAGATTTTGCTATTAAAAAAAATTGGGGGGGGGGGGGTGGCGTATAGATTGGCGATTTGGTGCACTTGCCCCTAAAAAGTTCTACAGCCAAGACAAATATAGAAAACGAATTGAAAAGGTGCGAGTATATGAATATATAAATACTTTCTGAATATTGTTTGAAATTTTCACTTTGAAAAGGTAAAAACTTTCACTCGCTCGCGATTTTTTGTTTGTGTGTGTGTCGACGTTTTGCCCAAACATGCAGGTAGGAGCTACCCCTGCCCCCGCCCATATACGGCCATGTTTCAGTTAGATTGATTTCAAGTTTGCCCAGGGGGAGGGGGGTTTCCTGCGTTTCGCAGAACCCCGTCGTTTTGTCAACAGCAAGAAAAAGGGGGAAGAAAAGTGAATGAAATAAGGAAGGGTGACGAAAAAGGAAGGAGGAGAAGGAGAGGAAGAAAACAAATAAAAAAGAAGAAAAGTAAATGGAACAGGGGGGGGGGTGATAAATGGAATATAAGTAGAAATTCAGGTCATTATAGAAAACACATAGATATAGACAGAAAGATGAATGGCATTTATTATAATGAAAATCCAATTCGCAAGCAAGGGCTGAATTACATAAATTAGTGCAGAGTAAAATTTCAAAACAAAAATATATATTAATGCGTAATATAGGGAAAGGGAATACAATGAGGAAGCTACACTGCAAAAACTCTGGTGTTGATTTAACACCAGCCCGGAATCTATATACATCGTATGTCCACACCAGAGAAGTGTTAAACAACATAATTTTGGTCTAACGCCAGATAGGTGTTTATACAACACCAACAATTAGTATTAAAACAGCATCGGTTTGATTCTAAACTGGTGTTGTTTCAATACTTTTCTGGTGTGGACATATATAGATTCCGGGCTGGTGTTAAATCAACACCGGAGTTTATATACATAAGAAGTAGTAATGTCAGAAAGAAGATTGGAAAGAGACGGGGAGGAGAAAAAAGTTTTTTTTTTACATAAGCATTTTTTGAAACAAAATGCATCTAGGCAATGTTGAAAGAAAAACATTAATACCCGTGTAATTACTTCGTTACATTGGAAAGAGTGGATTCCACGAAACAGAACGCTTGTCTTGAGAAAAAAATAAATTAAAAATATTAAATGGGGTGAATTGAAAGATGGAAACAAGTCGTTAGTACAAAATGATCACTGAAAGCAAAAAAGTCCCCTTCTGGTCAGTACTATGCACTGCTAAAACGCCGGTGTTAACTCGACACCAGCCTGGTATCTATATCGGTCCACACCAGAGAGGTGTTGAATCAACACCGGGTTGGCGTTAGACTAACACCAATTTGGCATTTAAGAAACACCAATTAGTGTTAGACCAATAACGGTTTGATTCTTAACTAGTGTTGTTTCAACGCTTCTCTGATGTGATCCGATATAGATAGCAGGCTGCAACACCGGTACTTTTGCAGTGTATTAAGAATTTCTGCTCGCGCTTCGCGCTCGCATTAATTGTTTAGTAATGTATACACATCTTGATCAGGATTTAAAAAAAATATTCAGAATGTCACTTTCGCTCTGAATATGACATATCGCAAAACTTGAGCCGGTGCTTCGCATTGTTTAATATTGTTTAAGAGGTACCTCATCCAAGAATAAAGTGAAGATTAACTTTAAAAATGAATCTTTAGTTAACTTTAAAAATGAACCTTTAGTTTTAAGCTGCCGACTTGGTAAAATATGGATGAAAACATTTCCGGCCCTCCTATTGGCAAACGTTTGATCCGAAACGATGAATGATTCATTTTTGTATAATTCAGACCCCCCCCCCCCCTCTCCCTCCGGAAGAATTCTGGGTATGGACCTAGCTGGTAACTTGGCGATACATATGACAGTCATGGCTGTGAAGGGTTATGACCTTTAACTTGTTCGTTCATGGTCTTTGTAGAAACCCTGTTGTCACTTTGTCGTTGAAGTCAAAGTTATTTTTGCGAGATAACTAGGCCTATCCGATACGAGCTTTTCGGGTTTCTAATGGTACGATCAAGATGAAAATCTCGAGTGCCACCTTTCTTTTCCGAAGAGCAACAGTAAAGGGTTGTTTATGTAATGCTTTTTTAAAATTTTATTTCGCCTCTTGTATTTCACCATTTTATACTTTCATCTGATTACTTGCTATATTTCACCCTCTTTCTGTCTGTATAACTTTTTCTTGTGTTATTTCATTCTCTAGGTGTTTCGTTCACGTCTTTCTTTAATTTGTTTTTAACGTCTTCCGTTTTACTTTTCTCTCTTTAATTGTACTTCTCATTTTCTTCAAAGGAAGAACTTTTCACTGTTTTCGTGTTTTATTTTAGAATGGCGGAAACGCCGTGGTGTAACGGTTCTGACTCTCGCCTTGTAATCAGAGGGTCGTGTGTTCGAATCCCACCATGGCCTAGCGTCCTTTGGCAAGGCGTCAATCCACACTTTGTCACTCTCACCCAGGTGCTAATTGGGTATCGGTAGGAAACAACCGTCATTGTGGTTGGTTTAGCAAGTGTACGCCTAACAGGCTGCTTGAATTGCTATAAATCCAGTGGCCGGGTAAAAATAATTGTGAAGCGCTTTGAGCAGTTGTAGATTGGTAAAGCGCTATATAAAATGCCAATTATTAATGGCGTTTCCTTGCGAAGCAAACGTACATAAGATGATTTAGATAATGAGCTCGTAACACAAAATTTAGTAACCTTCGGAGAACATTTTTCAACGACTGATTCATTGACTATAATGTACAATTAATTGTGAATATCGAGCGAACGATTAATCACTAAACTTTGTGTTACGCGACAAGATGTTCTTATTCTGTGGTCTCTCCCGTTCTCTCTTTCTCCAACCCACCCCGCCGACTCTCTGTCTTCTAAAATAAACTGCAAAACTGACTTTCCCATGGACATGATGGATGAAACTAAAAAAGAAATGTGGGAACTTTTTTCTCGCTCGCTCTCTCTCTCTTATGATAAACGGTCGTAACGTGTTTATTTTGAATAATCGTAGACGAACTACGGCGAGCAACTATGCTACGGTCACAAATACCTTTACGAACACCATATAAATGATTTCATTCAATCTGTTACATATAAAAATCGTTTGTACGGTGTTCATAAAGGTATTTCTGACCGGAGCTATATCACAGCCCATCCCCCTCCCCGCTCCCCTTCAGAGACGATCAGATCATCTGATCCATTAAGATTATTTCAGGCGAAGATCAACTTGCGTCCCAAATGGATATCCAAGGGTTTCGAGATTTGAGCGTGTGATTAGATTTCCTAACATCCAGGGGGAAAAATAGAGGTGCAAGGCGAGACCCAAACAGATTTACCTGTCAAAATGTCTACACTTGAAACAGGCTTGAAGGCATCCGTTAGAGAGTGGAAAGAAGAAAGTGGTACACCTTATGAAGTTCCTATACTAGACCTGCAAGACCACAAACTAACTACAGCCCACCGGTCCCTTCCCCGGAACATTAAATAAATAAAATGTAGCTTATGCACACACAAACAATTCCCTCTGATGAATATGATCTGGGACTAGTTTCATCAAGACTGCATGGTTATAATGACAAATGTACAATTTCTATAACAAATTTACTACCAGCCAATCAAATTGAAGGATTTCAGTCGCTTTTAATTGCTATGCATATTGATTATTATAACAAGTTTCATGAAATGGACCCCCTGAAGTTATGATGTGATTCAAGGTTTCATAATGATAAGGGACGGAAATCTGATCCAACTTTTTTCACGACCGAGGAAATAGAGAAAATGAAATAAAATGAAAGATAGATGGATGAAATATGATATTTTCTCAAAATTTTGTCCAAATATATCACAGAATTGGATTTTGTGATAAAAATGTCATAATTTTTGCTCGCAACGTTTTATAAATTCTACGTGATTTTTGGCTCAATACGCCACTGGTATGAAATAGTCAATATATAATGCCAGTATTGATAAGTCAGTGGTGTAATGAGCTAAAAGTTGAGTAAGAGCCCCCCCCCCCCCCCCCCCCCCCTCTGTACGCCACTGATTCATACAAATGTTCTAAATAATTAAATTTACACACGGACTATAAATAGAATAAAGGAGCAATCACATATCTGTAGGTTTGCCTTTCATATTTCATAAGTTAGCAATTCGCAATGGTGATTGATGGATGAATGTGATACTTATATGGTGTGTGAGGACTTGTAGTACTACCCCCCCCCCCCTTTCTCTAAAGTAATATGTCCATCTAATCTGATGATATTAGGACTTCTCAAGTGATAATGTTTTCTTGGTTCGAAAACATACTATTTGACAAATATCCAAGTCCCACAAACAAGAATTGATTATCCCGAAGAGCCGGACGATACTAATAAATGCTTAAACATCAGTTGGAAGACAAAGGCCTAGTGTCCTAGACAAGAAGGTAAAATGTGTTATGGTATAATTATATTTGGGAGAGAACAGAACTTATATTTTGTCATTGTTGTTCACGAGGCAGTCGTAGATGGGGGTAGACTAAATATAAAGAATTGCTCACGAGCACATTCCAAAAATATACGTCCAGGGATGAAATGAATGACCGATTTCTCTTTATTTGAATAAGCAAGCACAGGCCATTTTCCATTCATAACAATGAAGAACCCTTGGCATTAAGATCAATAAACACATTATTCAACTTTATACGGTAGATCGAACCGAAGATATATATTGAGACTAATATCAATCAACCATGGTAGTGATGATGATGAGGGGATGAGGAGGTAGGAGTGAAGAGGAGAGGGAGAAAAAGAAAAGACGGAGGAGGAGAAAGACGATGAGGAGGAGGATGCTGATGATGGGGAGGGGGATGGTGATGATGACGGTGATGATGACGATGATGATGATGAAGAAGAGGAGGGTATGGTGATGGTGATGAGGACGACAATTATCATGATGATGAGGAGGAGGAGGAGATGGAAGAGGAAAAATAAGATGATGATGATGTTGATGATGATGATGATGGGGAGGGGGATGGTGATGATGATGATGATGGGGAGGGGGATGGTGATGATGACGATGATGATGATGATGAAGAAGAAGAGGGTATGGTGATGGTGATGAGGACAATTATTATGATGATGAGGAGGAGGAGGAGGTGGAAGAGGAAAAATAAGATGATGATGTTGATGATGATGATGATGATGGGGAGGGGGATGGTGATGATGACGATGATGATGATGATGATGATGATGGGGAGGGGGATGGTGATGACGATGATGATGATGATGATGGGGAGGGGGATGGTGATGATGACGATGATGATGATGATGATGATGGGGAGGGGGATGGTGATGATGATGATGATGATGATGAAGAAGAAGAGGGTATGGTGATGGTGATGAGGAGGACAATTATTATGATGATGATGAGGAGGAGGAGGTGGAAGAGGAAAAATAAGATGATGATGATGTTGATGATGATGATGATGATAATGATGATGACATAATAGTAATGGTCACCGCTATCATCGTTCACCATAAGAACAAATTTTACTGATGTGGGTTTGGTACACATTGTAAGCCCATTATGTGCATAATGTTGACACTTTCATAACATAAAATACAATGAACTGTCAATATTTCGTGAATAGTGGAGAACTCAAAAAAGTACTAGATCCTGATAAGATGATAAACACACACTGAAAACCCCTTATCGATATTGGATTTTCATTTTTTAAAATGTTAGATTGATGCCTTGCTTTACTATGGATTTTCTGTAAAACATCCATATACAGTCCGTTTATAACTACGCACACTGTTAGAAAATGTATCCTTAAAATAAAAGAAGTTCCTGCAGCAGAGTCTCGAGAACACCTGTAATCTTACCAGATTGCGTAATCTTACAGGAAATTGGTATTTTATGTATGGAACCTTACAAATTTCCTTTAATAAAACACCTTTTCCCCTTTTTAAACAGACCTGTTCTGTTTAATTGCAGAAAAATTCCTGTTTTATGAATTTACAGAATGATTCTGTTATTGCTTTTTGCAAAATCTTCTTTTTAGTGAGTTGATTATGAACTTACTTCGATTAAATAAGTTTGAATTTAATTGAGCAAATTATATTTAAAGGACAAATTCACCCCACCAAAAAGTTGATCTGAATAAAAAGAGAAAAATCCAACAAGCATAACACTGAAAAATTCATCAAAATCAGATGTAAAAAAAGAAAGTTATGACATTTTAAAGTCTCGCTTTTTTCACAAAACAGTGATACGCACAACTGAGTGAAGTGCAAATGAGACAGTCGATGATATCCCTCACTCACTGTTTCTTTTCTTTTTTATTGTTTGAATTAGACAATATTTCATTTTTTTTACAGATTTGACAATAAGGACCAACGTGGCTGAACTATATAGTATCAAACAATGCTAATTCCACATGTTCAGGAGGAATTAATCTCTTTTTCACTTGACAATGAAGAGAAAATTAGAATATTTCATATTTCATGTAATAAGATACAAAAGAAATAGTGAGTGGATGACGTCATCAGTTTCCTCATGTGTATACCAACCAGGATGTGCATATAACTGTTTTGTGAAATTAAGCGAAACTTCAAAATGTCATAACTTTCTTTTTTTACATCTGATTTTGATGAAATTTTCAGTGTTATGCTTGTTGGATTTTTCTCTTTTTATTCAGATCAACTTTTTGGTGGGGTGAACTTGTCCTTTAAATATAATTTGCTCAATTAAATTCAAACTTATTTAATCGAAGTAAGTTCACTGTAAAAAAATTCTCAGAATAAGTACTTAAAACGCAATGTATATAAGTAGAATTTATTATTTGTAATTATTTCTCGATTTTTTTCAGTAGATTTAACTTGTCTTTTAATTTACTTGATTTATTTGGGTTCAATATACATTTACGAAAATTCACGTATTCGATCAAGTATATCTAACTCATTAGGCAAAGATAATAATAACTTGTGAATAATGTTGAATGTACTTATATTTTTCAATTAACGCCTTATTTAAATAATACCTGAATGTTCATTAATAGCAAGTACATTTTAAAATCTGAAAGAACTTTCATATCTATTTGTCTTTGAAGTTGTTTTGGATAAGGGTGTGCAAAATATGTTATTCTTTTGTTGAATCAAAGAAAGAGCAACATTAAATAGTCACTCATCAGAAAATTTCAGATTTCTTTCTAGGTTTTCGGAAAATGTTTCATTATTCTCATTGTTTTATTTGTTAGGATGAGAACCGGTCGCGTATAAATATAAATGTCAGTACCTATCATGTACAGGTAAGTTACAATGCATAACGTATAATATTTGAATAAAAGATGTCTACGATGAAAATGATGCCATTGAAAGTGGGGCGATGGGGGAGCAGTTTTTCGAATCACGAAAGTACACTCCCCATTTTTTTCTCCATTTTTCAGTGATTGTTTTTACTTAATTGAATTAAGTTGTCTTACTTAAATGAATTAAGTTGTCGTAACTTAATTTACTTGAGTAAAATGGATACAAAAAATATAAGTAAATTTTACTTAAAACTTATAAATACTTGAAAAGATTAAGGCAATTTTTGCCTCAATTTTATTGAGTACTTTCAAATAATTTTTGACAGTGTAGAATTGCTTTAGTTTCATTTAATGTATATTGAACCTCATAACAGAAAATCAAGTAAATTCAAATAAACTTAAATATGAGTTAGGAAGACTTAATTTGAATGTTTTACGGAAATAGTTAAATATTTAATTTACTTAGGAAAATCAATGAATAATCACAAAGAAGCATTATAATTTTTATGTTTTTGTTTACCGTGTACTTATCGGATGTAATTATTTTAAATCATTCTGAACCATTTTTACTGTTGAAAACGAATAAATACGAATTCGAATCTGAATATTTCAATCAAGTTCAGTCAATTTCATAAGGCATCAGTTCTCATATTCATTGGCAAATCGTGCAAGGCAAATATATTATTATCGCATCTCGTCTCGACTGCTAATACCACATCAGCTGCATTAAAAAAGAAAATCATATTGCAAGTTCCAACCAACATCTTTGATTTAAGTGAAGCTTTATCTTTTCTCTCTGTTTCTTCCATTAAATATGATATCTAAGGTTGCATTTGCCGAGTAACCAAATAATTCATAATCAGTCCTATAATAGTCAACAAGACGGTATATAAGGTCTTGCGGTATATCCTTATATGCATTGATTAGCTTTTCATGTGACCTTGAACTATGAACTTCTGGAAAGGTCACGTACCTAGACAGATTAAAATGTTTTATGACGTAAGGTGCATCATATTGCAGAGTTTCGTAGTGTCCGAGGAAATCATATTTGAAACGACACGGGGAGGTTATCCGGCTAACCGGCAACCAGTGATCCGTCTGTTGTGTCATCGGAGCATTCGGACCTTTATCCGTAATGAAACGGATGAATTCGTCAAATCGGATTTTTTCTTTGAGAGGGAACTTCACTTTCGAAATATGCTTGTCCCGGTATTGCTTCACGATAGCGCCACCGAATTGCCTTTCAAAGCTGGTCTTGCCATAAACAAACTTGTCTAAATAAGCAGAAAGCGTTCTTTCGAGAGGTTCCCGCGTGAACATCACTTTGTTGTACGTCTTCCATCGTTTCTTAACTTTCTCGGGATTCCCGATATCACTCAACTTCAGAACCTTCCATTTCCTCTTGGCCTGTACACCCTTGATCGCTTTGGGCACCATTTGCAAAGGATTCCGGTCTAGGTGATAGAGCTTCGCCATGATTTCTTTCCAGGTTGTGCAGGAGATCTTTGGTACGAAACAGAAGATGAACTTGAACTTGTCACTCGCGAGAAAATGCACGGTCGTCTCCCATGAAACCGGTGGTAGAGTCCGACTGATCCCAAGACGGCTGCATGCTTTTTCAAGGTGCTCCTGTCTCTTGAGTTGTTCCTCCTCGAAATCGTAGGATTCCTCTTCTACCGATGTCTCTGTCTGTAAGATAAGATAAGATTGATAGTTACCAAAATCCGTTTATTCTGCCGTTATGTTTCCTTCATATTAAGACTAATTTAACCCTATAAGAATGGGGGTGGGCAGATTCAGACCCCCTCGACATTTTTCGCAATAAATCCGCCGCGCAAAATTTTCTAGACCGCATCACTCGCTGACGTTTTACCGCGTTTTATTTTTCAAGTCTCGCGCAAAATTGCGACCCCCGGGTACACGGTTCCGAATTACGCATCATTTCGTAAATGCATGCAAACCAAAAAATTGCTCACAAACGTTAATTTGTGTACAAATCCAATGCAAAGAGTGTTTTTAGCCAAAATTCATACATGTATCAATATTTTTCCTTTTACTAACGAAAATAAATTTTGTCTTGTTTATGGTTAGAATAAACTCCAAGACGATTTCCATTGAAAAACAATAAAAACAAAGAAATAAGAAATTGTTAAAAAGCAATAAAATACATGAGAAAATAATTGATATTGAATTTATAAAAGTATACTTGATCAGAATCCTATAAAGAGTCTGAGCAAAAATAGCATTTTAGGGGCCTTATTAAATTAATTAGAGCAAACTTTGGATTTACCCATAAATTAGCATAATTAATTAGAATTGAAATTTTTCGAACTAATCGTACTATTTTGTACATTATGCCATGGGCAACGCGCGTGCCGAAGTTACAGAATATAACGGACGCTTGTTTTAAAAACATGTACAATGCGATAACAAAAGATAACGACGACGCTGATGATGATAAGGACAAAAGGAAGAGGAAAAAGAACGAGAGAAGTGAAACAAATAAGAAATGAAAAGAGTATACACAAAAAAATATTCCGCTCGAGCTCTGCGCTCACATTGCATGTTCAATGTGATACATTTTGTTGAAGCTAATTAGTTCTTTTGGTTAGTGGTATACGTATCCAGTATCCTGTTCATTGATTCTTCAAACGGTCCTTAAATTGTCCCACCTCCTTATTTTTAGGTCAGTATGATAAAAAAAAATTAACTCGCGCTCCATGCATGCTCGCAACATTTGTTGGAGACACGCACTTTATGTTCATGATTAGACGACACCCCATACCCCATCATACATGTTATAAATAAAGCCAGATTATCAGGGGGAAAATATACAAATAATGAAAATAAAATAAGTCATTTCGCGATTCGCAATCCCGCTATCTATTTAGGTCGAATGAGACATCTAAAGTAAACATAAAGCTGAAAACATAGTACTTAAACCTTGATCACTACCTCTCTCGCCAGCCACCGAAAAAAATCCCCAACGAACAAAATGTAGCTTTTCAGCTCCTCAAGCAGCCTATGGAAGGGGGGGGGGCGTGGATGATATTTATCTACCCCATATTGGACAAAACAGGGACCACTCCAATTTAGGGTCAAGAAGAAAACCATTATTTTACTCTTGACTACTTATTTTAAAATATATCAAATAAATCAGTAAACAAAATAACTGTTTGATTTGGTGTCCAAAAGAGATAAGACCAGTAATAGACCGAGATTCTGCCATTCATCTACCATAAAGGTATAGGGTCTACATGTTAGTACTAACCTGAAGAACCCCCTCTGCGGTACGGAGATGATTGGATAACATTTTTCTATCCGTTGCTTTGAAATCTTTTAAAGATGATGATAATTCCTTAATTATACTGGTAGATCTATGTCCTGAAATCCGGTAGCCATTCTCACTTGCATCCGTCGAGAAAACGTCTGGACTGGCATCTTGGACGAGTCTAACGTCTGATACTTCCGCAAAAAAAAAAAATGGAATAAATTAGAGAAGAGGTAATAATAATAATAATATTGATGACAATGATATTAATGATAATGCATTTATAGAGCGCTTAATATCAAGAACTCTAAGTGCTTTACATTATCAGAAGATTGATTGAATTACAATTATTCACATTCTACATTACCATGTTAATATTAAATATACATTACATGACATATCATTACAAGGTATAATACTGTTGAATTAAACTACACTACATTATTAAACTACATCAAATACAACAATGAAAACTACAACAGTGAGAATAGATAGGTCATGATAGATTTCTTGAAATTGGCTATTGAGGTTGCTACATATGAATATCAATCGGGGAGGTAGTAGAGTTGGGGAGGTAGAGAGGTTCAGAAATGTGATGCAAGATTGGTAATCAAATTGACACTTGTGTGAAATCAATCCAGTGCTTTAACCTTTTTTCAATGTATGATACATTGAACTTTTCCATTTGCTCCTCAAAGGCGTTATGTGGCATGTTTTATTTTAAATCTTTGTTTATTAACACTTTTCTCGGGGGGGGGGGGCTGCAGTTGGTGAACATTAATTCATTCGTTTTGTTGCTGTCATTATATATAATTGATTATTATATTCACTAGTATGTGTTCTAAATCAACCGACGCCAATAATTGCACTACTTATTAGAAGGGGGCACAATGCCAGTTTTAGCAGAGCTAAGTGGCTTTTCATGCAGAAAACCTAAAATGTTTTCGAGCATATATAGAGAGGAAAGTACTGCTACTTGGTTACACGATTAGCATGACTATGAATGTATTGTGTGGTGAATTTTTAGTGTGCTATATATCATTCAAATGGGCCTATATTACAAGAGTAAACAGCTCAGAATAAAATGCTGTATGATGTTGGCCAGATATGATTATATAGGACTCGAGGTGGCACTATTAATTAAGCCTACATGCTTACTTACCTCCTAATCTGCTATTGTACCAAGTGGCAAGAAATCCACAGGTTCCAAATAAAATCAGTGCTGCAACATACTTCCTCTTGGTGGCAGACATGCCGTTCTATAGTTCAATCTATCCCTTTAAAGTTCAACTCAAACTTCCGGTGATCAGTCGCTGTAGCCATATACCTTCGTTATAAGAAAACCCCTCGCCCTGGAAAACACAAGATGAAAATTAGTTTTAAGGTTGATCTAATATGCCCGCCATTTTTTTAAAGCAGATAAAAATGATTGGGGTTGCCACGTACGGTGCGTCCTTGGATGAATGAAGACAATCATTTCCGCGGTTATAATCACTTCAGCTATATAACAGATGATATAATTTTGTCCCATCGCCGAACGTCTGAGAAAGTAGCTGTTTTGTTATAGACCTACACACGAAAAACCCCAGAGCATAATATATGCCAATATGATAGTCCCTACAACAAAGAACAGGGGTGCTTCTCCTTGCCAGTTGTCGATATATTGATTTTTATTCATAAAAGTCTTGCTACTGCGATCTGGGGCCGTTTGACTCTCCTTGACGTGTGTGTCCAATACAGTACGTAGTAAACGGTCAATAAATAAAGCTTATCTTGTACTATATTTGTCAAGAATGAACTTGGAAGAAAATAAGGGAAACCACAATACACTGGTAGTTGATGACAACTATGTAGATAGGGCACCTCTTGGCGCTACGTACCGGGCACGAATATTTTATAGTGACTGGGTATTATCCCCGACATGCATTAGGCACTAATAACTTTCCTATCTCATCATTGGAAATGAAAATATTGAATTGAATTTACCTGTATCATGAATATGAATACGCATAATATCATCTTATACCTACTCTACATAAGCAAAATCCATATATTGCCAATATTACTTGACAAAATAAACGAAAAACCCCAAAACTTACCGATGGACCAGCGTAATGCCTCGGTTATATCCATTCAGTGAGCGATGCTTGCATGATTTTTTATCGTGGAGGTAATATCTCCATGGTATAAATACGCTTTATGTATGTGATTATATACATCGACGGACTTTCATTCACAAGCGTGGCTCTGATCACCCGGCATCCGAGTCACATTTTCGAATCTTTTCATTGGCTTACAACATAACACACCTCCTGATGTTATGGCAGTACACTATTTCTGCTCCGAAACATATTTATACTACCGCTGTTATAGTTGAAGACTTAAACTCCAAAGAATCATCTCACAGAGCCACTCAAAACAAACTGCACTTTGGATATGTACGTGAGTCCAACCGTGCAATGGAGTCGGTAAACCTATAAATGTGGGCGGAAAAGTGCCCTTCCCATCTGGAAGACGTATACCAGTTTGCGCTGTGACCGGGAACATGACCTTAGCCTCATTTCATTATCATGACCCGTTCTGCATCGATCAGGAATAATGCCCCATCCGTCAGACGCAGCAATACTGTCATAGGAGAGGGGGGGTCGACTTTTTTTTCTTTTAAAGGCAGGGTCCCGCGCGCGCAGTAAAAAAGTTGAGGGAGAAAAGGAAAAAGAAAAATTGAAGACGATTAGAAAAACGAGAGGGGGTGGCCTGTATTATCATCCCCCAATAATTTACGGTTGAAAATCATAATATTTATGATGAATCATGATGATAGGTAGAGAGTACATGATGAACATGATCAGGATGGTATAATTGATTGTCGTATATATACATGATGACCACCATTTTTTCCCCTCTCTCGGAATTTTCTTAGCTTATTGTTACTGAATTAAACTCTTCCTTTCAGATATTGTAAGAAAGAGATAGATGGATGGAGAACGAAACGATTCCAGGAGAATAGAAAAGATAATGTTTGTGTTTAGTATAGGAGAAGGCGGGGGTAAGTTGTGACACTTTTCACATTTTGCATGTTAGCATTGATATGTCAAATAATATTGTACAAATAACTACCTTGCTTTTTAATTTGATTCTTGGGAAGTATTTTTGACCTATATATAACTTTTTACCCCCACACTGAAAGTCATTGTAACCTTTGAAAAAAAAAGTCAAATGACGCAACTTGCCCCATCTGTGGGGGTAAGTTGAGCCACAAAAACTATGTACAAAATGTATGCAGGAAGAACCAGCATGTCATTTTTTAAAATTTAATCTTTTCACTTGCTAATTCTCTATAAATACTAACATCCTCTAAAAGTAAAAGAATTGCCATGTGAATTTGCTCCTTTCTGCCTGCATATCAATAGCTTTTTAACGGTTTTATTAAAGTATACATCCAAAGAAAATTCACGAAAGTGATGATTATAGACAAATTATATATGAATGGAAAGGTCTTGTCTTTTTATACACAAATATGTCACTAAAAAGTCTTATTGATGTCGTGGAAATGCAAGAAATGAAATGATTAGAGACCCTTCTCAGCCCCCCAGCCGCCCCCAGACAGACAATAACGCGATCAAATACAGTCGAGAATAATGACGTCACATGATGATCGACTCACTCAGCCGCTCTCTAGCTCTGTGCAAGCCAGGGTTAGCCAGCA
This sequence comes from Lytechinus pictus, assembly GCF_037042905.1. Lineage (NCBI taxonomy): Eukaryota > Metazoa > Echinodermata > Echinoidea > Temnopleuroida > Toxopneustidae > Lytechinus > Lytechinus pictus. The sequence continues at coordinate 22,469,904 of NC_087256.1, forward strand.
GTACACTGATAGCTGATTAACCTTCCTGTTCTCTATTTTTCTTCGAATTTACCGTTTTCTTCATGTATTGTGATATCCGAATTCTGTTTTCGACAACTTCAGACTATAAGGGAACCAGAACTGTGTTATTTTGCCCGGTTTTTATTGAATTGTGAACTGGAAAGATCGATTTTGTCCACTCGACAGTCTTCGTTGTGTTGCTCTACTAACTATTGAAAAACTCCAAGCTGCACGGTCCCATTCACTTGCTCCCGATGCATGTTGCAGGTTACGCTGTTTGATCCAGTCAAAAGTCAAGGTAAGCATGTTTGGAAACTGTACTTGTTCTGACGATGCATTCAGGTCAGATGACAGATACAGATCTGATATAAGTTTAGAATCATGCATTTTGGCATAACTACTATTAAAATTAAAAAGTCTTTATTTTAGAAGTAATGTTTTTGCACAATTCCAGCAGATTTTTTCTTCAGTCGTTCAGATTTCTAAAACTGGTCAGGACTCAGGCAGGCGATTAAATTATTTAGGAGCGCTGGTATGGACCATGGCTGAAAATCTGCTGTTTCAGAGGAATGTTTAAGTTTTTATTATACACAGAATTATATCACCATGATGCCGATGTCATGAAGCCAGACAAATTTTCAGCAGTGATTACCCTGATTCCTGGCCAAAATCACTCGCACGTATTGCGAGGTTAGTATTAGTATACTAACCTCGCACCACGAACCGCGTTTGGCAGTGGATTTCTAACTAGTGGGTCGCGCGTGCTGGGATCTCACTTCTTGGGTCCACAACACACGACTTCTATGGCCTGAATTTTCTGTGCGCGGCGGCATGTAATGAACCCTTGGGTGGGCCAAAATTAGAGTCTGGTGTTTCTTTCTGATTAGAGTGTTGCTGCATATATGCATGCGTAATGCCTTCAACAATGAAGATAAATGCAATCTTTGTAATGACACAGAGACTCAGAGAGCACCGTACCTCAAGTGATGTTCGTGTAGTCTCCACTTCACTACTATACAGCCTACACTACGCTACACACCTACCCGGGTAGGTGTGGCGTACATGTACGGTAGTGTAGCGGTAGTGAAGTGGAGTGGGGCCTACACAAACATCACTTGAGGTAGAGCACCAGTGTTCTGAGTGGAACTTTTCAGGTGTCTAAACCTACTATCATTTGTTGTTGACCGGGAATTACATGCCACCGCACGTCATCAATCATCACGATAGTTAAATTCATACTTTGATTTGATTATTTAAACTATTTCTTTTTTTCTCTCTTCTACACACAGATCTGCACACTTGCTGACTCTGGTGACTTCTGGTCTCTGCTTGCTACCTCAATCTGGGAGATTCCATCATGTCCTTTTACTATGATTTGGATATAGCCACTTTTTTCTTCCCTCTTTCCAGGACCTACGGTTTGCAAGTTGTGGACTGATAATGATACAAAAGAAAAATTTTCTTTATCAATCTTGGAAACAATTTTGAGCACAGTTTTGGAGAGAACTAAGAAATTTGACTTGGACAGGAATACAGAACACACAATTTAAAACGAAAGAACAATTTTAATGTTACTAGGGCATTTTGCGAGAAATGTTATACTCAATCACACGTCCCAAATCAAGGGTAAGTCCTTTGATTAAACATGTAGTTGAATTGCGATTACAACTCGACCTTATTACGCTTGAATTTTAATTTAAGACTTACGCTTGATTTGCAATTGAACATAAGTTTCTTGCAGTGCCCCATAATTATGTTTTGTTATCAGATATTTAACGTGCTGATTTTTCTCGAAAGGTATAATATATTTGTCCTTTTAAACGGTATTTGAATATGGGTACGCCTTTTATTTGTTTTCCACAATATTTATTGCATGTATGAACAGAAGTGAAATATTTATTGTGAAGCACTGTGAATGTTGTGTGCTGTTGTGTGATGGTTCATCATTTTTGTTATAAGACTGAAAGCCTGGTGGATGTGAGGAAGTGGTCTGGATGAAAGAAAAGTGAACTTGTGTCCAATTACTGATTTGCATATTCTAAGACAATTTTGTTTCTGGATAAATTTTGCTATGCATTCCCTACATTAAGAGTAAAGGAGAAGTCCACGCAATCAAAAATTCATTTGAATTTAAAGAAAAATAACAAGATATTGCAGGAAATTTCATAAAAACTTTGATTCAAATTTATATAATTACTATTTTAACAGTTCCGTAAATATAACCTATTGTGATCAGATGAAGAGTTTCCTATCGTCAAATCTGCAAAGAATAAAAAACAAAATGCCACAAAAAATAGAAACGAATGTGATGTGAGTGACAACTCTAATTTGCATATCATTGTTTTGTGTATATGACTGTTATGAGTAAAAACAACAAGGGAAATTACTCTATTCAAATATTTTTTAGTTGATGTGGACATGACTTTTAACTCTACCCCTCCCATCCCAAATAAGAGTAGAAATAATCTAATCAAGAACTTGAAAATCAAAAGCAGCAATTAAGAAGCAAGATTTGATAAATACAGGTCTGAATAGAATTTCACAAGAAAATAAAAAGAGAAAAAAAGATGGGTAGGGACGGGGAAGGAATAAAAAAAAAATGCCCAGAAAAAAAAATCCGAGTTTCGAACCAGGGTCCTCGCACATGACAAAACAATGGCCAACGCATTTGGCCACAGACCAAGATATATGAAATAAAGTCCGCTCGCCGCTGTTGCCTAATAATGCTTCGGCAATTCAACTGCAATTTCAGTCATTTCGCGATGGATATTGCCGTGTTTTTTTTGTGGTTCCTGACTTTGCTACTTAATGAAATTTCATATTTTTTGTTCAGTCATAAAGAAGAATGTCTATGCTTTATATTGATTATAATATTAATGTGACGCAAGTGTGATTTCTACGTGAAAATATGCTTTGTATATTCACATATATTTCTTGAAAAAAAAAATTTCCAAGCTAAATATCGGTTACCAAAATACGTTAAATGTGCACTTTTTTCACTGTTCAGTAAATTCAAACTTTTATCTATATAACAAGACCAATATTAAGAGCAATAAACAATTCTAAGAGCAAAAAACGCTGATTGGAAAGATCGTCTCCAATGGGCTGCTGTCAGCTCAGCTGCTCACTGCTCATTGTGTGACGTCACTCAGCTGGAGCTCGCAAGAGGACCGGTGGAAGGCAGAAATATGGCATGAAAATAAATCATTTTTGAGAGCTGATTTCTGCAAACTCTGATCACTATTTTGAAAAGTGAAGTTATATATCTGATTAATAATACTTCCCCTTTACAATGATGACCACATAAAGTCATTATAAAATACTTTTGATTCTTCGGATGTATACTTTAACGGTATTCATTTTTATTATACATTTTCATAAGAATTACCATGGCTCAACTTGCCCCATGTTGGCTGGCTCAAATTACCCCAGTCCAAACTTCATGCGATATTTTTGCAGCCACACATTTCTTATGCATCCATCATGTAAAAGGCTGACAAGAATGAGATTCTATACCCGAATTAACAATATTGTTCTTATTTCTTTATTATATTTAAGACGTGTGTGGGTAACGAGCACTAATCAATTTCACACCTTTTTAAAAATACTTTTTTGGCTTAAATTTGTATTTTTCCCTCTAAAAAGGTACTTTATGTTTCAAAGTTGAAAACAATGTGGTGGGGTTAAGGGTTATGTAATGTGTCATCAATACATGACACCACTATAATGTCTGACTCATTCATTATTGGCCTGGGGGTGGTGGCTCAACTTGCCCCTATGCTCAATTTACCCCGCCTTCCCCTACATGACGTTATCTTTTTTATTTTTTATTTACGCATCCCCAGACCAAGTTACCACTTTTTTGAATGTCACTTCATATCTTTAGTATTCCCTATCCCGATTTATGATGTAAAATGACATGCAACAAAAATAAGAAATCAAATTTAAAAGAGGGTATAAAAGGAAAATAACCCTAAGATTGACAAGAGTCCTCAGATTCTCAGGTTAATTCTTTTTCTAAAAAAAATCAACTCTCGCTTTGCACTTGCATACAGATGTGGGACATGGGGCCAGCGTGGATCCCCCACAAAAAAATGTATGTATATTCACAACAAAGAAAGAATAAAAATGATAAGAAAAAACAAAGAGGGTGAGATATGAATTCATTAAATATCATGTCACAATCTATCACAGAATCATATTTTTGTGTTAACAAGGGCAAAACTTTTGCTAGCTCGCTTCACTCGCTTGCAGCTTTTTTTTTTTTGCCCTATACGTCGTGTCTGTCCCCATTACAAACTTAGACTCATATGTGCGTTGTGGAAGAGAAAACTCAATATTGTCTTTGGCCCGTATTCTGAAGTCGAGTTTAACTTAGAACACGGTCTAACTCTGTGCTAAAATTATGGGGAGCCAAAAATTTAAAAAATCTATCATAAAAAAGGGCTTATGAGATTATCAATTTTTAAAATAATAAAACTAAGGAGTGTGTTAGGATTACCCTTTCAAAGAAACAAACAAAAATCCTTTTTGAGTGGACGATCGGGGGAAATGTGGGTGAAATTATTTCCCCCCCCCCCCCTTATTGGCGAAAGCTGCATCCGCTCGTGATTATAAATTATTTACCTACTCAAGATATTTCACTGCTCTCAGTACGTAATACCGGCAGTACGAAATCATACTTCTGTTCTGGGCTGCTCTTGCTACATCTGATAGTTTCTTCCTTGTCTCGTAAATTCTGCTGGAGACTGCACTACCTCGCCCCGAGCTCTTTCGAGGAGGGCGACATCTCCCCGTCTTCAAAATAATAAAGAAATAAAAAAATACAAATGATTAATAGAAATGGGGTCTTTCATTTGTACGCCATTTTATTATCATATTGAGTTATTTAGAAACACTTTGCAGGGGAAGACTTGTGAAATTCTGTGGTCTTATTAGAAATAATGCAAGTCATTTTCTGTTTAAAACGGGTGGCACTTTACAGGGGCAGATCCAGCTTTCGCCATTTTTTTTTTTTTTTTTTGGGGGGGGGGATTTTACCCATATTTTCCCCGATCGGCGACTCCGAATTTTTTCTCCTTAATTTTTGTTTGTTTCTTTGAAGGGGTATCTTAACAGTCACTTATTAGCTCTATTCTTTTAAAACCATATATGTAATAATTCCATAAGCCCTATTTAAATATTGCGAACGCGAAGCGCTAGCATATTTTTTTATTTTATGTATTTTGTCCTGAAAACTGAACATTCTGGGCAATGTTTGTGATCCTGAACAAGATGTGACTAGATAACTATTACGAGCGCGAAGCGCGAGCAGAAATTTTTAATGTACGTTCTGGCCTGATCAAAAAGTGGTCTGTTACGGACTGTTTGCAGTCAGTCATGAAGACGATAAATATTTCAACAATTGAGTAAATGAGAGCGTGAAATTTGTTTATATTAAGGCCCCCCAAACTGGACATTTGAAGCATTTTTGTAATTATAAAAAAGGATGTATATTTGAACATAGTGACATGAAAATAAATCCAAGTCTTCCCCTCACCTTATTTTATTCACTCGTCTCCCGCCTTATTTTTTATATTCTTTTTTCCTCCTTTCTTTCCCCCTTTTTCTTTTTCTTTTTGCTCCGCCAAAAGCCGGGCCCCTCAGGCCCCCCCCCCCCCCTGGAGCCACATATGCACTTTATATGATGTTCATTAAGCGCTGTGGGATAAGTTGGATTGAAATGTAATAAGGAAGAAACATTATTAGAGAGATGGATATAATCACGTTAGTGGCTGCTTTAGTTGTGCAAGGGCATTACCAGGTTTTTGCGCACCAACTAATACATATATGGATAAGTATTCTGCATTGAGATCATTTCCGTTTCGGGATTCTTTGTATCGTATAGATAAACAAGACAATTTCTACAAATGCCTGTGGGCAAAGTCTAGTTGGATAGTTGTCGGATTTTGGTATCCACCTATTACACGTAGGGCCTAGTGACGCCCTTGCACATAACAGAGTCACCACGTGAAGGTAGCAGCATGACCCCGGGTTAGTCAAAATTAAAGGTGATCTGAAATCAAAATAAAGAACAGAAATATGCGATGAAAAATAAAGTTAGTATAAAGACCCCAATGAATGGAAGGTGAAAAATGATAAGTAATACATGCATAGCAAATTTCACAAGCAGATATATAAAAGCACAGATAGGCACAATTATGCACAAACATACACAAATAGGCACAATATGCACAGATATACACAAATAGGCACAACTATGCACAAAATATAAACATATAGGCACCAGACGGACACATATATGCACAAATACGCTCAAATATACAAAGACATATATATATATATATATGTATATATATATAAATGATAGGCAAAATCACGAAAGAAGCCGGAGCAAGCAAAGCGAAGCGCCGCTGCGGTAACGATCGAGTTCACGGCGAATGTAGTGGCTAAAGAGTCGTGACGGGGTAAAGAAAAGGCCAAAGATAACCGGCGAAAAGGCCGTAATGGCGGTAACCGGAGATACAAGGCGATGGTGGCTGGAGGTGAATCACTAGGCCTACATCGAGGTTTGGGGGGGGGGGTGAGGATGAAATGATTAGGTTTTGAATCATAATATTCAATCAGGAAAGAATTAACAATGCTGCTCTCCTTTATGCCACTGGATTTCTGTTTTTAAAAAAATAACAAAAAAATGAACAGTAGCATGCAGAAGAATGATAAAAATGAGATTAATAAAAGTCAAACCAGAACATATTACAAGCAGTAAAATTTAGACTATATTTAAAATAAACAGAGCAACCACCAATATGTCTGCTTACGTCATGGTAAAAGAAGATCTTGGTAGAAAACGGACAAAAAGTTGAAATGGCTAAAGAAGATCGTTAAGGTGAATTGAGCTTGGCGGGAAAAAGACAAAAAGGCAAAAAAGCTGAAATGGGTAAAGAAGAATCGTTAAGATTGAAAATAAAATTGAGTTAATTGAGCTTGGTGGGAAATAGACAAAAAGACAAAGGCTGAAATGGGTAAAGAAGAATCGTTAAGATTGAATATAAAATTGAGTTAATTGAGCTTGGTGGGAAATAGACAAAAAGACAAAGGCTGAAATGGGTAAAGAAGAATCGTTAAGATTGAAAATAAAATTGAGTTAAACGAGGCCAGCTTGAAGACCTGACCACCAATGAAAGCTGACTTGGTGTCCCTGGATGAAATTAAAGTGATTAAGGATAATAACGTACACGTTATCACGGTTATGGTAAGCAGGATCAGCTGCATGGGTTAACTACAGGTAAAGCAGGAGAGATTTCTCAAGATGAATAAAAATCGTTATTACAGGAAATAGGATTATATCATGTTCAGCAGTTAAGGCCTGCTAGAAGTCTGCAAATAAATGCCGAAGTGACTACCCTGAATTAATAAAGAAACAGGAGTGATTTCTCTGGGTGAATAAAGTTCATGATATGGGAAATAACATACATCATGTTCAGCGATGAAGGCCTGCTGGAAGACAGCGAATAAATAAATGCCTTAGTGACTACCCTGGATCTTTAAAAATGCATCCAACTAATAAAATCATACAGTCATCATGGGTACAAAATAATATCACAATGTTAATAATGTTTAGAATAATCTAACGGAAGACCGATAAAGACTCCTGGGTAAATAAGAACATTCACTACTGCGGATAAGCTGAAAGTCCTGTAGTAAACAATGGAAGTGGACACCCTGCATCAAATAAACATTAAAAATTATTTAGTCGTTTGGAATGCATAATATTGCGTTAAAATTACGGCCTCCAGCCCTTAAAAGAGAAATGTCGACGTAACAAGTAAAAAAGTACTATATTAAACAATCATCTAAGAAAACTTTACATAAAAATGTTTAGCAGAATCTACCGGAAGACCGAAAAAGGCTCTTGGGTAAATAAGGACATTCACTAATAAGATCGTTAAAGGCGGGTAAGCTGAAAATCCGGTAGTAAGCAATGAAGTGGTCACCCTGCATCAAATAAAAAATAAAACTATCAATTATTGGGCCTGTTTGGCCTGAAGCCCTGAAAGAGATATGTAGACGTAACAAGTAAGAATTGCTGTATTAAACAGTCATGATAACTTAACATACAAATTTTTAGCAGAATCTACCGGAAAACCGATAAAGGCTCCTGGGTAAATAAAAACATTTATTAATAAGATTGTTAAAGGAGGGTAGGCTGAAAGTCCGGTAGTAAGCAATGAAGTGGTCACCCTGCATCAAATAAAAAATAAAACTATCAATTATTGGGCTGTTTGGCCTGAAGCCCTGAAAGAGATATGTAGACGTAACAAGTAAAAATTGCTGTATTAAACAATCATGTATGTACAGTATGATAACATAAAAATGTTTAGCAGAATCTACCAAAAACCGATAAAGGCTCCTGGGTAAATAAGAACATTTATAAATAAGATTGTTAAATGCGGGTAAGCTGAAAGTTCGGTAGTAAGCGATGATGGTCACCCTGCATTAAATGAAAATTAATTATTTAGCCTGTTTGGAATGCATAATATTGCGTTAAAATTACGGCCCCCAGCCCTGAAAGAGACAGTTCGACGCAACAAGTAAAAAATGCTATATTGAACAATCATCTAGGATAACTGTACATAAAAATGTTTAGCAGAATCTACTGGAAAACCGAAAAGGCTCCTGGGTAAATAAGCACATTCATTAATAAGATGTCTAAGGTGGGTAAAGCTGGAAGTCCGGAAGTAAACAATGAAAGTGGTCACCCTGCATCAAATAAAAAATAAAACTATCAATTATTGGGCAAGGTTGGAATGCACATTATTGCGTTAAAACAACATCCTCCAGCCCTGAGAGAGATATTTCGACGTAACAAGTAAAAAGCAATATTGAATAATCTAGGATTACTTTAAATTTCAAATAAAATCAAACATGCCTTATTAGTCGGTATCAACATTGCACTTCCTGTTTTCTTATAACTCGATCTATTTTTGAAAATGAAAGGAAAGTAATATTAATATTGGAGACAACCGGAAAAACTCGAAAGGGTTCCCCTAGGAGAATTAAGAGTCATAATTAAGAATGTATTTAAGTCTGTTAGCAATGCAGCTGGGAGATCGTCATAAAAATGGCTACCTGAGATAATTAGAATCACTCTTTAAAAGCGGAGTAAAAACTTTATGAGAATGGCAGCCAATAATAGCGAAAGTGCCTATGCTGAGTTAATAACAGAAATCGATATAACGTGTAAGACGCATCCAGTCTGAAAGGAGAATGGTCAAAAGTCACAGGCTGTGGAAATCCACGTAATACAATTGAAAGTATAATTTTTTTAATAGGACCTATGCCTCAAAAGTTGCAGTGTCACTGGGTTGCCACCTAAAGTGTCAAAGCTGTTACACAGGGTAAATAGAAGCTATTACAAACAAGTAATATAACACATTAGTAGGGCCATTGGAAGCCGACCGCCCAATGAAAATTCTGAAATGGGTACTCTGGGCAAACATTAAGCAGAGCCCGGTTGCACGTCCGCTACCAGCTGGAGTGGACTCCCTCTGTAAATAAGAACCCGTTTTTAAATAAGGGTAATTATTATATTTTGTGAAAGGTGAGTACGCTTAAAGTAGAAACACTGCATCACTAAAAAGTCTTTAAGAATGGATTGTTAGGATGCTGCCACCAACGGTTATTGCACTGCGTTAAAGGTATCCAATCCTGTAACTGAATAAGATTTTGGCATAAAAGAATACAAGAAAACGAAATAATAAACAATCATCCTGGATAATTTTACTTTTCAATATTTGCCCAATATGGAACTTAAAATGGGTAGTTCTGAATTCTTATCACCACCTCCGCTTTTAAGAAAGAAAAGAATAAAACATTACTATTAGAAACCACCATCAATATTTGAAGTGGCTATATCCCTTGAATAAATAAAGAGTCCTCAATTAATGAAAATGTATTTCATTCTGTTAGCAATACAGCTGTAAGATCTTTAACAAAACCCATGTGTGGTTACCTCAAGAATCAGTTATTAACGGGAATAAAAACCTTCATGATAAGCAGGGCCTGTTATAAGACATCAAATAAAAGCTGAAGTAGCTATCCTGGGTAGTAATTAAAATACATTATCGATATGTTAAAACGTATCCAGCCTGAAAAGAGAATAATGATCAAATGTTACGGGTGATGTGGCGTGCAACTGTAATCCAAGCTGTGTGGGGAAGTTACAAATCGATTCAGAGGTTCGAGCCCTTTCGGATGGTGACGTTAAAGGTCGGTCCAGACGTAGATAATCTATCTGATTGACACACGTCTGTAAAAACTCAAACTCAAACACACATACATAATATAACATGCTAAAGAAATCCGCATAATAAAATAGAAAAATAATTTTTAAACAGGACGTCTGCCTTATATGATGCAGTGATACTCACTGGATAGCCGCCATAAAATCAAAGTTGCTAAACCGGGCAATTGAAAGCTTGTTAGGGCCACTTGAAGTCACGCAATAAAAGCCCAAGTGGCTACTTATGGATTAATATGAGCCATAATCAATAGTATGCGTAAATACCCATCCAGCCTGAAAAGAGAATGTATCAGAAGTTATGAGAAACGGATATGCACGCGAATTACATCTTATATATCAACCAATTATACAATTGAAATATATATTTTGAAATTGAACTTTTCGGTCTTTGATCAGCAACTCTCCTTTTGAAAATGAAAGAATTGAAATAAAATGATATTGTGCACATGTTTTCAGGGCATGCTGGAACACCCCTAATAAAAGCTTGAGTTGGCTATCACAGGGGGGAAGGCATAATTAAGGCTATAATAGGGTAAAAACTATATTAAAAATAAATCCAAACAGGGTCCCCTCTCCAGGAATACTACAAATACATGCTGGAGTGAAGTGGCTATCCTTGGTAGATAAGAATTGTTATAATTTACCATTTACTTTAGTCACGTCTACCCTGTAAAGAGAATGATACATCAAAATTAAATATAAATTTAGCTCTTGAAACAATCGTAGCGATATGTTCTGTTCACCGATATCTTCATTGGTCATGGTCGCCATAATACCAAATGTGTTGTCACCAAAGCTCGCCTGAATAAAACGGAAACAATATTGTTAAACCGACGTAATATAATTATGAAGCATTCGAGAATGTTACATATGACTCTTATTCGATCTGCTGAATGAACATCAAATTATATATTTAAAGGCATTTTTATTCAAATTTGGAGTCACATAAGATATTTCTGATCTTCCTTTCAAAATCAGGGACTAACGTAATAATTGAAATATATGAAATAAAATGTTTTGTACATTCTTATTAAAATTTGATGATGTCACCAAGTTTGCTAAATATGTGAAACTTACTTTTGCCATTCAATATTACCTTCATTCCTGTTCATATTTGTCTAAAATAGATTGCATTACAAATATGTGTTCATACATTATGCCTTTTTTGGAATTGACTGTCAAACCGAGATGTATCGCTTAAAACTATCCATTATTACTTACACTTTTCATTAGAGGAAGGGTAAATTGATGCTCTTTGATGAAAGGGTGACGTAAAGTGACTTGATGCGCTTTGATGAAAGGGAGACGTAAAGTGACTTGATGCGCTTTGATGAAAGGGAGACGTAAAGTGACTTGATGCGCTTTGATGAAAGGGAGACGTAAAGTGACTTCATGCGCTTTCATGAAAGGGTGCCGAAGGGCAACTTGATGTTCTTTGATGAAAGGATTATAAAGAGCAACCTTCTGCTCTTGAATGAAAAGTTGCCGAAGGACGACTTGATGTTCTTTGATGAAAGGGTGACGAAAAGTGACTTGATGCTCTTTGTTCAAAGGGAGACGAAAAGAGACTTGATGCTCTTTTATGAAAGGGAGACGTAAAGTGACTTGATGCGCTTTGATGAAAGGGAGACGTAAAGTGACTTGATGCGCTTTGATGAAAGGGAGCCGAAGGGCAACTTGATGTTCTTTGATGAAAGGGTTATGAAGAGTAACCTTCTGCTCTTGGATGAAAAGTTGCCGAAGGACGACATAATGCTCTTTGATGAAAGGATGACGAAAGGATGACGAAAAGCGACTTGTTGCTGTATGATGAAAGGGCGACAAAAAGTCACTCGATGCTCAATGATGAAAGGGTGACGAAAAGAGATATAACGCTCTTTGATGAAATGGTGACGAAGTGACTTAATGTCCTTTGATGAAAGGATGACGAAAAGTAACTTGATGCTCTTTGATGAAAGGGTGACGAATGTGACTTGATGCTCTTTGATTAAATGGAGAAAAGGGACTTGATGCTCTATGTTGAAAAGGTGACTTGATGCTCTTTGATGAAAGGGTGCCGAAGGACGATTTGATACTCTTTAATGAAAGGATGATGAAATGTGTCGATGTTCTTTGATGAAAGGGAAACGAAAAGTTACGATGCTCTTTCAAGAGAGGGTGACGAAAAGTGACTTGATGTTCTTTGATGAAATGTTGATGAAGAGCGATTTAATGCCCTTCTATGAAAGGGTGACGGAGGGTGACTTGATGCTCTTTGCTGAAAGGGTGCCAAAGATTTGTAGATGAAAGGCGACTTGTTGCTGTATGATGAAAGGGCGACACAAAGTTACTCAATGCTCTTGTGACTCAACTGCCTTGGTGATCTTTGATGAAAGGATGACGAAAAGTGTTGATTTTCGTTGAAAGGATGGCGAAAAGTCACGATGCTCTTTCACAAAAGGGTGACGTAAAGTAACTTGATGTTCTTTGATGAAAGGGTGAAGAGTGACTTGATGGTATTTGCTGAAAGGGTGCCGAAGATTTGTAGATGGAAGGCGACTTGTTGCTTTTCAAAAAAGGCGACGAAAAGAGATTGATGCTCTTTGATGAAAGGGTGACAAAAAGTGACTAAATATTCTTTGATAAAAGGATGACAAAGAGTTACTTGATGCTCTTTGATGAAATGGTGACCGAGGATGACTTCATGCTCTTTGCTGAAAGGGTGCCAAATATTTGTAGATGGAAGGCAACTAGTTGCTGTATAATGAAAGGACAACGAAAAGTGATTCGATGCTCTTTGATGAAAGGGTGACGAAAAGTGACTTAATATTCTTTGATGAAAGGATGACAAAGAGTTACTTGATGCTCTTTGATGAAATGGTGACCTAGGATGACTTCATGCTCTTTGCTGAAAGGGTGCCAAATATTTGTAGATGGAAGGCGACTAGTTGCTGTATAATGAAAGGACAACGAAAAGTGGCTCGATGCTCTTTGATGAAATGACGAAAAGAGAAATGTTTTTGATGAAAGGGTGACGAAGGGTGACTCGATGCTTTTTGATGAAAGGGTGACGAAAAGTAAATTGCTCTTTATCGAAAGGGATACAAAAGGTAAGTTAATGCTCTTTGATGAAAGGGTGCCGAAGATTTGTAGATGAAAGGCGACTTGTTACTGTATGAAAAAAGCGACGAAAAGTGACTCGATGCTCTTTGATGAAAGGGTGACTAAAAGTGACTTAATATTCTTTGATGAAAGGATGACAAAGATTTACTTGATACTTTTTGATGAAATGGTGACCTAGGATGACTTCATTCTCTTTGCTGAAAGGGTGCAAAATATTTGTAGATGGAAGGCGACTTGTTGCTGTATGGTGAAAGGGCGACGAAAAGTGACTCGATGCTCTTTGATGAAATGATGACGAAAAGAGAAATGTTCGTTGATGAAAGGGTGACGAAGGGTGACTCGATGCTTTTTGATGAAAGGGTGACGAAAAGTAAATTGCTCTTTATCGAAAGGGACACAAAAGGTAACTTAATGCTCGTTGATGAAAGGGTGCCGAAAGACTACTTGATACTCTTTGTTAAAGGATGATAAAATGTGTTGTTATTTGATGAAAGGGTGACGAAATCTACGATGCTCTTTCAAGAGAGGGTGACGAAAAGTGACTAAATGTTCTCAGATGAAAGGATAATGAAGAGCGATTTAACACCTTTCAATGAAAGGGTGACGGAGGGTGACTTCACGTTCTTTGCTGAACGGGTGCCAAAGATTTGTAAATGGAAGGCGACTTGTTGCTGTATGGTGAAAGGGCGACAAAACGTAACTCGATGATCTTGGATAAAAGCGTGACGAATAGTGACTTGATGCTCTTTGATGAAAGAATGACGAATATTGTTATTTGATGAAAGGGTGGCGAAATTTTACGACGCTCTTTCACAAAAGGGTGACGTAAAGTGATTTGATGTTTTTTTATGAAAGGGTGATGAAGAGTGACTTGATGGTCTTTGTTGAAAGGGTGCCGAAGATTTGTATGAAAGGCGACTTGTTGCTCTATGATGAAAGGGCGACCAAAATTGACTCGATGCTCTTTGATGAAAGGGAGACGAAATGCTACGATGCATCTTGATGAAAGGGATGAATGGGTGATGAAAAGTAACTTGATGCTCTTTGCTGATAGGGTGCCAACAATTTTTGTAGATGAAAGGGGACATGTTGCTGTATGAACGAAAAGTTACCATGTTCTTTGATGAAAGGGTGACGAAAAGTTACGATGCTCTTTGATGAAAGGGTGACGAAAAGTTACGATGCTCTTTGATGAAAGGATGACAAAAAGTGGTTTCATGCTCTTTGATGAAATGGTGACGAAGGATGACTTAATGCTCTTTGCCCAAAGGGTGCCGAAGATTTGTAGATGGAAGCCAACGTGTTGCATTTTGATGAAAGGGTGACGAAAAGTGCAATATTCTTTGATGAAATGGTGACGAAGGGTGACTTGATGCTTTTTTATGACAGGGTGACGAAAGGTAAATTGATGCTCTTTTTCGAAAGGGTGACGTAAAGAGACTTTAATGCCCTTTGATGAAAGGGTGACGAAAAGTGCAATATTCTTTGATGAAATGGTGACGTAAAGTGACTCGATGCTCTGTGATGAAAGGGTGACGAAAAGTGAAATGTTCTGTGAGGAAAGGGTGTCAACGGGTGACTAAATGCTTTTTGATGAAAGGGTGACGAAAAGTAAATTGATGCTTTGTCGAAAGGGTGACCAAAAGTAAATTGATACTCTTTGTCAAAAGGGTGACCAAAAGTGACCTGATGCCGTAGTGAAAGGGTGATGAAAAAAACTTAATGCTCTTTGATTGAAGGTAGATTAAGTGTGACTTGATGCTCTTCGGTGAAAGGAGAAAAAAGTGACTTGGTATTCTATAATGAAAGGGTGAAGAATAGTCGTGGATGAAAGGTGACTTGTTGTTCTGTGATGAAAGGGAGACAAGAGTGGCATGTTAGTGATGAGAGGTTGACGAAGGGTGACTCGATGCTTTTTTATGAAAGGGTGCCGAAGAGTGACTTGATGCTCTTTTATCAAAGGGTGACGAAGAGTTGGAGATGATGTATGAATTTTACCTAGAAATCCTGACACTAAACTTGGCCTCAACAAACCAGCTCGATAAAATTCATAGTTTCATTACGGTCATGAACTGATATGACTGTATTGATATTAGTATTATCACTTCCATCATGTTCATACTCATCATCCTGAACAATTTTGTTTCTGCAAGATTTTCTGTTCCAGTTAGCTTCTAAATAATCGAAAATGTGTCTACAAGATTTTCTGTTTCATTTAGTTTCCAGATAACCGAAAGTTAGTTTTTTTTGTAACGTAGTCTATGATTGTTATTTTATTTTTCCCTCTACATGCCCCTCTGGCTCCTTTCTTATCCACGAGTAACATTGTCTTTATATAGCCCGTGTGTAGGACTGCGCGTGGGACTGTTGTTGTAATTTCAAACTGCCAAACAAGAATTACGAAAAATTTACATCTGAGCATCTTTAAAAAAAGGATCTAGGCCTAAAATATATAAAGCTGTGGAATTCTAAACTTCTCTTGTCCTTATTCACCTTTTGATGCTGAATATTGGATATATGCCACTACCTGCAAGTATCATCTAATATGAAATTAATGTCTCTACAAGCTACTACATATAGTTTCATTATAATTATCAAATTTAGCGCTTTGTATATAACTAGATGGTCTGAAGGCATATTCATATTCATAAAATTTAAGATAATTTTACGAAGAACTTTAGTTCCATCACAGCATTGCAAGTACATGCATGAGCATGTTGCTCGACATAAATGTTACATCCAAATTACGAAACTTGAATTGCAGCAATAAGTTAATAACGAATATAGTTATATCAGAAAAGAAATTTTCAAAAATGTTAATAATTCTAAACTTACCACGATCATTAAGACAAACGATACGATCGATGATTTATGATGTTCATATTGAGCGGTTGAGAATCAATGACGATTAAAAGCGAGAAACATGCAATCGCACGAGATAATTAACGAATGAACGAGTGCTAACAACGGAATATTTGCTAATCGACAGTCTAACGTCAGAACGCAAAAAGACAACAGGAGTAAATAAGGCAAAACCTCAACAGTTTTTTTTTTCGACGCATTCGAACTATTCCAATCACGCTGAAAATAAGCAACCTTTAGTTGACATTACAGCAATCTTCTTGACATGAAATGATAAATTTTAACGAGCTAGTTTAAGAACAAGCTTAAACTGTCAGGCGCCTATTGGGGACCTAATGTATGAGTTTTACCTAGAAATCCTGACACTAAACTTGGCCTCAACAAACCAGCTCGATGAAATTCATAATTTCATTAAGATCATGAAGTAATATTACTGTATTGTTACAGGTAAATTATGCTTGCGCATGTATGAGATTTACCATTGTTTCTCAGGTTGAGAGGCCGATAATGTATTTAAGCAACGATGTTTCTTTTATCGCAATCTAGACGCCTTCTGTGTTATGTAGGTATTCTGAGCATTCCATACCTGAAACATAAACACACAAATAGATCAATGTAATTCAAATAATTTGGTTCTGGTCATGATTACTTAATCTTAAGAATGAGTCATGCTATTATAATAGATCTACATAAAACAAACTTCACTGTTTTGTATATTTGACAATGATCATTATCATCACTTTCATCATATTTGTAATCATCATCACAAACCTTTTTTTTTCAACAACGTTTTCTGTTTTAAATAAACTTTGTTTTATCTGTGACAATGACCATTACCATTACTTCATAATCATAATAAACCTTTTTGTTTTAGTAAGGTTTTCTGTTTCAGTTAGGTTCTAAATGACCGAAACAAAGTAAGGCTTTTGTCAAGTAGTCTGATTGTTATCTTTCTCCCAACTGTATGCTCCTATTGCCTTTTCCTATCCACGATCGAGTAAAAACCGTGGCAACGATCTTTAGATTTATTTCTAGTATTATGTGTGTGGGATTGTGCGTGGGACTGTTGTTAGTCGGACTGCGTTACAGCTTCAAACTGCCGAACAAAAACTACGCAAATTATCATCTGGGCAGATTAGATCTAGGCCCTACAAGTATGAAGATGTGGAATTCTAAACCTTGCCCTAAACTCTTTTCCTTATCAACATTTTGGCCCTGAATATTGCGTCTTTGTCACTCCCTGTTGCTAGCGTATATCAATCAATGTTGCCACTGGTTTGATTATCATCATTATCAATTTTAGCGCTTTGTCTATAACTAGTCTAAACCCCCCTTTTATATTTCTAAAATTCAAGATAATTGTATGTCTCCATCACCGTACATGCACGTGCAGGAGAATGTGGCACCTTACAAAATGTTAAACTCAAAGAAATTTGAATTACAGCATTAAAATAATAACGAATGACGATATCTAGTTAGTGATGTTTATAACGAAATTTGAAAAAAGAGTCTTAAGGATTTTGAACTTACCGCGATCAAAGAACGAGACGATCGATGATTTACGATGTGCATGACGAGTTGAGAATGACGATTAAAAGAAAAAAAAACAGACGACCGCGCGACAGGATCAACAAACGAATGTTTACAACGGATTTTTTGCTAATCGACAGTCTAACGTAAGAACGCAAAAAGACAACAGGAGTAAATAAGGCAAAACCTCAACAGTTTTTTTTTCGACGCATTCGAACTATTCCAATCACGTTGAAAATAAGCAACCTTTAGTTGACATTACATCAATCTTCTTGACATGAAATAATAAATTTTAACGAGCTAGTTTAAGAACAAGCTTAAACTGTCAAGCGCCTATTGGGGACCTAATGTGTGAATTTTACCTAGAAATCCTGACACTAAACTTGGCCTTAACAAACCAGCTCGATAAAATTCATAGTTTCATTAAGATCATGAAGTGATATTACTGTATTGTTAAAGGTAAAGTATTCTTGCTCATGTATGAGGTTTACCAATTTTTACTCAGGTTGAGAGGCCGATAATATATTTAAGCAACGATGTTTCTTTTATCGCAATCTAGACGCCTCCTGTATTATCATGGTGTTCGAAGTATTCCATACCTGAAACATAAAAACACAAATAGATCAATGTAATTGAAATAATTTGGTTCTGGTAAATGGATTCTTAATCTTAAAAATGAGTCATGCTATTATAATAGATCTACATAAAACAAACTTCACTGTTTTGTATATTTGAAAATGATCATTATCATCACTTTCATCATATTCATAATCATCATCATAAAATCCCGGTTTCAGCAATGTTTTCTGTTTTAAATAAACTCGGCTTCAAACTGCCAAACAAGAATTACGCAAATTATCATCATGGCATATTAGATCTAGGCACTACGTGTATGAAGATGTAGAATTTTAAACCGACTCTTGCCCTTATCCACATTTTGGCACTGATTATTGTATCTTTGTCACTCCTTGTTGCTATCTAATATCAATCAATGTTGCCACTAGTTTGATTATCATCGTTATCAATTTAAGCGCTTTGTCTATAACTAGTCTAAACTCCCCTTTTGTATTTCTAAGATTCAAGATAATTTTACTAAGAACTATGTCTCAATCACCGTACATGCACGTGCAGGAGAATGTGGCACCTTACAAAATGTTAAACTGAAAGAAATTTGAATTACAGCAATAAATAAATGACGATATCTAGTTATTGATGTTTAAACGAAATTTCAAAAAAGAGTATTAAGGATTTTGAACTCACCGCGATCAAAGAACGAGACGATCGATGATTTATGGTGTGCATGACGAGTTGAGAATGACGATTAAAAGAAAAAAACAGACGACCGCACGACAGGATTAACAAACGAGTGTTTGCAACGGATTTTTGCTAATTGAAAGCCTAATCGAGAGCGAAAAGGTAAACGATACAATCGCACTATCCCAATTACTTTGAAAATTAGTAACCTCTAGGTGACATTACAGCAATTTTCTGGACATGAAATAATAAATCTTAACGAGCTAGTTTAAGAACAAGCTTAAACTGTCAGGCGCCTATTGGGGACCTAATGTATGAATTTTGCCTAGAAGTCCCGACACTAAACTTGGCCTCAACAAACCAGCTCGATAAAATGTATAGTTTCAATAAGATCATGAACTGATATTACTGTATTGTTCTACAGGTAAATAAATCTTGCATAATTTTGATCACGTTCATGGGGTTAACTCAGGTCGACAGGCCGAAAGCATAAGCAACGGGTTTTATTTTTTTTTACAATTTAAACACCTCCCGTATCGGTGTATTGTGAAGATATTCTGAGCATTCCATACCTGAAACACAAACACACAATAAGATCAATGTTAATGAAATAGCTTGGTTTTATATAAAGGTTTCTTAATCTAATAAATGAATTATGCTCTAGATCTAGAATTAAAAAAAAACTTCATTGTCTTCCACATCTGACAATGATCATCGCTATCATTACTTTTTCATTATCATCATCAGTAACCGCTTTGTTTCAGCAAGGTTTTCTGTTTCAGTTACGTTCTAAATGAACTTATTTTTCTTTCATATTTGAAATTATAATAACTTTCATGAATATCATAAACCTTTTTGTTTTAGCAAGGTTTTCTGTTTCAGTTAGATTCTAAATACATTGCATTGTCTCATATTTGACAATGATCATCATTACTTTTATAATCATCATAAACCATTTTGTATCAGCATGGATTTCTATATCAGATTCTAAATAAACTTAGATTATAATCACTTTCATTATAAAACTTTTTGCTTTCCCAAGGGATTCCGTTTCAGTTAGATTCTAAATAAACTTCATCGTCTGTCAAAATGATCATCATTACTTTTATAATCACCATCAATAACTTATTTGTTTCAGCAAGGTTTTCTGTCTCAGATAGATTCTAAATAAACTTCGTCTGTCATAATGATCATTATTACTTTATAATCACCATCATAAACCTTTTTGTTTCAGCAAGGTTTTCTGTGTCAGATAGATTCTAAATAAACTTCATTTTCTGTCATAATTGACAATAATCATCACTATAATCACTTTCATAAATATCATAAACCTTTTTGTTTTAGCAAGGTTTTCTGTTTCAGTTAGATTCTAAATAAACTTCATCGTCTGTCATATTTGACAATGATCATCATTACTTTTATAATCATCACCTTTCCCACTGTATGCACACATGACCCTTTCCCATCCACGATCCTTTGAGTAACCATGGCAACGATCTCTAGATCTATTTCTATATTACGTGTGTGGGACTGAATTGGACTTTGGCGAGCAAGAATTGCGAAAATGCCATCTGAGCCTATTGGGAAAAGATCTAGGTTCTGTTGTAAAAACTAAAGATGTGTTGAGGGTGACTGATGTGATGGCACGAGACACATACGTTACGATGGCACGAGTGGTTAAACTTACAAGTACAACACTGACAAGGATTATTACTCACTAATTACACGAATGGGTTACTTCGACGGTACGGGACAGTGACAACAACTAATACTTACCTGACTCTTGCACTGACGATGCCACACGGTAGATAAACAGGTTCCTAATAAGACTTCTAATAACAGCTAGGTTGCAGACCATGGCGCTGAGTGGGGAGCTACTGGGATGTCCTCACTCGATGGCGTCTCGGGGTCTTCTCTCTCTGGTGTCTAGTCTGGATCTGATCTCTTAGCACCAGCTTGTGTACGTGCTGTGCAACGCACACACGTAGCATGCGTAGGAGCATACAAAGGCTCCTCCAATCAGGACGCTCCTCGCATGCACACAGCACACACACAGACTTAACATACATGAACATAGGTCAATACATAGACTAATACACAGACTAATATACAGGTATATGGCAAATTTACTACATTCCTCCCGGTTCCATCAGATTGCGACATATATTGACAAACCTACGAATTGGCTATATTGTGCAATCTCAATAGATATAAACAGATATGAAGAACTCTGACAGAGGAATGTAATATATGCCTATATGATTAAAACTGATTAAATACATGACATCAATAAAATACCTCAAATACATTGAAAATGTGATCTGAAGACATAAACTATACTTAACAACTTGTTCATTAAAAACATTGCTGGTCCAGCAAAATTAAACATATCATCACTTGAGACCAGCAAATATACACTTGGAGAAACAAGAACAAGTTAATGGTAAGTATTAATCCGGCCATTCTGGCCCAGTCTTGTCTATGTATTGATACAAAGGTTATCTTCTCATTTAGTGCAAGTCTGAATGACTGAAAGAAGATATGTTCATCCTTCAAAGTGCACTACTTGACAAAAGATTCTTAAAGTTGACTCTTGGTCAGTGCTTTATATTAAATTGTATATTGTACTATTAAAATAATGACAATGGAATAAAGCCAATTTGGCTGGAGCTCTATTACCAATTAATATAGGCCTGTACAATGTGACCTTTACAAATATGATATATAATTGGTCATATGTTTGAGCTCTTAAAAACATATAAAAATGTAAGGATAATTCAACCAGATCTGGTGCAAATAGATATAACAGCCTGGACCTGACATACATACATAGTATTTTCTCTTGAGAAAAAACTACTACTATTTCAACATCCTGTATGACAATATTTCCAGGGTTGTTTATATTAGCCTTTGCAAACAAGGTAAAGGATCTATGGTTGAAATATCTATATATCTTTTATGAAGTATAAAATATATACAAATATGATAAAAGAATTATCTATTGCATAACCAGTGTTTGCACCAATTACTTCATATGTCACATGAAGAGGTAAAAACTATTGAAAAATAAGAAGTGTGCCTTCACCTTCAGTGACTATTAAAAGGAAATACAATGTATAACAGAAATTTCAATTGCAGGACTTTCAGCAACTGATCAAGGAGATACTACTCCATTCTTGGGGTGGTGGCCAGGGAGGAAGGAGCCATGGACAAGATAAATGTAATTGGCCATTACTTACATTACAGATATATTTCTGGTTCCACCAGAAGAGATAACTGAGGAATTCAAGGATGGACAGCTTAGGAGGGGTACTTCCCCAAAGCATTTGCACAAGATAACCCTGCCCATGCTTGGTATCCTCAGTAGAGGCTTGACTGTCCTCTGACACAGTTACAAGACTTGCATTATCTACACCTATATTATTTACAGTATCATCACTTACACATGTAGTATGTACAGTTACATCATCTACACATGTCGTATGTACAGTTACTTCATCTACACTTAAGATATCTACATGTTTTATTGCTAAACGTTCTGGACAGTTTCTCTTAAAGTGTCCAGACTTGTTACATGCAAAACAAACATCACGACAAGACACCTTGGATTCAGTGTCTTCTGTCGAAGGAGAACATGTAAGCTCATTCAGGTCTTGAACAGCCGTGACCAATGCCTGGACTGTAGACTGTAAGGACTTCATCTGTGTGTCTAGAGATTGAAGGTTGTCGACCTTCTTCTCAATACTTGACAAACGGTCCTCCAGCCTGTCCAGACGAGAGGGCAGCTGAGCATTAGAAACGCGCCCGGAAACACCCATACGGTTGATTCTGGGATCCTCCTCAACAGTATCGTACGGCATTTGTCTTGCATACTTCTGCTTACACTGAAACAACTGAACTCTGTAAATGGCTTCCTTAAGAGTCTGCGGATGTGAATTAAGAGCATATTGTCCCGCTTCGTGGTCTAAGGAACCCTGGCAAAATTTATAAATGATTTTCTTCCCAACAATCTCCTCAGGCTGTCCTTCAAATGCACGTGCGGCAAGAGATAAGACACAACGTGCCCAATCTATTTCAGATTCAGTTGTAGCCTGTTTTGACGAATTGAATATCAATTCGTCTTCAGGAGTCTCCTGGGAAACATATCTTTGTTCAAACTTCTTGATCAAATTTGTATAGGAAATGTTTTGTTCACGACCAAGAACTAATGCCAGAAATTCACTTGCACTTCCCTCTAAACAGTAGCAAAACTGATTGCGCTCTTGGGCTTGATCCCAACCATTTGTCTCAGAATACAGTTGGAATTTACATAAGAAAGACTGCCAACTCCCTCTGCCATCGAAGGTCAAGAACTTGGGCAACGAGGAAACCCCCGCACCAGAAGTACTCCCACGAGAATAAGAACTGTGGGCACCACAACCTCGATTGAAGGGGGGAGGCTTTGCACAATCATAACGGCATTTATTGGCACATTTAAGTACAAGATCTGCTAGATGGAAATCGGATATACCATATGCCTGTGAATAATCAAACGTAGTACCAAACTCAACTACAAAATTGTCAGGATAATCTAGCTTGTATAGATTCCTTGCCAGTAAACCCTCAGTTAAGTATCTGTTTCTCGTACGAAGGTGTAAAATGTCTTCAACTAATCTTTGTTTTGCTCTAGCGATATCACTTTGCATCATTATGCATTCCAAATAAATTCAGAAAAGTATTATTGATGATCACCCTGGTGATTCAAAGGCATATTCTTAAACATATTATTAACTGTCATAAATCCAAATTCAATGATCTACAGTGTATTAAACTTAACAGAATAAAGCTTGCAGATCAGTGAAAGAACTTAACTAGGTTTATACTTCTTTAATCTTGTGTCACTGAATACACTTACTGCCAAGGAAAGAGTGAAGTATTGCAATACTTGTACTGCTACGAACAAGCGTCTCAATAATAATAATAGATGTACACACTCCACTCCTGTAGCAATGGATATATTCAGTGAAAGTATATTTACAAATTACAGTGCAGCTTCAAGTTTCAGAGACTACACTTGTAGAATAGAATGTATCAAACTTGTACTACTCTGAGTAATCGCAGAAGTGTCAATAAGTTTTACTTAATCTACGACTATTAACAGAACCTAACAAGGATTCAACTTATTGAAACCTCAACAATTACAGGAATAGCATTCAGTGACAATTGTCTATTCCTAATGAATGCAATATATAAATTTCAAACACACATTTATCCCACATCCGATTTTCTTTTTTTTTTCCTTTTTTTTTTTTTATAGAATGAATGGCAACGAGCCTAAAAATGACTACTATTTAGAAATCAAATTGCGAAAAATGACAGCAGTGAATTTTGTATTTCACTGAAGGATTGAATTCCAGAGCCTGAATAGAAATTTGCAAATTTTCAGCGCAAGAATGATGCTCCAAATATACAAGAGCAACTATATGAAAAAATAATTTCAATTATTTACATGTTGTAAAAACTAAAGATGTGTTGAGGGTGACTGATGTGATGGCACGAGACACATACGTTACGATGGCACGAGTGGTTAAACTTACAAGTACAACACTGACAAGGATTATTACTCACTAATTACACGAATGGGTTACTTCGACGGTACGGGACAGTGACAACAACTAATACTTACCTGACTCTTGCACTGACGATGCCACACGGTAGATAAACAGGTTCCTAATAAGACTTCTAATAACAGCTAGGTTGCAGACCATGGCGCTGAGTGGGGAGCTACTGGGATGTCCTCACTCGATGGCGTCTCGGGGTCTTCTCTCTCTGGTGTCTAGTCTGGATCTAATCTCTGATCTTCCACCAGCTTGTGCACGTGCTGTGCAACGCACACACGTAGCATGCGTAGGAGCATACAAAGGCTCCTCCAATCAGGACGCTCCTCGCATGCACACAGCACACACACAGACTTAACATACATGAACATAGGTCAATACATAGACTAATACACAGACTAATATACAGGTATATGGCAAATTTACTACATTCCTCCCGGTTCCATCAGATTGCGACATATATTGACAAACCTACGAATTGGCTATATTGTGCAATCTCAATAGATATAAACAGATATGAAGAACTCTGACAGAGGAATGTAATATATGCCTATATGATTAAAACTGATTAAATACATGACATCAATAAAATACCTCAAATACATTGAAAATGTGATCTGAAGACATAAACTATACTTAACAACTTGTTCATTAAAAACATTGCTGGTCCAGCAAAATTAAACATATCATCACTTGAGACCAGCAAATATACACTTGGAGAAACAAGAACAAGTTAATGGTAAGTATTAATCCGGCCATTCTGGCCCAGTCTTGTCTATGTATTGATACAAAGGTTATCTTCTCATTTAGTGCAAGTCTGAATGACTGAAAGAAGATATGTTCATCCTTCAAAGTGCACTACTTGACAAAAGATTCTTAAAGTTGACTCTTGGTCAGTGCTTTATATTAAATTGTATATTGTACTATTAAAATAATGACAATGGAATAAAGCCAATTTGGCTGGAGCTCTATTACCAATTAATATAGGCCTGTACAATGTGACCTTTACAAATATGATATATAATTGGTCATATGTTTGAGCTCTTAAAAACATATAAAAATGTAAGGATAATTCAACCAGATCTGGTGCAAATAGATATAACAGCCTGGACCTGACATACATACATAGTATTTTCTCTTGAGAAAAAACTACTACTATTTCAACATCCTGTATGACAATATTTCCAGGGTTGTTTATATTAGCCTTTGCAAACAAGGTAAAGGATCTATGGTTGAAATATCTATATATCTTTTATGAAGTATAAAATATATACAAATATGATAAAAGAATTATCTATTGCATAACCAGTGTTTGCACCAATTACTTCATATGTCACATGAAGAGGTAAAAACTATTGAAAAATAAGAAGTGTGCCTTCACCTTCAGTGACTATTAAAAGGAAATACAATGTATAACAGAAATTTCAATTGCAGGACTTTCAGCAACTGATCAAGGAGATACTACTCCATTCTTGGGGTGGTGGCCAGGGAGGAAGGAGCCATGGACAAGATAAATGTAATTGGCCATTACTTACATTACAGATATATTTCTGGTTCCACCAGAAGAGATAACTGAGGAATTCAAGGATGGACAGCTTAGGAGGGGTACTTCCCCAAAGCATTTGCACAAGATAACCCTGCCCATGCTTGGTATCCTCAGTAGAGGCTTGACTGTCCTCTGACACAGTTACAAGACTTGCATTATCTACACCTATATTATTTACAGTATCATCACTTACACATGTAGTATGTACAGTTACATCATCTACACATGTCGTATGTACAGTTACTTCATCTACACTTAAGATATCTACATGTTTTATTGCTAAACGTTCTGGACAGTTTCTCTTAAAGTGTCCAGACTTGTTACATGCAAAACAAACATCACGACAAGACACCTTGGATTCAGTGTCTTCTGTCGAAGGAGAACATGTAAGCTCATTCAGGTCTTGAACAGCCGTGACCAATGCCTGGACTGTAGACTGTAAGGACTTCATCTGTGTGTCTAGAGATTGAAGGTTGTCGACCTTCTTCTCAATACTTGACAAACGGTCCTCCAGCCTGTCCAGACGAGAGGGCAGCTGAGCATTAGAAACGCGCCCGGAAACACCCATACGGTTGATTCTGGGATCCTCCTCAACAGTATCGTACGGCATTTGTCTTGCATACTTCTGCTTACACTGAAACAACTGAACTCTGTAAATGGCTTCCTTAAGAGTCTGCGGATGTGAATTAAGAGCATATTGTCCCGCTTCGTGGTCTAAGGAACCCTGGCAAAATTTATAAATGATTTTCTTCCCAACAATCTCCTCAGGCTGTCCTTCAAATGCACGTGCGGCAAGAGATAAGACACAACGTGCCCAATCTATTTCAGATTCAGTTGTAGCCTGTTTTGACGAATTGAATATCAATTCGTCTTCAGGAGTCTCCTGGGAAACATATCTTTGTTCAAACTTCTTGATCAAATTTGTATAGGAAATGTTTTGTTCACGACCAAGAACTAATGCCAGAAATTCACTTGCACTTCCCTCTAAACAGTAGCAAAACTGATTGCGCTCTTGGGCTTGATCCCAACCATTTGTCTCAGAATACAGTTGGAATTTACATAAGAAAGACTGCCAACTCCCTCTGCCATCGAAGGTCAAGAACTTGGGCAACGAGGAAACCCCCGCACCAGAAGTACTCCCACGAGAATAAGAACTGTGGGCACCACAACCTCGATTGAAGGGGGGAGGCTTTGCACAATCATAACGGCATTTATTGGCACATTTAAGTACAAGATCTGCTAGATGGAAATCGGATATACCATATGCCTGTGAATAATCAAACGTAGTACCAAACTCAACTACAAAATTGTCAGGATAATCTAGCTTGTATAGATTCCTTGCCAGTAAACCCTCAGTTAAGTATCTGTTTCTCGTACGAAGGTGTAAAATGTCTTCAACTAATCTTTGTTTTGCTCTAGCGATATCACTTTGCATCATTATGCATTCCAAATAAATTCAGAAAAGTATTATTGATGATCACCCTGGTGATTCAAAGGCATATTCTTAAACATATTTATTAACTGTCATAAATCCAAATTCAACGATCTACAGTGTATTAAACTTAACAGAATAAAACTTGCAGATCAGTGAAAGAACTTAACTACCGGTAGGTTTGATATACTTCTTTAATCCTGTGTCACTGAATACACTTACTGCCAAGGAAAGAGTGAAGTATTGCAATACTTGTACTGCCAAGAACAAGCATCTGAATATTTGAATAATAAATGTATATACACACTCCTGTAGCAATGGATGTATTCAGTGAAAGTATATTTACAAATTACAGTGCAGCTTCCAGTTTCAGAAACTACACTTGTAGAATAGAATATCAAACATCTACTACTCTGAGTAATCGCAGAAGTGTCAATAAGTTTTACTTACTCTTAGGCCCTACTTACTCTACAACTATTAAAAGAACCTAACAAGGATTCAACTTATTGAAACCTCAACGATTACAGGAATAGCATGACAATTGTCTATTCCTGATGAATACAATATATAAATGTCAAACACACATTTATCCCACATCCGATTTTCTTTTTTTTTTTCTTTTTTTTTAGAATGGGGATAAGTCACCAATTAAAAAAATGAAGGTGAATGGTAACGAGCCTAAAAGTGACTCTGTTTTGAAATTCACTTGCGCAAAATGACAGCAGTGAATTCTGTATTTCACTGAAGGATTGAATTCTTGAGCTTTAACAGAAATTTGCAAATTTTCAGCGCAAGAATGATGCTCCAAAAATACAACAGAGCAAACCGAATGAATAAATTGATTTTTTTTTTTGTATTTTTTTTTTTTCAAAGAATGTTGATATCAAACATTGATTCTGATATCAAAGATTGATAGTATCTGTACTTTCACTTAAAATCAGAGTAAAGAGTTGGTTTGATTAAAAATAGTATCTTCAAGAGCCTTATTAAAATTTAATTCAGTACTTCTTGTACCTTCAGTGAGATCTATCTCTCCTTAAAATCTAGAAGTTAAATTTACAAGCAAGAATTATTCCAAAGAAAAATTCCTGATCTAACAATGCTTGATAGAATTAATCAACTAAGAAAACCTAAATTTCAAACAGACAGAAAGACAATCCAGGATAACCTCCAAGAAAAATTTCCTACAAAGAACTAAGGGCCTGAAATTAAATTCCAAGTCCTCGTTCAAACAAGTCAACACCGAGTCAAAAGGCAAAGCAAAACAATTGCACTTGTTGGCTCCAGGTATACACTGTCAGGAAACTACAAACACCTGAGAGATTAAACAAGATTATCGGCTGCAAAGATTCCTAAAAATCCTAAGTAATAATGGGATTTGATATAAAATTAAGACAATTGAATTTTTCTAACCTGGACTAAATTAAGTATTTTAGCGTTAGGGTTAGAAATTGAACTTCCAAGATTTTTAGTAATCAGGACAAGTGCTTATTTACTGATCCACTAAGTAAATTAAAGATCCAAAAAGACTAACGTTAATTTTAACCTCTATATTGTTAACGTTAAATCTGAAGGTAAGCTCATAAGATTAATTAAATAAATTCTTTTGAGTTTCCAGTAAGACACGAACTGACTGTATCTCAAAGATACAAAACTGCAAAGTGCTACTGCACGTACCTCACAGGTAATATAAACTCGAGGTACCGGTACGGTACACCATACAAATCTAACGTTGAGGCCCAAGCTTGGGGAGTTAAATTTAACAAACACGAAATATGGCAGTATGAAATCAATGAATTTAGCTCAGTTCGCGTAAACATTAAGTCAAGAGACAATTGGCAGCTAAATCCAGCAAATTATCATTAAAAATTGACGAAATGAAAACTCGTTCAGAATCAGCCTCCACGAAGCTGCGACGATAGTCGGCTCGTGAACGTTATCCCTGCCTGGAGCTACGGGCCAGATAGAGAGGTGCGTTGCGCTGGGGTTGGTTTGGAAACTGCGCGACGTTAGACCTAAAATTAACTAATAAAGAATGATCAAATTACAAAAACAACTTCTACGAGTTCCTGCTTGGAACTACTCTTTAGAATAAATCAACGTTCAATCGCGATAATCGTATAAAATCAGAGTTTAGCAACTTCTAACTCTGATCGACTGTGTTTTATACGAGAGTCTCGATCAAGTGAAAAAAATATACAAGTCACGTGATTCGGCTCAGCAGTCTTTCGCCGAGCGAGCTAGGCGAAGGTAGATTGTCAATTTTTGGTCAAAACAATCTTATTACTTTTTGACTTGCAAATCAATGAAAATCAAAATAAGCACTTATATTTATAAATAGTGATGATTCAATTTACTTCGAATCAAACGACATATAAACATGTAAACATGAAGAACATAGAGAACAATTTATCTAGATTATCAAGAAATTAATAGCCTACCGGTTTCTCTGCAAAACTACACAATTTCAAAAAATTATGGAGCCTACACCCAACCAGCCCAAACTACCAATTATTTGATATGGAAGATAAAATTATTCAGACTTCTCTTTCCCAGTCCCAACGGGTCTGACACTGGTATTGACAAAAGTCTATTCACACAAATATTTCAGACTTCTCTTTTTCCAGTCCCAACGGGTCTGACACTGGAATTATTATACAGAAGTCTTATCACACAAATAATTCAGACGTCTATTTTCTCCAGTCCCAACGGGTCTGACACTGGAATTATTTATAGAAGTCTATTACATATAATTCTACCGAATGGGTGAACAATTAAGCACAATGAATATCAATAACGTTTAGATTGAATTTAAGACAATGACAATCACAGTTATTAATCACAATATCAGATGTGATGAATGAAATGCTTTAAAGAAAATTCACAAGATGTGTATTAATTAAAACAATAATTAAGAGTATATTTTTCAAGTTACAGGTAAGATCCGAAGCTCAGAAAACCCACCTATTTTTCTAGTAACAGGTAAGATCTGAAGTTCAGACAAACCTACCTATAACCACCGACACAAGTGTTATTTCGAGTTTGATAAAAGTTTGAACTAAATTCAGATTACTAAACTCGGCAACCAGGACTATTAGAACTTCTAACACTCTTTCTGCCACTCAATGTGTACAAAACTGGTTGTAAAAAACACTTGACAAATGTCGATAGAAAATATATACTGAAAATAGAAATGTTATGAACAGCAACTCTACGCCCTCAAAATATTTGTGCACTGCTCGATATGCAAGAATATGAAATTCTAGGAAACTCTTACCAACTGGAATAATTACTGAGGATCGAAAGAGAATTTCAAGTTCAAATTAACTTTTCCAATGCAATAAATCCACCAAATACTCACACCCGACTTTTTTTTTTTGGGAAGTGGTGTGGTGTGAATGTTCCGAATTTGAAAGAAAGCTTATTTAAAGACAATGGCGGACTAAAAATATCCTCGCCTAGATGCAGACTTCAAAGAATTTACAAACAAAAGCAACGAGATGGTAAGCGACGCAAAAATATGCAAGGAACGAAATTCTTGACAGCGAGCCAAACAATAGAAGAGACTCGCGAAGAATGCGATAAGAAATGCAAGTGCAACTAAACAATGTAGGGCGTGTGCACCGTGTGCACAGAGAATACCACGTGTTTTGCAATGAAAATGCAACGTAGTGGACATGAAATAATTCCCTAGATATGGCAAATATATATCAAAATCCACTTGTATCAAACAAGAAATGATATCATGTACGGAAAAATGATGACTAAAACAAGATGTGTGCGAGATGCATGCGAATCCACGCAATCACGGCACGCAAATTTACAATTCTCATTCGAGAGCGGAAAACTTCTCACTCACTCTCCGTTCGATACACACTTCTAAATCACTCACAAATGACTTTTATGAGCAAATATGAAGTATGAACGGACATGAAATGATGAAAATAAAAATGACAGGCGCACAGGACGATCCGAAAACTCGCAATCGCCAATGTTGTAAAAACTAAGTAGCCTCTACATTGTTTGGTTGCACGTGCATTTCTTATCGCATTCTTCGCAAGTCTCTTCTATTGTTTGGCTCGCGATCAAGAATTTCGTTCCTTGCATATTTTTGCGTAGCTTACCATCTCGTTGCTTTTGTTTGTGAATTCTTTGAAATCTGCTTCTAGGCGAGGATATTTTTAGTCCGCCATTGTCTTAAAGATTTCTTCCGAATTCGGAACATTCACACCACACCAATTTCAAAAAAAAAGTCGGGTGTGAGTATTTGGTGGATTTATTGGATTGGAAAAGTTAATTTGAACTTGAAATATTCTCTCGATCCTCAGTAATTATTCCAGATGGTATAAGTTTCCTAGAATTTCATACTCTTGCATATCGGGCAGTGCACCAATATTTTGAGGGCGTAGAGTTGCTGTTCATATATTTCTTTAAAATTTCCAGTATATATTTTCTATCGACATTTGGCAAGCGTTTTTTACAGCCAGTTCTGTACACATTGAGTGGCAGAAAGAGTGTTAGAAGTTATAATACTCCTGGTTGCCGAGTTGAGTAATAGTCTGGATTTACTTCAAATGTTTACCCAGCTCGAAATTACACTTGTGTCGGTGGTACGTTAGAGGTGGGTTTTTCTGAATTTCAGATATTACCTGTTACTAGAAAAATAGGTGGGTTTTCTGAGCTTCGGATCTTACCTGTAACTTGAAAATATAATCTTAAATTTTGTTCTTAATCAATACACATCTTGTGAATTTTCTTTAAAGCATTTCATTCATCACATTTGATATTGTGATTGTTTCTCTTTAATAACTGTGATTGTCATTGTCTTAAATTCAATCTAAAAGTTATTGTTACTCATTGTTGCTAATTGTTCACTCACTCGGTAGAATTGTGTGTGAATATATAGACATCTATAAACAATTCCAGTGTCAGACCCGTTGGGACTGGAAAAAATAGACGTCTGAATTATTTGTGTGAATAGACTTCTGTATAATAATTCCAGTGTCAGACCCGTTGGGGCTGGAAAAAATATAGACGTCTGAAATATTTCTGTGAATAGACTTCTGTCAATACCAGTGTCAGACCCGTTGGGACTGGGAAAGAGAAGTCTGAATAATTTTATCTTCCCTATCAAATAATTTGTAGTTTGGGCTGGTTGGGTGTAGGCTCCATAATTTTTTGAAATTGTGTAGTTTTGCAGAGAAACCGGTAGGCTATTTATTTCTTGATAACTTAGATAAATTATTCTCTATGTTCTTCATGTTACATGTTTATATGTCGATTTGATTCGAAATAAATTGAATCATCACTGTTTGCATAACATCCATGTGCTGATTGTGATTTCCATTGCGTTGGAGATCAAGATTTGCAAGTCAAGACTTAAGAGATTATTGCTTTTGACCAAAATTTGACAATCTACCCTCGATCGCCCCGCTCGGCGAATAATATTGAGTCATCACTGTCGATCACGTGACTCCTATATTTTTTCACTTGATCGAGAGATTCTCGTTGTAAACACAACAGTCGATCAGAGTTAGAATTTGAAAAATTTTGATTTTATACGATTATCGCGATTGATCGTTGATTTATTCTAAAGATTAGTTCCAAGCAGGAACTCGTAGAAGTTGATTTTGTAATTTGATCATTCTTTATTAGTTAATTTTAGATCTAACGTCGCGCGGTTTCCAACCAACCCCAGCGCAACGCACCTCTCTGTCTGGTCCGTAACTCCAGGCAGGGATAACGTTCACGAACCGGCTATCGTCGCCGTGAAGGCAAATTCTGAACGAGTTTTCCTTTCGTCAGTTTTTACTGACAATTTGCTGGATTTAGCTGCCAATTGTCTCTGCACTCAATATTCACGCGAATTGAGCTAAATTCCTTGTTTCCATATTGTCATATTACTTGTTCGTAGATCTAACCTTAACTTAACTTCACGCCAAGCTTTGTCTGGTGTCAGCCAACGGCAATAGCGTATACTATAGCGTCTGCCTATCTGACGTGTGGGTGTTGTACTGTAGGCAGCACTATCACTACTTTGTCTTTGCATTGTTTGAGCTCAATTCGGCTCTTACTGGGAATTAAAATAATTTATTTGAATTCCTTTAACCTCTTGAATTTGAGCTTATCAGCTGAGTTAGAGCTGTGAATTGGTTTTTTACCTAAAATATATATCAGATCTTTGTCAGTTTGTGATAATTCCGATTTTTGTAAAACTAGCTCGACGACGAATTTAGCCATAAAAATATTGGATCAGAATAATCCCATGGTGAGAATTTGATTTCAAATATCTTCATTATAGTTGAGCATTTTTCCTTTGCAGCCGATAATCTTGTTTAATCTCTCAGGTGTTTGTAGTTTCCTGACAGTGTATACCTGGAGCCAACAAGTGCAATTGTTTTGCTTTGCCTTTTGACTCGGTGTTAACTTGTTTGAACGAGGACTTGGAATTTAATTTCAGGCCCTTAGTTCTTTGTAGGAAATTTTTCTTGGAGGTTATCCTGGATTGTCTTTCTGTCTGTTTGAAATTTAGGTTTTCTTAGTTGATTAATTCTATCAAGCATTGTTAGATCAGGAATTTTTCTTTGGAATAATTCTTGCTTGTAAATTTAACTTCTAGATTTTAAGGAGAGATAGATCTCACTGAAGGTACAAGAAGTACTGAATTAAATTTTAATAAGGCTCTTGAAGATACTTATTTTTAATCAAACCAACTCTTTACTCTGATTTTAAGTGAAAGTACAGATACTATCAATCTTTGATATCAGAATCAATGTTTGATATCAACATTCTTTGAAAAAAAAAAAAATACAAAAAAAAAATCAATTTATTCATTCGGTTTGCTCTGTTGTATTTTTGGAGCATCATTCTTGCGCTGAAAATTTGCAAATTTCTGTTAAAGCTTAAGAATTCAATCCTTCAGTGAAATACAGAATTCACTGCTGTCATTTTGCGCAGTGAATTTCAAAACAGAGTCACTTTTAGGCTCGTTACCATTCACCTTCATTTTTTTAATTGGTGACTTATCCCCATTCTAAAAAAAAAAGAAAAAAAAAAAGAAAATCGGATGTGGGATAAATGTGTGTTTGACATTTATATATTGTATTCATCAGGAATAGACAATTGTCATGCTATTCCTGTAATCGTTGAGGTTTCAATAAGTTGAATCCTTGTTAGGTTCTTTTAATAGTTGTAGAGTAAGTAGGGCCTAAGAGTAAGTAAAACTTATTGACACTTCTGCGATTACTCAGAGTAGTAGATGTTTGATATTCTATTCTACAAGTGTAGTTTCTGAAACTGGAAGCTGCACTGTAATTTGTAAATATACTTTCACTGAATACATCCATTGCTACAGGAGTGTGTACATACATTTATTATTCAAATATTCAGATGCTTGTTCTTGGCAGTACAAGTATTGCAATACTTCACTCTTTCCTTGGCAGTAAGTGTATTCAGTGACACAGGATTAAAGAAGTATACCGGTAGTTAAGTTCTTTCACTGATCTGCAAGTTTTATTCTGTTAAGTTTAATACACTGTAGATCGTTGAATTTGGATTTATGACAGTTAATAAATATGTTTAAGAATATGCCTTTGAATCACCAGGGTGATCATCAATAATACTTTTCTGAATTTATTTGGAATGCATAATGATGCAAAGTGATATCGCTAGAGCAAAACAAAGATTAGTTGAAGACATTATAGACAGTCGTAATACTAGTAGGGGATACTTATATGAGTATTCACTGGCAAATAATCTGTACAAGCTTGGTTATCCAAGAAATTTTGTAGATGAATTTGTTTATGAGAGGTTTGATTGTTCAAGGATACATTATTTATCTGATCTCGATTTAACAGATCTTGTATATAAATGTGCTGATAAATGCCAATATAAATATGCTGAACCCAATACTGGTAGAAAGCCTCAGGCTGATAATTTGAGTACTGATGCATCTTATAATGCTATGACTGATCATCATGAAGATTGTTCAAGGAATTTTGGTCATATTTCATATGGTTCTTCCAAGGTTGATCAGGATAGATATCATTCACAATATACTGATCACTCTAGATATGCTCCTGGTACTCCCTATACTAGTGAGGATTCCAAACATTTACATTCATCTTATACTCAATGTGAACCCAGATCAAACAGCAGGGTTCAGAGTACAAATAAACATGATTCTTATCCACAATCTTCCTGTCATACTTCTAATGATCATTCCAAAGATGATGCTTACATAGCAATGATGATGCACTGTATGGCTGTTCAAATGAAATCATTGTCAGAAGAACTGAAATCATCTCGGCATTCATCTACTCTAGATTCAAGGCTTCCGTCCTTAGATCGAGGTTGCGATGCCCTGAGATCTTATTCTCGTGGGTGTACTGGTCCGCGAGTGTCCTCGTTGCCCAAGTACGTGACCTTCGATGGTAGAGGATGTTGGCACACTTTTATACGTAATTTCCAGCTATATTCGGAAGATCGCGATTGGGGTCAAGCCCAACAGCTCAATGAACTTTGCTTTTGTCTTGAGGGAAGCGCAATCAAATATTTTGCATCAATTATTGTTTCTTCCAAGCTAAACATTCCCTATACAGATGTTATCAAGAAGCTTGAGCAAAGATTTGCTTCCAAAGAATTTCCTGTCGCACAATTGCAATTTGATTTTGCGCAGCAGGCAACAACCGAAACAAAGGGGGAATGGGCCGACCGTGTCCTATCCTACGCTTCACGCGTCTTTGACGGATTGCCTGAGGAGATTTTTGAGAGGCAAATAGTGCAAAAGTTTTGTCAGGGTTTATTAGACCATGAAGCGGGAAAATACGCTATCAAATCACGTCCTCGGAATCTCGATGATGCCATTTACTTAGTTCGGTGGTTTCAGTGTAAGCAGAAGTATGCAAGACAAATGCCGTACGATACTGTTGAGGAGGATCCCAGAATCAACCGTATGGGTGTTTCCGGGCGCGTTTCTAATGCTCAGCTGCCCTCTCGTCTGGACAGGCTGGAGGACCGTTTGTCAAGTATTGAGAAGAAGGTCGACAACCTTCAATCTCTAGACACACAGATGAAGTCCTTACAGTCTACAGTCCAGGCATTGGTCACGGCTGTTCAAGACCTGAATGAGCTTACATGTTCTCCTTCGACAGAAGACACTGAATCCAAGGTGTCTTGTCGTGATGTTTGTTTTGCATGTAACAAGTCTGGACACTTTAAGAGAAACTGTCCAGAACGTTTAGCAATAAAACATGTAGATATCTTAAGTGTAGATGAAGTAACTGTACATACGACATGTGTAGATGATGTAACTGTACATACTACATGTGTAAGTGATGATACTGTAAATAATATAGGTGTAGATAATGCAAGTCTTGTAACTGTGTCAGAGGACAGTCAAGCCTCTACTGAGGATACCAAGCATGGGCAGGGTTATCTTGTGCAAATGCTTTGGGGAAGTACCCCTCCTAAGCTGTCCATCCTTGAATTCCTCAGTTATCTCTTCTGGTGGAACCAGAAATATATCTGTAATGTAAGTAATGGCCAATTACATTTATCTTGTCCATGGCTCCTTCCTCCCTGGCCACCACCCCAAGAATGGAGTAGTATCTCCTTGATCAGTTGCTGAAAGTCCTGCAATTGAAATTTCTGTTATACATTGTATTTCCTTTTAATAGTCACTGAAGGTGAAGGCACACTTCTTATTTTTCAATAGTTTTTACCTCTTCATGTGACATATGAAGTAATTGGTGCAAACACTGGTTATGCAATAGATAATTCTTTTATCATATTTGTATATATTT
The DNA here is from genome assembly GCF_037042905.1 of Lytechinus pictus. Taxonomy (NCBI): domain Eukaryota; kingdom Metazoa; phylum Echinodermata; class Echinoidea; order Temnopleuroida; family Toxopneustidae; genus Lytechinus; species Lytechinus pictus. Next base: position 22,507,336 of record NC_087256.1, read on the forward strand.
TATACTTCATAAAAGATATATAGATATTTCAACCATAGATCCTTTACCTTGTTTGCAAAGGCTAATATAAACAACCCTGGAAATATTGTCATACAGGATGTTGAAATAGTAGTAGTTTTTTCTCAAGAGAAAATACTATGTATGTATGTCAGGTCCAGGCTGTTATATCTATTTGCACCAGATCTGGTTGAATTATCCTTACATTTTTATATGTTTTTAAGAGCTCAAACATATGACCAATTATATATCATATTTGTAAAGGTCACATTGTACAGGCCTATATTAATTGGTAATAGAGCTCCAGCCAAATTGGCTTTATTCCATTGTCATTATTTTAATAGTACAATATACAATTTAATATAAAGCACTGACCAAGAGTCAACTTTAAGAATCTTTTGTCAAGTAGTGCACTTTGAAGGATGAACATATCTTCTTTCAGTCATTCAGACTTGCACTAAATGAGAAGATAACCTTTGTATCAATACATAGACAAGACTGGGCCAGAATGGCCGGATTAATACTTACCATTAACTTGTTCTTGTTTCTCCAAGTGTATATTTGCTGGTCTCAAGTGATGATATGTTTAATTTTGCTGGACCAGCAATGTTTTTAATGAACAAGTTGTTAAGTATAGTTTATGTCTTCAGATCACATTTTCAATGTATTTGAGGTATTTTATTGATGTCATGTATTTAATCAGTTTTAATCATATAGGCATATATTACATTCCTCTGTCAGAGTTCTTCATATCTGTTTATATCTATTGAGATTGCACAATATAGCCAATTCGTAGGTTTGTCAATATATGTCGCAATCTGATGGAACCGGGAGGAATGTAGTAAATTTGCCATATACCTGTATATTAGTCTGTGTATTAGTCTATGTATTGACCTATGTTCATGTATGTTAAGTCTGTGTGTGTGCTGTGTGCATGCGAGGAGCGTCCTGATTGGAGGAGCCTTTGTATGCTCCTACGCATGCTACGTGTGTGCGTTGCACAGCACGTGCACAAGCTGGTGGAAGATCAGAGATTAGATCCAGACTAGACACCAGAGAGAGAAGACCCCGAGACGCCATCGAGTGAGGACATCCCAGTAGCTCCCCACTCAGCGCCATGGTCTGCAACCTAGCTGTTATTAGAAGTCTTATTAGGAACCTGTTTATCTACCGTGTGGCATCGTCAGTGCAAGAGTCAGGTAAGTATTAGTTGTTGTCACTGTCCCGTACCGTCGAAGTAACCCATTCGTGTAATTAGTGAGTAATAATCCTTGTCAGTGTTGTACTTGTAAGTTTAACCACTCGTGCCATCGTAACGTATGTGTCTCGTGCCATCACATCAGTCACCCTCAACACATCTTTAGTTTTTACAACGTTAAATCTGAAGGTAAGCTCATAAGATTAATTAAATAAATTCTTTTGAGTTTCCAGTAAGACACGAACTGACTGTATCTCAAAGATACAAAACTGCAAAGTGCTACTGCACGTACCTCACAGGTAATATAAACTCGAGGTACCGGTACGGTACACCATACAAATCTAACGTTGAGGCCCAAGCTTGGGGAGTTAAATTTAACAAACACGAAATATGGCAGTATGAAATCAATGAATTTAGCTCAGTTCGCGTAAACATTAAGTCAAGAGACAATTGGCAGCTAAATCCAGCAAATTATCATTAAAAATTGACGAAATGAAAACTCGTTCAGAATCAGCCTCCACGAAGCTGCGACGATAGTCGGCTCGTGAACGTTATCCCTGCCTGGAGCTACGGGCCAGATAGAGAGGTGCGTTGCGCTGGGGTTGGTTTGGAAACTGCGCGACGTTAGACCTAAAATTAACTAATAAAGAATGATCAAATTACAAAAACAACTTCTACGAGTTCCTGCTTGGAACTACTCTTTAGAATAAATCAACGTTCAATCGCGATAATCGTATAAAATCAGAGTTTAGCAACTTCTAACTCTGATCGACTGTGTTTTATACGAGAGTCTCGATCAAGTGAAAAAAATATACAAGTCACGTGATTCGGCTCAGCAGTCTTTCGCCGAGCGAGCTAGGCGAAGGTAGATTGTCAATTTTTGGTCAAAACAATCTTATTACTTTTTGACTTGCAAATCAATGAAAATCAAAATAAGCACTTATATTTATAAATAGTGATGATTCAATTTACTTCGAATCAAACGACATATAAACATGTAAACATGAAGAACATAGAGAACAATTTATCTAGATTATCAAGAAATTAATAGCCTACCGGTTTCTCTGCAAAACTACACAATTTCAAAAAATTATGGAGCCTACACCCAACCAGCCCAAACTACCAATTATTTGATATGGAAGATAAAATTATTCAGACTTCTCTTTCCCAGTCCCAACGGGTCTGACACTGGTATTGACAAAAGTCTATTCACACAAATATTTCAGACTTCTCTTTTTCCAGTCCCAACGGGTCTGACACTGGAATTATTATACAGAAGTCTTATCACACAAATAATTCAGACGTCTATTTTCTCCAGTCCCAACGGGTCTGACACTGGAATTATTTATAGAAGTCTATTACATATAATTCTACCGAATGGGTGAACAATTAAGCACAATGAATATCAATAACGTTTAGATTGAATTTAAGACAATGACAATCACAGTTATTAATCACAATATCAGATGTGATGAATGAAATGCTTTAAAGAAAATTCACAAGATGTGTATTAATTAAAACAATAATTAAAGAGTATATTTTTCAAGTTACAGGTAAGATCCGAAGCTCAGAAAACCCACCTATTTTTCTAGTAACAGGTAAGATCTGAAGTTCAGACAAACCTACCTATAACCACCGACACAAGTGTTATTTCGAGTTTGATAAAAGTTTGAACTAAATTCAGATTACTAAACTCGGCAACCAGGACTATTAGAACTTCTAACACTCTTTCTGCCACTCAATGTGTACAAAACTGGTTGTAAAAAACACTTGACAAATGTCGATAGAAAATATATACTGAAAATAGAAATGTTATGAACAGCAACTCTACGCCCTCAAAATATTTGTGCACTGCTCGATATGCAAGAATATGAAATTCTAGGAAACTCTTACCAACTGGAATAATTACTGAGGATCGAAAGAGAATTTCAAGTTCAAATTAACTTTTCCAATGCAATAAATCCACCAAATACTCACACCCGACTTTTTTTTTTTGGGAAGTGGTGTGGTGTGAATGTTCCGAATTTGAAAGAAAGCTTATTTAAAGACAATGGCGGACTAAAAATATCCTCGCCTAGATGCAGACTTCAAAGAATTTACAAACAAAAGCAACGAGATGGTAAGCGACGCAAAAATATGCAAGGAACGAAATTCTTGACAGCGAGCCAAACAATAGAAGAGACTCGCGAAGAATGCGATAAGAAATGCAAGTGCAACTAAACAATGTAGGGCGTGTGCACCGTGTGCACAGAGAATACCACGTGTTTTGCAATGAAAATGCAACGTAGTGGACATGAAATAATTCCCTAGATATGGCAAATATATATCAAAATCCACTTGTATCAAACAAGAAATGATATCATGTACGGAAAAATGATGACTAAAACAAGATGTGTGCGAGATGCATGCGAATCCACGCAATCACGGCACGCAAATTTACAATTCTCATTCGAGAGCGGAAAACTTCTCACTCACTCTCCGTTCGATACACACTTCTAAATCACTCACAAATGACTTTTATGAGCAAATATGAAGTATGAACGGACATGAAATGATGAAAATAAAAATGACAGGCGCACAGGACGATCCGAAAACTCGCAATCGCCAATGTTGTAAAAACTAAAGATGTGTTGAGGGTGACTGATGTGATGGCACGAGACACATACGTTACGATGGCACGAGTGGTTAAACTTACAAGTACAACACTGACAAGGATTATTACTCACTAATTACACGAATGGGTTACTTCGACGGTACGGGACAGTGACAACAACTAATACTTACCTGACTCTTGCACTGACGATGCCACACGGTAGATAAACAGGTTCCTAATAAGACTTCTAATAACAGCTAGGTTGCAGACCATGGCGCTGAGTGGGGAGCTACTGGGATGTCCTCACTCGATGGCGTCTCGGGGTCTTCTCTCTCTGGTGTCTAGTCTGGATCTAATCTCTGATCTTCCACCAGCTTGTGCACGTGCTGTGCAACGCACACACGTAGCATGCGTAGGAGCATACAAAGGCTCCTCCAATCAGGACGCTCCTCGCATGCACACAGCACACACACAGACTTAACATACATGAACATAGGTCAATACATAGACTAATACACAGACTAATATACAGGTATATGGCAAATTTACTACAGTTCTAACATAAATGAAGTTGTGTAATTCTAAACTACCATTGCCCTTTCCACCTTTTGACATTGAGTATTAGATCTTTGTCACTCCTTTTTATCATTTAATGATGCATCTAGTCTCACTTAAACTGGACTTGTTGAGGATTACCGAAATAATTCTCAATGGGGTTACATTTTGGGACTGTGCACTGAACCACACTCTTGTCTGCGAAAAAATGTATGGTAATTTAAAAAAAATTATGAATACACTTACCATGCCAAATTTAAATATACGAAATAAGAACGGGAAAAATAAATGAAACGAAATAAGAACAGAAAATAATAGTAAATGAAACTCACCTTAAAACATACGACACGGGTATTTAAACGAGGACAAACGCGATGTCCATTGTCGGATGCGAAATCGATTATCGACGTATCGCAAATTTCACCAGCCAAAATCTTGGCATGGTAAAGTATTTTTATTCAGGGGCTGTGCCAGGGAATTAGGGGCAAGGCTACCCAAAGGTAACATTTTTTTATCAATTAAATGATAGGAGTCCATTGCAGTTTAACGACCAAAAAATTGAATACTTGAATATCGTTCTTCTTTATTCCTTTTCCCCCTTTTCTGTGTGTTTATTTTTCATCGGGGACGAGGCCCCATGCTCCCTCCCAGTGGCACCGCCCCTGTTTCATACATGAACGATTCTATAGAATCGTCTAGAACGGTAAAAGCGTTACCACCTTTTTATACAAAAAAGTTGTAAAGCTTTCGGCGAACAATAAACATTACAAAAATCTGAAATTTAATTTCATTACCCGCAGGTGACAACACAGCAATCTTCTTGACATGATACATTACATTTTATGGAAAAGGGCTAAAGAATAAGTTTCGACCAGGCGCTTATTCTACGCCTACGGGGGGGGGGGGGGGCTAAAGGAACTTACACTACGAATCCTGGCACTAAAACCTAAACTTAACCAATTTCCATAAAATGTAAAGTTTCATTAAGATCATTAAGTGATATTGCCGTGTTGTTCTACGGGTAAAATGACTCACTCATACAGCAACATTTGATCAGTCTCAGCATGTTCATCTGTCCTCTCTTTGATGGCGTCGCCATGCATCCATGTTCCAAGGGGTTCCAATTCCAATTAAGTAACACAAATTCAGCAACATTACACATTTTCATGAGATCCAATTAAGAAATATTTCTCCAAAGCTCAACAAGCATGTCTGTCCGCTGATAGTCACAAAATCATCAAGTTCAAATTGATAAAGCAGGGGCAGAACAACCGTCCAGAGACCCATCAACAAACCTCCCGTGAGCTGGGGCCGAGGTTCGGGTTAGTCTCGGCGAAGCTCTGCCGTAAACATGGTGTCTTGTCCGCACACAATAATTGAAGACTTTCTGTCCAAGAAAAAACTTTGTAAAGTCAATCTGTTTATCTCGAGTTCTTCCTGTTGATATTCCAACGTATAAAGATTCGCCAACTGCCAAAGGTATCTTCTTAAATGTAAATTATATCCCGTTTGAGTAGATTCGGTATTGTTGTACCTATTGTGCTTGTCCTCGGGGAGAAAGGATTCTGATTGGTCACGTGACGCTTTAATTTTGGTGAGGTGGATGCAGTTCGCGCCAATATAAACACAACATGCACCTGTGCAGCGGAGAGAGAGGAATGTATCGCGTGGAATGTATCGCAAAGAATGTTCTTACAAGTCATATTCTCCGTTCTTCGTGTCCATAGTCTACAAAATAATGCAGCCTTCTCAACTGAATCAACTCTCATTGGGGTTACGGCATTGGAGGGGTGTGGCAGAACTAAAGTTGACGGTGAATGAATTAAAACACAGGCCTGCATGGAATTGAGTTTTTATTGTTGAAATGTGCATCTTCATGTCCAGATTTCGGAACGAATCTTTGAGAACTTGCGAACTAGTCCCCAAATCCTGCGGAATTGAATAAAACAGACAAAAAGGATTGTGAATACCAGAACAAGGCTGCAGTCATATTTTATCTACGGCGAGTCTAAAACAGTCGTTTTCTTCATTTTTATTCAAACCACCTATATGTAGCTGGTATAAAAAAATAAAATGGCTGTTTTCGATTCGCTGTAGGGGAAATGTGACTGCACCGTAGGGATTATGATGCAAAAAATTATTTTTTTGAATCAAAGTGGAGCTCCAGGCTGAAAATAATTTGAACAGATTAAGAAAATTGAGCCAAATAAATTAGCACTCTAAGATTGGACAAGGAATATCGAAGTTATATGACAGGATAAAGATTTGCATTATTTAGATGGAACAGTTCTATGCATTTAGTCCAGTCAATCTAGCCAGAATAAGGGGGTAACCCACCACTAATTGCAACACGAGATATTCCACTGAAATGCTTTCCAGGAAGGTCCCCTAAACAACATACTAAAAGTCCCAAGAAATCCAAGCAGTGGAAATTTATGAAATTTGCATATTATGCAAATTAGCCATGAAAAATTAGAAAAAGAAGGGAAATAATCCAAAAATTACAAACTAAATGTCCAAAACAATCTAATTTGAATGGAAATTCATGATAAATAACTGAATTCAATGTTTTTAATCAAAAGTGCAAAAATTTCTACCTCATTTGCATATTATGCAAATAAGCATCCTTATATGGAAAAATGTCAAGATATTGTGATTTTTCTCATATAGACTGCTTGAAAACATTTCATTAATGTTGACATTAATATGCTACTATATCACTAAGCATGAGAATTCATCCCAATGCCTGAAAATTAATTTGCATATTATGCAAATTAGCCACTTAAAAATAAAAAATGAGGAAATTAATCCAAACATTACAAATTAAATGTCCACAGCAAGTAATTTTGAACAAAATTTTATGATGAATAAATAAGTTCAATGTCTTTATCAAAAAAAGCTAGCAAATCTGCCTCATTTGCATATTATGCAAATAAGTATCCTTTTATGGAAAATGTCAAGAAATTTTTATTTTTATCACATTGACTGCAGTGAAAACATATCAGTTTTTCAAATCAATATGCTGCTATCACTAAGCATTCAAATCTATCCTAATATGATTTATATTCAAGGAAAAATACTGGAAATGTGTTCTTCGCTTCCTAAGCCGCGTTGTTAGTCTGACAAGATGATGGGATCGGCAAGAACAAAGCACAGTATTTGAACTGGTGTGTAGTTTGTTAGAGTTGGCAACCCTTTCTTATATGGATGGGAACGACTTATACTTTGTTGAAAATTCACCGTATATACATGATAAAGGGAGGCCAGGAAAAGCAAACTTATGGCAGGTAAGATCTGATAGTAGTCTCATTAAGAAGTGTAGCAGAGATTCCGTCTGGCCTAGTAGCTCCATGCAGGGTGTTTTCTTTAACAATTTCTTCAGTGGTCTGGCTACACCTGTTTGACTAAACAATATGTTATCTGGCCATATCTGGGTCAGGACTGGGTCCCAGGACTTGTAGAGCAGCGTCATCATCATCATCATCATGATCAGTGGTGAATACTAAAACTAAAAATCTTTGCCCTCCTTAAATAATGCTATTCCAATGTAGTCATAGCTATTGATATTATAGGCTCCCAACATGCTAATTGTTACAGCCTGGATCATTGTCAATCCGGTCAACAAATTATGTATTATATAGGCTTGTCTACAAACCCTCGTATGGTCATCTCATTCTGAGCTTTACCTTAATGATGCTTTTGGAGCTCTAAATGTGCAAGCCTTCCTAGCCTTTCTTTAAAACTCTTGACATCTTCCGACACAACTTATGTCCATTGTCCATTGAGGCAACTTGTGTCGGAAGAAGACATGGTTAACGGTGTGTTCTTGTTAAAGTCCTCGTGATTGGCATTCAGTCTCCTATGCTCGACTTGTCGGATTTCAGTACAGAGAGTTGTATGATTGTCCAAAGTACATCTGCATGACACTATTTAAGTCAGCATTCCTCCAGAAGAACATCCTTAATAGTCGTACCATAATTACTAAAAAGGTTTATTCCTCTGGATAACCTCACTGTATACCCATGAGTAACACATTGTGGCAAATAAATCATGGAAGTGGTACACACTGTCTAATCAATGTTGGATGGTATTTGATGGTGATGTTAAGGGTGTTACATTGTATAAAAGGTTTATTCCTCTGGATAACCTCACTGTATACCCATGAGTAACACATTGTGGCAAATAAATCCTGGAAGTGGTACACACTGTCTAATCAATGTTGGATGGTATTTGATGGTGATGTTAATAAGGGTGTTCCATTGTGTTGTGTCCTCTTGTTGGAAAGGCAATAATATATGGCTTAGTCCTCCATCTGGTTTGTTCATTGTCTCACTGAGGAATTTCTGTTTACCATAAATATCAGGACATTTTTATTATTATTTGCATACGACTCACTTAGAAATTACTATAGCTTTAATATTTGGAGATGGTTGCCATAGGAGATTTATCAAAGAGGAAAGAACAGAAAATGGTGCTTCATCATGAAGCAGCAACTGGATTCAGCAAGAACGTCTAATCACGATTCCTTCATGTATCTGAGAAAGATTCCTATAATGCACTTTAAGCCTTCATCATGAATTTATGAATGGCTTTCATGTCGCTCGTATAGGCAAATGCCCATTGTTACTCTTATTAAGCATGCCCAGAGATCTTGTGATCCAAGCAAGTACTCATATTCACCACCAAGACAAGAGATGATGATGATGATGGGTTCATGTAAAGCGCCGGTATCCGCCTCAGCTGGGCGCTCATGATGGGTTCTTGTAAAGCGCCGGTTCTTGTAAATAGGAAATATCTCACAAATTTCAATGTCTTCAAACAGTGCTTAGGATCATCATTCAGTTCAAGTACTGTTCTAGTAATGCTACAATTGAGTTATTCTTGGGATAATGTTGGAGTGGGGAACAGAAAGGTACGACTCAAAAGTTGATTGGGTCTCTGTTCTCCTGATAAATTGGGGAAGGCTATTCCACAGCTTTGGTCCAGAGGCGTAGAAGGCTCTGTCACTTCAGGTTGTGTGGCTGAGAGATTCCCTCAGCAATGCTTGATCTGCTGATCTGAGACTGCGTGTTGGTCTATGCTGAGATAATAGCTCTGATATGTAGGGTGGAGATTTATCGTTAAAGGAGAATGAAACTATTGGAGCAAGCTAGCTTTTGTGAAAGCAGACAAATCAAAGAATAAGATCAACAAAAGTTTGAGTAAACTAGGACTAGCAATAGAAGAGTTATGAGCATTTGAATGACGAGATCACTAATGCTATGGAGATCCTCCCATTGGCAATGCGACCAAGATCTATGATGTCACAGATGAACAACTCTCCCCTTTTGGACGCTGAAAATATACCCCAAAACATATCTTTTTGCTCATTCCAATCATATGACAAATGATTCATCAATGATATAATGTTGTGAAACCTCTGTACTTGTCCTCTCATAAAGAGAACACCTCACCTTGTGATAGACTCTATAAAAGTGAGAATATAAGTGAAATAAGTACTAAAGTAATGAGTGAGTTGTACGTGTGTGACATCACAGATCTTGGTCGCATTGCCAATTGGAGGATCTACATGGCATTAGTGATCTCAATATTCAAATGCTCATAACTTTCTTATTATTCATTCAATCTTCCTCAAACTTTCAACAATATATTTCTTAGATTTTTATCTTTGATATGGATTCAGCTGGTTTCAAGGGTTTCATTCTCCTTTAAGCGCTTTAAATACAAGGACCCCAAGTTTATAAGCTAAGTGGTGTGCTACAAGGACCAAAATAAATATGCAGAGCTAATGGGCTTTTATTTGTACGGGTGTGACATCTTGTGCTGATCACTTGGCAATCCAGGAGCTTGCTAGCGTGGACTATACTCGCAAGAAACGCAAAGTCTCTACAAAGTCAAGAAGAGAGCAAGACTTGGATGGAAATAATGAAGCATTCAAGCAGTGGGATCCATGTACATGTAGAATGGACTCATCATTGTACAATATGAGTGGGGTAACTGCTCGTGACAAAAGTCAATATCAACCAAGCAAGAAGTGTAGGGCAGGTCATCATGGTTAATACACATAATCTACATGGAATTTTAGAGGAAAGTATCACTATGTGTTCCTTGAATATTTATAACATGTCGGATGCTTATTTGCATAATATGTACATTACACTTCAGATATTAAGCTGATTATTAATGTTTTTGCTATTCTTAGTGATCACATCATATTGATCTAGACTGAGATGTTTTCATAACTGTTTTTGTGAGAAAAGTCAAAATTTCTGGAATTTTTTCCATATAAAAATGCTCATATATATGCAAATGAGGTAGATTTATTTACGATTTCTTATTTAAAAAATAACTAAATTTGTAAAACTTATCATGGGCTTCAGTTCAATTCGTATTGTTTTCTGCACTTGATTTCCAATATTTGGATTATTTTCCTCATTTGTAATTTATTATGGCTAATTTTCATAAAATGCAAATTTTGTGATTTTCCTATATGCTTGTATATTTAAGGACTTTTAATATGGTGTTTAGGAGACCTTCCTGTAAGGTATTGCCATATTCCAATTTCAATAGATAATCTACTTGCAAATTTTGAGGGATGTATCACTAGTGTGTTTTCTTGAATATTTATAACATGTTAGATACTTTTATTTGCATAATATGCAAATTACACTACAGACACTAAGCTGAATACAAATGTATTCAACGTCCTTAGTGATAGCAGCATGTAAATTTCAATATTGATGAAATTTTCAAGCAGTTGATGAGAGAAAAGTCACAATACCTTGACATTTTTCCATATAAGGATGCTTATTTGCATATTATGCAAATGAGGTAGATTTTTTTGCACTTTTGACAAAGAACATTGAATACAGTTATGTATCATGGATTTTCGCTCAAATTAAATTGTTTTGGACACTCAATTCGCAATCTTTGGGCTATTTTCCTTATTTTTCTAACTTTTTATGGCTAATTTGCATAATATGCAAATTTCATAAATTTCCACGGTTTGGATTTCTTGGGACTTTTAGTATGTTGTTTAGGGGACCTTCCTTGAAATAATTGCAGTGGAATATCTCGTGTTGCAATTAGTGGTGGGTCAAACTCTATATTGACTGGACTAATTTCTTCAAGAGTCAATAAGTAAATTTATGTCTTATCCCCTCTTGTTCTTTTGTATTTTATTATATGAAATGAATTAATTATTATGTTAATTAATTTTTTCCCTCCAGAATTTGTTAATGGTATGACAGCTGAATTTTCGAATTTGATATTTTTTGTTGCAACTTATTTCATTATGAGGAGACATACACATACACACCAGGGGCCGCGGAACGGTTTTCAAAGTGGGGGGGGGGGGGCTGAGCCAAAAGTGGGGGGGCTGACCATGCTAAAAAACACAATCATATGGTCATTTTTACATTTTTGTACACGGTTTTTGAAAAAAGTGGGGGGGCTGAAGCCCCCCAGCCCCCCCGGTTCCGCGGTCCCTGCACACATATATAAAAATGTGAAATAATTATGATTTCATGTAATAACATAAGACAAGAGAAAGTGTGGACATTAATTACATCAGCTCATCTAATGAATATTCATGACGAGTTCATAAAACTTATCGCACAACTATTGCCAATATTTAAAATTCACAAAATTATTTGTTTTCAGATTTTGATGAAATTTTCAGTATTTTGCTCTTTGGATTTTACTTTAAGTCTGCTAAAATATATTTGATTTCTATTTATTGCAGAATGCATTTCAGATGGACGAGTGGCTGAGTGCGGTTTATGAAATAATTCTGTCTGCTCACAAAATTTACTAATAGTCACAACATTATGGAATACAGTAAAAAGTGAAAATGGGTATATAATATCAGCCCATTTTTTTATAATGCATATTCATGACGGATGGCATTTAACTATTAGTGCTAAACATTGAAATTCAATACAAACTTTCTGTTGTCAGAATGTCATCAAATTTTCAAGTTAAATTTTCATTTTATTTACACATATATATATATACTTTTTAATCTGAATGTATGACAGATGGCTGAAATTAATCAATCTTGGCAAACTGTCTTAATTACTTGGTCCTTGGCATTGATGATCTTTCAAATAAAATCAGTTGTCAATCCTAGTTTTACATTCTTGAAGGTAAAGGTTGAACAAATATGCTTTCATATAACAAATACAAAATGATAAATGAGATTACATCAGCTAGGCTAGCTCATTGTATATTTATGAAGACATGCTTAACATTGATTTAAAATAACGCTACAATTTTAGATATCTTCAACTTCGTTATTCATCATCTGATGTCGATCAAATTCTTGGTGTTTCTTTTTGTGTGTATAATGATTTTATTCTGTTCAATAAAACTTCTTTTCAGCCGCGAGTATCCCAATGAAGAGATTGGAATTATGGGTTTAAAATCAGTTTATAGTGACATGGCTGCGTGAAGCAATGACAGTCCGCACACGTGCACTTCATCGTCAACACAACGGGTCGTGAAATTTACGTCTTTTTTAATGAGCGCGTGCTTGCATCCGTGAAAGGTACACATTTCTCTGGTAGAATGCAAAATTGAAATACCTGCTTGTTATTTCAAGAATTTACTGGCAGCTAACTACAATCAAGAATTCAGGCTCGTGAGATCGAAGAATGCGAAAGAGATATAGAGAGAAAGAGGGGGGCAGTGGCGGCAACAAGGTGAGGGGCGCATGAATTGCCCCCTCCGAAATTTTAAAAATTAGAAAAGATGTTGTAGAGTAAATCCATCCTCCCTCATTTGCCCCCAGTTCTTTTTTCCTTCACTGCCCCCCAACTTTACCTTTGTCGCCACTGAACAGAGGGAAAATGTTTAGTCTTCCGCATGTCTTACTAGAGTAAGGTATAAAAACAAGCATTACAAACTATTAGATTTTCCCCTTTTCCTTTTAAAAAATTTTGTTCTCTCAAAAACATTTCTTGCTTTCTGAATTTTGCTGTAACCACAAGCCCAATATTTGACTTTTGTTAGGTGGCTACAAGTCAATACATGTTTCTATTATCCATTTAATATTATATCCAGGTTGTGCCTAGCCTTGATGCTTGAAGACTTTGTGATGATATTTTTAAATATTTTGACATATACTTATTCATGATGATTAAGTATATGTCAACATATTAAAAAATATCATCACGAAGTCCTCAATGCTAGGTTGTGCCATTTTCGGCAAGATATATCAAAATTCACGATATTGCCCAGACTGCCTCAAATTCTGAAAAGGTAATAAAAATGGCTCAACTTGTTGTAGTAAATGTAATTCTTCCATTGTAGAATATTTACTTACTATTCTTCCATCGTTCCCGGTACAGGATAGGCTATCGGCAATAGGACGTGCCTTCTGTTCTTGGCTGATCTTACAATAACTGTCGAGTTGCTTCTTTGTCTCAAATTATAATTCAGTGTCTTGCCTCCAGCTGTTTCGAGGCCGACCTATCCTAAAAAAAATAATAGAAATGGTTATCAAGATGGGAGTCTTTCACTTTAACGCCATCTGAGATCTGAACATTTTCTTTATAAAAAGGGCAAATATTTTAAATCTTGTGTCTTATCAGATGTGACTTTAAAAACCTTTCCCCTATTTGTTTTTATTTATCGGAGTGGACAAACGGAACCCTTGCCCCTTTCTGGTTAATACTGTCCTCTGTTACACTTGGATTAAAATCTTACTGTATTGCACAATTATTTTACTTTAAATTCAGTGCTCAAGAAATAAGCTTCACAGTCTGTCTTAATTCAATGCAAAGGTAGATTAATCATTGTATTCTAAATTAAACCTTCGATAAATAAAGCTCCTTATCTTCACGATTCAATGGAAATGCAAAATGCATTTGACCATATTTGCCTTAACATGCTTAATGTGCTCTTTATATTAACAAGATTTTGTGGTGTCAAGTTACAAGAAATAAAAATTCACTTCATGCCTAATAATATTTCATAAAAATAAAAGATTCAAATAATAAACTAACCTCTTTGCTCTCATTTCCGATGACATTACTTGTCTAAATTTGTAGGATGAAACTGATAAACGTGGAATTGTAGCCCTCATCCAAACATACTAGACCAATTGAGCAATATGAGTTGTGACAGCGCGGATGAATACGTTTCTTTGCATTCAGATCATGCGGTCTAGCAAGCCCGGCTTGCAAGTCGGCGGTGCAGTACAAAAGGGGTTTATTCCGACGTAGCAACAATAAAGCATGGTGTGCTATCCCTTTACATGGAATCGAGAACGTTAATAATCCAACAACCAGGCAAGCTGTCACTGGTCACAAGGGGCTGGTACTGCATTTCATAAATGGGGGAGGGGCACGAAAAAGCTCATTACATGTATCTCCCAGAAAGGAGATATCACAGATATTCAAGAATTACTCTTAATTTCCTTCTTTTTTGAGGGCCGGATCTCCCCCCCCCCCCCCCCCCTCCCCTCCCACGGCGTCGTCAATGCACTTTTTTGTTCAGTCGGATAAATAAATTCGAATTGAGTAAAACGGTCATTTGAATAGACAAAACTAACAGAAGGTATGTTTAAGGTCGAAATATTCTTTCCACCTGCATTTTCACTGGCCATTACGGGGGGGGGGGGGGAGGTATTTCATAAAACAAATAGTCAACGATTTTCAATGACAAATTGGCTCTGAGCCAATTGGGTTCGTGGATTTTAGTAGCTTGTAACAATCACTGATTATATTTGTTTCATAAAATGCTCCCCCATGATGGTGAAACATACACTGTTGTTGACATCGTTATACCAAATACTTTCTGACCCATCGAAGAACCATGGAGCTAGAACCTAGAAACAGGTGTGTAGCATTTTTACGCCAAGACGTTTTTTTTTCGCTCTCGGCTTCCCCGAACGAATTTATCAATGGATTTGGATTCCTTGTTGTGTAATGTATTCATTGGTTATAATATGGATTAATAGATTCAATAGAGTATTAATCTGGACACCTTGTTATATTCATAAGGGAACGCTGGGGGAATGGAAAGAAAAAATGTTAAATATAGAATAGCGTGAAAACTTAGACTTTTGGATCGTTTATATCCCTGTTCGATTTTAGGTCATCTAGCTGACTTGCTTCCCGTCCATGATCCATTGGCAGATCCAGGGGCCGATGGTGCCAGCCCCCCTCCCCTATTGGCAAAGCAAAAAAGGGGAGAAAGAAAAGGAAGGTAATAGAGAGGAGATAAAATAAAAAGAGGGAGAAAAAGAGGAAGAAGACGACTAAACAAAATAATGTGAGGGGATGACTTGAAAAATAATAATGAAACAAAACTTTCATGCCACTATATCAAATTTTCACTCGCGCTTCTCGCTCGCATACACAAATCTTGCTCAATAAATAGGCTGACATGGAGCTTAAAATGTAAATTTTTGAAATCAATATACCAAACTTATTTCAACTCGGACATCGAGCTTTCATTATTTTGTCTGATTTACAAATTTAAATGTCCGGTTTATTGTTTAAGTATCAACATTTACTACGCGCTACGCGCTCGAGTTATTTGATTTCAAAGTACATATTCTCTTCGTGTATTCCAGAAGAGTCCATTTATGTTATTATAATCTAAAATAAAGCTCCATCTATTTGATGATATGAAATACAAATGCAAGGTTCAGAATTGCTAAGGGTAACTCAATGTAAATTTCTTTGCGCAATAATAGACAGTTCCCTAACCTGGACCCCCCTCCCCATTGACAGTGTTCGGGGGAAAAAAAGGTTTTACATATTTTTTTATTCTTTAAAACTTATTCGAGTTTATATATATATAAAAGCACAACTCTTATGCTGTATAAGGCTTTGATCCAACCGATATTTGACTATTGTTGAATCGTTTCCAAGTTCTACAAAACAGGGCACTGATATCTGTCTTAGAAGTAAACAGTCGACTTATTACAGCCACTGTATATCACATTTTAAAGGTTGATCAACTCAACAAAAGATGGGATAATCAGTCAATATTTACCATTTTAAATTCGTCAATAATCTAGCCCCATCTATAATTTTGTACTCGAAGCACACGTAAATCGCGAGAATAATTATATTCTACGAAAAATAGACTGACAAATGCCATTACCAAAGCCTCACTCTAATAAGCTAAAAATCAACCCCCTTTATTCAGCTTCCAAATTATTCAATAACCTGCCCGCAACCATCGATTAGAAAAAAAGTCGACACTTTGCACGTCTCATATCACTTTCATAAACAACCCCCCCCCCCACTATCCCTGTAGATACTGAATTATATTAATTAACTTACCCTCATTTTTGTTTTTCTTTAAATTGTTATTTTAATATTATTTTGTATTCTATTTCGTTTCTTTACTTTTCATTTGTGTTTACTTCAAGTTTGCTAATTGTTCCTCTATTTTCATGTTTCGTTGTATTAGGTTTTCATTGTTATTATTTTTGTAAACTCATTTTCATTTTTTAATTATTTGCATTCACTTATTCACGGCCTTGCTGAAAAGCAGCTTTTAGCTCTCAGAAGGTTTTTTATCCGTGGTTAAAGGGATGATCCGGGATGAAGATATTTATATCATAATAAATAGAGTATAATTCACAAAGCAAAATGCTGAAGATTTGATCAAAATCGGATAAAAATTAACGAAGTTATTAGATTTCAAAGATTTGCATTATCCCAGTGAAACAGTTCTAGGCATGTCTTCATGAATATGCATTAGGTGGGCTGATGATGTCACATCTTCACTTTCCTTTTTCTTATTTTATTACATGAAATCTTAATTGTTTGTTATTTCATAAATATGTAAATGATGTGTCTCCATAATGATAAAATAAGTTGCAGCAAGAAATAACTAATGCACTTAATTGTTTTAGTTCTTGGTAGAAAATTGTTGAATAAACCTAATTTTGTATAATGAAATACAAAAGAACAAGTGGGGATATGACCCCTATGACATCATCATCAGCCATCCTAATGAATATTCATGAAGACATGCCTATAAAAACTGTTTCACCGGAATAATGCAAATCTTAAAAATCAATAGCGAAGTTATGTAATGTCGGTCCGCAGTACAATACAAGGGTATCAACTCAATCCGGAATAACTCCACTTCGCCTTCAGTATGAAAACGGCAATAGAAAGGGTTGAAAATGGTCCCCTTTTTATAGCCAGGCATTGTCGAAGTCTTAGTAGGGAAAAGTGTAGATTTTTCACACTTACAAGTGTGAACTTTCGCTTTTTTAATCAATAACACAAGATGCAATTTGGAATAGATCTAGTAGTTGCGTTCTGTTTTCTCTCCCCTTTCTTTATCCTTTTCATTAATTTCCGTTATACCTTCAAGTTTCGATGGGTATCTATCTAAAAACAATTGATGTGAAAATTGTTGATATTCCGACCCAAAGTTCAATATTCTAAAGCACATTTTTGGGATGGGTCTCTATTTAAAAAATTTAAAAAATGATGCCAGCGCGAAGCCCCAGCAATTTTTTTTTTTTTTCTGACCTAAATTTTGACATTCTAAGCACTTTTGTTTATTATGAGTCGGATGGGCATCTAACTGAACAGTTCATGAGAGCGCGTAGCGCGAGCTCAAAATTGTTGTTATTCCAACCCAAAACTAGACAGCCCTTTTTTTTCTTTTTTTTACCTTGAACAGGATTGGTATCTATCTAAAGAATTGATGCAAGCGCGAAGCGCGAGCTAAAAATTTATGGTAATCTGACCTAAAATTCGGACATTCTGAGCACTTTTGGCAATCATGAACAGGATTGGTATATCTAACTAAACATTTTATGACAGAGCGGAGCGCGAACTGAACGTTTGTTTATATTCTGACCCAAACCTTAAAATTCTAATACACTTATTGTGGCCATTAACAGGATGGGTATCTATCTAGACAATTGATGCGAGCTGAAAATTGATATTCTGACAGAAAACATCTGAATCTAAGCGCGTAGCGCTGGCTGATTTTTTTTTATTCAGTACTTTTTGTAAGCATGAACAGAATGCAATGGAAACTCGAATCGCGAGCAAAATAATTTGTGCATATTTGCTTTGAAATTGGAAATTAAAAGCTCCATGGTATCCTAGTGAGCAGATTATTTAAATTAAGAGGGAATGCGAGCACGAAGTGTGAGCGAAATTTTAATCTTTATGTATAATGACCCCAGGGGCGGATCCAGCCTTCGCCAATAGGGGGGGGGGTCCGGAATTTTTTTTAAGCCATATTTTCCCCGATCGGCTGCTCGAAGATGATTTTTGCCGAGAATTTTGGTTTCTTTGAAGGGGTAGTCCTTACAGTCACTTCTTAGCTTTAGTCTTATTGAATAAACATAAATATACAGTGCGTCCCACAAAAAAACGAAACCGAGATGTATCGATGATTTATCATAACTTAATGACAAATAAGATAGACAAATGATCTACCATTGTAAAGCTTAGAATCTCCTCTTTCATCTGAAATTACTTAGATTATTTCTCATTCACGCATGAGTGAGCAAAACCAATTTGAAGAGGGGATACCAAAAAGTCACTTGGCGGGCTGTATCTAGGTTTCAAAAAGAAAACCACATTTAAAAAAAGATAAATATCTGCTCTTTAAATTGATACCTCAATTACAGAAAATGGTCAAGAAATAACAAAGTTCTGGCTATTTGAAATAAGGCTTGAATTTCAATAATTTCATAAAATGAAGAGGTTTTACAGGCTAGCGTTCAAACTCACTCGACACTCCGTTTTGTTGACGATCAGCCATGCATTAAGTCTTTTGTTAACCATGCGATAGCTTCTGTGGGAAACCGGTGAAAACACGTTTATTTAATGAAATTATGGAAATGCAAGCATTGTTTCGAGGGAACATAACTTTTTTACTTCTTGACTATTTTCTGTGATTAAGGTATCAAATAAAAGAGCAGATATTGAAGTTTTTAGGCTGTGATTTTCTTTTTGAAATTCAGATACCCCCCCGCCAAATGAGTTTTTCGTATCCTTTCTTCAAATTGTTTTTGCTCACTCATGCGTGAATGAGGAATAATCTAAGTAATGTCAGATGAAAGAAGAGATTCTAAGCTTTAAATTGGTAGGTCATTTGTCTATTGTATTTATGATTAAGTTATGATAAATCATCGCTTAATCTCGGTTTCATTTTTTTCTCGGACGCACTGTATAATACCATAATCTTTATATATATCACAGATCAGAATATGACATCACTTTTCATACTTACAGCACATGCTACATGTATTATGTTTTATCAGAAATGCATGATCATTTCCTCAATTTGGTTTTTATCCTATGCTTATCTTATGCTATTCATAAGAATATGCTTGACTGGTCAAACATTACATAATTTTCTTTGCTCCTCAACTCTCTCTCTCACTCTCTCACATTTTTCTTCCCTCTCTCTTCACCTCTCTGCCTCTCTCCCTCTCCAGCTCTCTGTTTGCCTCTGCCCCTTTCTCTCTCTCTCTATTTCTTTCTTCCTATCTTACCATGTCCTTTTACTTTCTCATTCTGAATCTTACTTTGATGTGTGTATATATATGTCTTCTTTACTTATGTTTTCTTTATGTTATGAATTATATGTTTTTTGGTATTAATGCAGAGCCCTGTGGAAGACCAGCGATTTTTTTATGAACGTTTTAATTGTATATATTGTGTAATTTTACATATTTGTTTGTATAAAGCTGAACAGGCTACTCTGGATAAAGATTTGAAATAAAATAAATAAATAAATAAAATATGTAATGCAAACGCGAAGCGCGAGCTAAATTTTTTTTGGAAACTTATGTATTTTTTCCTAAAATTTTGAACATTCTGGGCAATGTTTGTTA
This sequence comes from Lytechinus pictus, assembly GCF_037042905.1. Taxonomy (NCBI): domain Eukaryota; kingdom Metazoa; phylum Echinodermata; class Echinoidea; order Temnopleuroida; family Toxopneustidae; genus Lytechinus; species Lytechinus pictus. The sequence continues at coordinate 22,527,517 of NC_087256.1, forward strand.
TCCTGAAAAAGATGTGCATGCAAATCAATAATTACTACGAACGTGAAGCACGAGCAGAAATGAATTGATGGAAAAAGTACTATTAAAGACTGCTTGAAGTTAGCCATGAAGACGTTACATATTTTAAAAATCAAATAACGCGAGCGCGAAGCGCGAGCTGAATCTTATTTTGAAATTTGAACCTAAGGAATGGAAATTCTAAACAAATTTTGTAAGTTAAACAGAATAGGTACACAACTAAACAATTGATGCGAGCGCGAAGCGCGAGCGGAAAATTTCGAGATTTAGACCTACTGAACGAGACACTCTATTCAAGTTTTGTAAATCATGAAAAGGATGAGTAAGTGGGGATCTTCCTTACATTAATGATGCGAGTGCAGAGCGCGAGCAGAATTTTTTTATATACGTTTTGAACTGATCGAAAAGGTACCTGTTAAGGACTGCTTGCACTTAGCCATGAAGACGTTACATATTTTAAAAATCAAATAATGCGAGCGCGAAGCGCGAGCTGAATTTTTTTGAAATTTTACTTAAGGAATGGAAATTCTAAGCAAATTTTGTAACTTAAACAGAATAGGTATACAACTTAACAATTGATGCGAGCGCGAAGCACGAGCGGAAAATTTCGAGATTTAGACCTACTGAACGAGACACTCTATTCAAGTTTTGTAAATCATGAAAAGGATGAGTAAGTGGGGACCTCCCTTACAGTAATAATGCGAGCGCAGAGCGCGAGCAGAACATTTTTATATACGTTTTGAACTGATCGAAAAGGTACCTGTTAAGGACTGCTTGCACTTAGCCATGAAGACGTTACAAATTTTAAAAATCAAATAATGCGAGCGCGAAGCGCGAGCTGAAAAAAATCAAGAGTTACCTAAAAACGGGACACTCTATCCATATTTTGTAAATCATGAAAAGAATGAGTAATAGGGGATCTTCCTACATTAATAATGCGAGCACAAAGCGTGAGCAGAAAATGTTTGATATTGTGATCTGAAACTGGATAATGATTTTAGTAGAGAACAAGCGCGCGCGTTTTATATTTAGACCTAGAATCTAGGAATTCTAAATAATCTTTTATCATGAAAATCAAAGCGAGCGCGAAGCGCGAGCTTAAACTATTTTATATTCCTATCTGAAAAAAAGCGTCAATTTTAGTTCTATTATTCAAGTACTTTGTAGGAAAATTGTGAGCTGGATATGGATCGCAATTTAATAAAGAGCTGATATTTTTAATTATTATTACTTTGAGTTTTAACATAGGACCGGGACATCCTTAGGACATGCATATGAAAATGATGACTATCTTCCTATTCCTCTTGCTAAATGCGAGATGAAACAAAAGGGACAATTTATTTATTATATTAATATCTTATTCATTTATTCCTAATGAGGGCGCGAAATCTGATATTATGGCCTGAAAACTGGACATTTCAAGCACTTTTGTAATTATAAAGAGGATGCATCAAGTTAATATATTTTAACCATTAATGCGAACGCAAATCGCAAGCCAAAATTTTTGATCAACCGTCATGAAAAGGGGATTTTAAGTAGTTTGTTGTATAATCAATATTGAGACATACATAACTCGCCAATCAAAATGCGAGCGTGCAGCGCTAGCTGATACGTTTTGACAATCAGACCTGAAGAGGGATATTTTGAAAACTGTATGGAATACGCAAATTTATTTGATAAAACAAAATTTGCGAGTGCGCAGCACGAGCAGACAATGTTAATATTCAGACCATAAAGCTGACATTTTTACAGAGCACTTAAAAAAAAAAATCAATTTTTAAATCACACTAAATAATGTTCGATTTCCGAGGTTAAATATGTTTTGTATATTGACTTCCAAACTTAATATTTAAACTCCATATTGAACAAGATATGAAAATCACCTAACAGGCAATGCGAAGCGCGAGCGAAAAGTTCATATAGTGACATGAAATATTCTATATATTTTTCTTCTTATCTTGCATGCTCTTCCTCTCTCTCTCTCTCTCTCTTTTTAAAACATATTTTCTTCCTCGTGTAGCGCGAAGCCCGCGGCGAGTGGGGTTAGAAAGCAAAACCCCTGGCAGCTTCAAAATTGTGATATCTCCAGAGGGCATTTTGTAAAAAAATATATATGTATATGAAATCAATATCATAAAATTACCAAGTTAATCCCATTAAAACATTTTGTTTGTTGGACCAGGCAACAACCAACAATATTTAAAGAAAAAATATTCATCACTGACGATGTATATAAACCTGAATTGCCACATTTAATCGTACTCTTCATAATTTTATTATTTCTTATTTGTTTATTTCATATACTTTTCTATATCCTGTGAACTTTGTATGTGCCAGTTTCCTGTTTAACAAAGTCTTTAATGCAATAACCAAATTGAATCAATATTGTCAATTTGGGAAACTAGGGGGTTTTAGATGGGAAAATGAGGAAATGCGAGCTAGCGTAGAGAGTGAGCTTGGAAATTTGCGCGCATTTTCGGACTCAATCTAGTATTTCTTTCAATATTTTTGTGTTTCCAGTCTTTTCACTACTAATATTGTAACATGGCACAGAATCCCTATTCACCCTGGGAAGCATGGATGTATCACCGCCAAGATGTCTATTGAAATTGGGTTCTAATTATTATATAGAGAGATTTCACCTAACTCTCCTTCATTTTGGTACGAAAAAAACCTTTTTTGTTTGTTGTCAAGTTTTCTGAACAAAATCGCATTAGGAACGAGTTTTAAAACCTGCTACTTTCACTATTCTATAGACCTGTAGGTTTTAATAGTTCTTTGCCGGCTGTTCAGTTTACTTAATCTTTTCCTAGCTCTTCCTTAGTATCTTTCTTTTCTTTCTTTCTTTCTTTCTTTCTTTCTTTCTTCCTCCTTCTTTTCTTCCTTCCTTCCTTCATTTTTTCTCTTCCCTTTTTAGGGGGGGGGGGGGGCGTCCCCTCCTCCTGAAATTTAGGAGGGGTGCGTACGTCCTCCGCCGCCGATGCGAGAAATGACACTGCTGGGCATTGGCGGCGGAAGCCAAAAAAATTGGGGGGTCCACCCGAAAATTTTGGAAGGACACCGGTAAAAAATTGGACAAGCAAAAAAAAAAGAAAAGTCATCAACAAAAATTTAAAGGGGGACCACAACAATTTTTTTGGGGGTTCTACAGTGCGTCCCAAAAAAACTATACACTTTTGAAATGGCTGCCAAATAAAAAAAATAGCACTTTGGGGGAAAAGACTTATACATATAAGGAAAGCCAATAAAGTCAACTTTCAAATGACACCAAAAAGTTGGAAAACTATTGATGCTTGAGCGAGCACTGATCACTGAAACAAAGGGTATGAAAATTAGGGTGGGCTGGAATTAGCCTTCCAATTTATGTCAGTTTTTGAGAGGCAAATCCTTTTGAACCTGCAAAGTTAAGGGCGTTGTGATAAATTAATGATCAACCGTGACCAGTTTTGTTTGCTTAAGCAAATTTTATAAATTATTAAATTGAACTTTAATGCATGAGTGAACACAAATTACACCTTTTGGGCAGCAACTTTTTAACTTTATCATTTGGATCTCTTTTAGGGCAGCAATTCAACTTTATCATGTGGATCTCAGCAATGTGTTCATGGGAGTCGGGAGAATAGGGGGTGAGATAGGACTTAAGTGGGAGAAGTAGGTTGATGGAATAAGGGTCAACAGAACATTCAGCCCCCGCCCCCTCCCTCTTTCCCGCCCTCCCCTCCTGTTGACAGACTGATGACTATTGTCATGTACGCGTGAAGTCCCGAGCAGAATTGTTGATTTAATGATTAATTCTGAATTGGGGCATCAACTTTTTCCTATTAATCATTTAATCAACAATTTATCCGTAAATCAACTCATTCAATGTGCAATGTGATCAATCAAACATTCATTTTTTTTCAATAAATTAATCATCATAATTATTAAATTTCTTGGTAATCATTCAATAAAAAAACTGACCATCAGCCACCGGTCACTTGGCAGTTAAGTTTTGAATAGGCTACATTCCAGGAAGTGGGACAGAGAGGGGGGCTGGGAAATGGAGGTGGAGAGGGGAGGGTACATATAACTTTTAATTTGTAAAAGGACAAAAAAAGAGAGGAATGCCCTTTTAACCGAGTCCCGCCCTCTTGCTTGTAACAGATACCATCACATTACTCTGACTCTCACGAACACACTTCTGAGGTCCACAAGATGAATATGCTACACTAAAATTACAATTCCTGTTCACTCATGCATTAAATTTCAATTTAGTAACTCATGAAATTTGCCTAAGAAACCAAAACTTATCTCACTCATTAATTTAGCTTAGCAAGTTCCAAAGGACTAACCACTAAAAAAAACAGTATGACTATAATTCCTGCCCAGCCTAGCCGAGCTTAGTCTCTCAGGAGGAGAGAAGTGGGGGGGGGGGGGGAGAGAAGTGGGGGAGGGGGTTGAGATGGAGAGAGGGGTTGCTAAATGTCCTGTTGACCTTTATCCCATCAATGTACTTCACTTTCCTAAGTCATATTACCCCCCTCTTCTCCTGACTGTCATGAACACATTGTTGAGATCCACATGATAAGACAAAATGCTGCACTAAAAATTGCAATTCATGATCATTTATGCATTAAATTTCAATTTAATAACTCATTAAATTTTCACAAACAACAAACTGATCACAACTGATCTTTAATTCGCCAAATAACCCTCAACTTTACAAGTACCAAACAAAAAACCTGAAAGAAATTGGAAGGCTAATTCCGGCCCACCCTAATTTTCATACCCTTTGTTTCAGTGGGCAGTGCTCGCTCAAGCATGAATAGTTTTCCAACTTGTTGGTGTCATTTGAAAGTTGACTTTATTGGCTTTCCATATCAATAAGTCATTTCATCCAAAGTGCTACATTTTTTATTTGGCAGCCATTTCAAAAGTGTATAGTTTTTTTTGGGACGCACTGTACATGAATTTAGGGGGGACGCAGGAAAACAATTGACAAGCTTCCGCCGCCTCTGCTGCTGGGTATACCACCGGGCTCCGACAATTCCCGTGTAGGTGCCATGAGCCTAATTACATCAGGAGGGCTAAAGATATTCGTTCAAACCCAACCCATTCGAAATTTTTCAATTTGATATTGCTGATTGACAAAAATGTATGAATATGATTCAAAATCTAACACTGATTCTAGAAATGGTAACTACTGAACTTCCTTTGCCCAAATTGGGAAGATATATCAATGATTTGGCACTATTTTTTGACTGGCGGAAGAATTGGGGCTATTCCTGTTTCAGTTGATGAATTTGATCCCATCATAGTTATCTTCATAAATGGCGATTTATTTTTAAAATGAGCTGGGGCGGTATTCTGAGGTCATTTTATCTTTAAAATATTTTATTTTATCTCTTAAAATGAAATTGGTATTCTGAGATGACATTTTATCTTTCAGATAAAATTTTAAATTTTATCTTGCGTAGAAATTTTATCTTGCGTATCTACAGATAATACGCAACAGGGGAGTGCCTGCGTAGACATACCCTTCGCGTATCTGGCCCTGATCTGGCCATTGCAACGCGGATGATGTGCTTGCGCTCATGTTACTTTGAAGAAAAATAAAATAAACTTAAAAGAGGGTAGGGGCTATTTTATCTCCGCGACGTTGATTTCATCATTATTTCTTGGTGAATTAACTACAAATGTTGAAATGAAAATGAAGAAAAATTATATATTTATTGAGAATAATACCTTAACTTTATTCCTGTACAATCAGGAAGTATTTCATGAGACTTTTCTTGACTAATATTGTCTTTGAAATGATGCTTGAAAAGAGGAAATATAGACTTCGAAAAAAGATGAGAGTATTGTCATTTTTTTAAAAAGAAATCTCTGTAAAGACGCGCAAGCGTATATTGCAAGCGTATTTAAGTCAATAGATTGACGCAATCTCACTCCTTTGCCACACCTCCTGGCGGAATGGATTTTCATTGGTTGAGTGATATGAGAGAGCTATAAAAGCGCATTTCTAATTGGATATTGATTAAAAAATAGGTGTGTCTTACAGAGATAAAATGAAGATAAAATTGTTCTCAGAATACCAATTCGGAGAGATTTTAAGGGTATTTTATCTCACTGATTTTAACGGAGATAAAATATTTTATTTCATCTGAGATAAAATGGATCTCAGAATACCACCCCTGGCTACGATACCCTTCTCTGGTCAGATATGGAATGTCAGATATATATCCTATCCAAAGGTAGTAAACATTCGACCCTCTAATTTCACATTTATTTTTTATGAATTTTTGTTAAGTGCCATTTTAACACACAAGTCTATGGGGAATGTTTTACGCGCGTGAGACCTGTATGTTCATTATTTTTCTGCACGATATCACCGCGCGCAACGCCTACTATTCTCTGTAAGAGCGTTCCATACACTTCAAAAAGTCAGCTGATCGGCGGCAGCCAGAGACGAGACCCTCGTCAACAAAAGTGAAACAAGAATAGATTAGTTTCCTCTTTCTCGTTGGTAAGTAATACAGCTGCATTCTGATATGGTATATTCCCATTATGGGTTTTGGTGTACATGTAAATTCTATGTTAACTGCCATAAATGTTGCAAAATATAATTAAAAAATAAAGCCTGTTGAGTGTTGTGTGTCAGTGAAGCTGAGCGAGTTAATAAGTGTTCCTCAACCTGGTCCGCTCGCTCGCCGGCGCAGCCTCGGCGCGGTTGGCGCTTGCCTTGGCCTGATCTTGCAGTGCGTGAAAAAAAATTAATTAACCCCAATAAATAGAACGGTATAGTCTCTGAATTCTACATTGAATACATGTACATGTACTTTTATAATCTTTTAAACACAGTCATGAAGAAGAAGAAAGAAAAAAAAATGGTGCAATGTTGCCAATTTTTCAATATGAAGTTGATCAAATCATGCTTCATATAATTCACCGTCATTGACATTGGACATTGATGGATATTTTTAATATTGTAGGTTTTTAATTGCTTGAGTTCCTTTTCTATGACACAGATGCAAGGAACCAATGACCCTTCTCAAAACCAAAATTAATTCCATTGATCAAGATGTCGCAAGAAGATTATCTTATTCTTCCGCAAGACAGGAGTACCACTCGAACTGGCAGGTGAGTGTCTTTAAAAAATAAATCTTTTGAAATTTGAAAAGCATACTACAGTCTACATCTACACATAAAGATTTATGAATATCCTGGTTATTGATTCCAAATACAAGGCTCCACATTAACTTTTTTTGGTGGTGGCCCGTTCGGGCCACCAAAACCTATAAATAATTTTTTTTGGTGGCCCGATATTAAAGTTTGGTGGCCCGAAAAAAATAAAGAAAAACATTAAAAATGAATAAATGGGTATAAATGGTTTAACCACAGTAAAAAAAAATGAAAGAAAGTAATAAAACGGCAAAAAAAGTGTGAGAAAATTCCTTCCCTCTATTTGCCAAAATGTTGGAAAAATTCACATTTCATATTAATGAAATGCCTTCCCAAAGTATTTACTTTCTCAAGAGTTGTTTAAGAAGTCATTTATGAACAAGAAAGAAAGTAACTGTTTGTTTATTTTTGGCTAGAAAAGACCGGAAAAGACACAGCTTCGAAAGAAACCAAGTAACAACATTCATACAAATGCACACGTGGGACTGTGATGTACTCACCTATGTGTTTTTATGTGTATTATTTTCATTTGGAAATCGGTCTTTTTTAGTCAAAAGAGAGGTCATGATTCCTCTTTTTAATGCTTGCAAATAATCAGGATACACCAGATTTTAGCAAAAAGGTCTGTAGAAGGGCATTTCATTGGTGTAAAATGTGACTTTGACTTGGATTTTCACAGTTCTGTGGAAGATTTCTTGGCAGCAACATTTCGTATTGAAGCTCCCTGAGTCTGAATAGGCTGCTAACGCACAGCTGCTTCAAGCATGCAAAGCTCACGCCAGCCGGCCAGCGCGCGGCCGGCTGGATAAAAGCTACTTAATGCTATAGCGGTAGGCCAACTTTGTGTGTGTGTTTGTGTGTAGATCACCAAAAAGGGCGCATGACGAACTGGCTTGCAATTTGAACTGTAGAAAGTTTATAAATGCGTGCAAAATGGGGAGAAAAATTGCGCTATTCTGAAAATTATTGGTTGCCCGATTCGGGCCACCAAAACTTAATATTTTTTCAATAATGGTTGCCCGAGGTGAATTTCTGGTGGCCCCGGGCCACCGGGCCACCGCTAATGTCGAGCCTTGCCAAATATTTATTTTGCAAAATTAGTTCAGAAAAGAATGCATTATTCTTAATTCTTCAATTTACAATCAATTATGAACTTTACTTTTGACACGTGCCAGGAAGTATATTTGAAATGTACTTTAATTTAATAATTTCATCGCACATTTACCAGAACAAGATTATCTTTAATCAGTTTTATACCACTTTTCCTTATGATATCATTACTGCCCTGCCCAAAACATTTAACCAATATATATATAATAGGAGAGCACATAACCTTCAGATGCGAGGGATAGACGCATTTCAATGTGATTATGGTGACTTCATTTTTTATTGTCTGCTGAACCCTATGATATGGTTGTTACTATGGTGGCAAAGTTGCCATTATTCATACATGTTGGTCCTTTATGAAACAGTCCAAGCAAAGGCCAATATTGACCAATATTTTTTTTCACATGCCCAGGTCATTTACTTCAAAATGTGGACAGCTCTTCCTGGATAATGCCAATATATTCAAGGCATTCATTGGTACCAACTTCTTGTCGATCTCCTTTGCTCTTAGCATGAGTGGTCTGTATGTAAGTTTCTACATTTGTATGCGTTTTTAATGATGTTCATTATAACTGTCAATGTGACCAGGCACAACAAACCCCTCTAAAAAGTTACCAGTATTGAATTTCAGTTTAAGAATACGATCCATTCCTTGAATGAACTAATCGCCACTGAAAACAGGGGTAGCTCAAGCTAAACCTGGTGTTATGATAGTTGTGCTTTGTATCCTCAGGCAAAAAGTGGTTTATAAATCCAGCTTTTACATATTTGACTATTAAAAGAGGATATTCTATGCTTTAGAATGATATAGGATTCAGTTAGGTGATCCTAATTTAAGGGAAGAATGAATTCAACCTGAAGAGTGCTTTGAGAATTAAATAAGGGATTATAGTTGACCTGTCTTTTGAAGCAAAATTACCACCAACTATTGTTGTGTGAATGTTACAAAAGAAGGATTAAAAATCAATTAAGCTTTCATCAATAAGCCATCAAATTACCTCCTAGAACTGCAAGTAATAAGAATAAAGCACATCCTGTTCTTTGTTATGACAAGAATCAATGCAATGCAACAGCTCGCCCACGCTTTAATCTATCGAAGTTCAAAGTAAGGTTAATATTTTAGATTTCAGGAAGAACAAATGGCAATGTAATCTCCACAGACAAAATATGGGTAAATACAAATTAAATAGCTTTTGGGGTTTGATTAGTATTCAATTTTTTCTTTCAGTATATAAAAAAGTATGGTCTTTAAGAAAATGTAAAAAGCTGAAATTTAACCATTCTCATACCAAAACCATTTTGATAATGTAATGAAACTTTTTGTGTGGTGCCTGGTCACAATTTACTACATTGCAGCGAGGTACAATACATCTGTATGCACTCATGGTATGATCCATGGATCAGGTGGTTCCTCTATTAACTGAGATAGGGATTACAGAATTATGGGATTGCCCTATAAAACCAAGTGGTCCCTCTACAATGTATTGTGAAATTATAGTCGATGGGCTAAGTGGCAATTGTACTCAATTCATGGCCTTGCCCTGTATTGTCCTTAATGTCCTTTTTCATTTAATAGCCTTTTCTACTGTTGTGCCCTTATTTTGTCATATAGAAATATGCCTTCTCGAAAACTGACCTTTCCCTAAATGATATATAAGGCCTGACTTTATCTTTAAAAATTCTTTATGTAGCTTGGCATTGCTGGTCTGGTGCTTATTGCAACTGCTACGGTCCACTGCTGTTACCTCATTGTCAAGTGCAAGAGATATGCCATCGAAGACATTGTCAGGAAGTTCAACCTCCATCCGGAGTCTTCCCGCACACACAGGAAGCTGGTCCAGAGCATCGAGAAGTCCTTGTCCTATGGGGACATCTCGAGACTCACGCTGGGAAGATGGGGTACCTGGGTCACCAACATCAGTCTGCTCGTCACCCAGCTTGGCTTCTGCATCAACTACTTCATCTTCATCGGCAACACCATTCAGAGGATGTTCCCTGTCACGAACACCACCGTCGTACCCGCATCGACCATCCACCCTGGAACACCACTGCAATCACTTTCATATGCAGACGCACTGATGGAGAGCACGACGCAGACTGCGAACTGGACTCATGTTATGAACAATGCAGCACATTCGTCGGCCCCGCCCTATCAGCTGCTGATGCTTATACCATTCCCAATTTTCATCGTGTTTGCTCTATTGAGGAAGATCAGGCAGCTTGGTTCGAGCAGTATTATTGCTAACGGGTCTGTTCTCATCGCTTACGTCGTTGTCATGTATTACATTCTCAGGGGTGAGTTTAGCTGCAACATCAGTGTTGATGTTTGAAGGTTCCCATGGTGGTATAAACAATCATGGAATTGGTTTACTGGACACTATGTGTAAGTCCTTGAAGGACTGAAATTAAAGTGAAATGGAAAGGCAGGAAAGTGGATGTTAGGAAGTGGAGTATTTTTTCATAATGAGAGTAGTCCTTATTAAAAAGACTGAACATTTTTTTACACATAGTGTACCGTAAACTACTTAACCGTGAATATCGTTCTTCATGCATGTAATGTTTCATACATTCAAATCTTAATTGATACCATTGTGTGGTACACACATAAATGCACTTTATGAGACTCAAAAGCAGATTTTAAAAAATGTCATGTTAGTAACACTTGTTTTCTCCGATGAATTCAGAGAATTCAGATTATACAAATAAATTTGCAATCAATTTGGAAGTCCATTTTAGTTTTGTTCCTATAATTACTCACATGATATTTCACAACTGATTACTATTCTGCTTCTGGAAATAGTTCAGTTTTGTATCAATTGCCATGCTGTCAATAGATTAGATCTGTCAATTTTTTAAATTTTTATCGCAAATAATATTTCCCTGACAACAGATCCTTAAGCATAATGCTGCACTACAGTATGTGTAAGTTTATTTTCATAGATTTTGAGGTAAATTAAACTTTTGTGAACGTGAACTGGCTAAAAAATCTTCTCAATTTCTTTTCACAGATTTTTCAACTATCGTGAATTGGAACTGGCAACAATTTATTTTCTATATTTGTTTTCTTTTCACAGATTTTGAAATAAATTCAACTATTGTGAACGTGAACTGGAAACAATTTCCTGTGTTCTTTGGGCAGGTGACAGCTTCATATGAAGGCATTGGAACAGTGAGTATACCTCGTTCACACTTTCGTGCAATTGTTACGAACTCCAGGATTGGCCTTTTGTAGCTGATCACGAAAAATGCTGAAGTGTTAAATTTTTGTAGCAATAAATATGATTGCCATACATGACTGATGTGACATCCGAAACAATCTGATACAGTCACTGTGATTACTCCACAATTAATACCACGGTTTCAATTGTGATGCAAATGGTTACAATGGGAACCCGCTTTTACTGTATTGAACTGAAATGAAACTTTATTATCCTTCAAAGGAAACTTGCCTTTCACTGATGCATTACAAATGCAAATATTTACAAGACCATAGAGTCAACATGAGGTAACAGGCCTAAATCAATATGTCAGCAGAAATAATCAACATTTAACATTTTGAAAATAGGCTTAACCTGATCAACATCAACACAGAATCATCCTCACTTCATGTAACATTAGAACAATATATGTTACGTTCCATTAAGTTGTCTCCAACTCCCAACTGGCTGTTTAATGTAATAGTGACAGTTTGTTAATGAATTACATGGTATCCTAACACTGCTTTATCAAGGTCCTTATGCAAAATTACTGCTGTTCTACTATTTTTGTGTGTATTTTGTGCGAGCATCTATAGACTGCACAAAAGTTAACGTAGAGGGTAGCCATTAATTTTCTGTTTTGTCAAAGCCAAAACTAAAACTTAATTGTAAGTGTTTTATTTTCATAAATTTAACAAAAAACCAAACAAGTGCACTCCTAGTTACCAAATAAGAAAAAGAATTGTCTGATAGTCCCTTGATTTAATAGTTTGTAAGTGCTTACATGTAGATACTACATTTACCTTTAGATATGCATGTCAGTGTTTTGTATACGGCATATCAGTATCTACCTTTAAATAACCAGATTATCATTCTTGTTACAAATTTAGATTATTCCGATTGAATCGAGTATGGAGGGTAACCGTCACCTTTACCCTCTCCTCCTGCACATCAATGTTACCTTCTTCACCCTCCTCATGGCTTCCATCGGCATTATGGGATACCTCTACTACGGCAAAAACGTCGAACAGATGATCATATGGAGCCTCCCTCTCCAGGATCCGTTGACGATTGCTGTCAACGTCACCCTCATCATAGCGATCGTCTTCACCTACCCCCTTCAGGTTTTTCCCATTGTCGAGATCATGGAGCAGTTGATATTTGCACCCGGTGAGTTTGGGAGAAGAGATGCAAGTATGTGTTGTAATGTATGCAGGGAACGTTTCATGAAAGGATTTGTCAGACGTTTTATCCCACAAGTCCTGTTTTATAATAGCAGGGCCCGCTGGTAGAATAGTTTTTCGAAACTGAAGTGGCTACCCTGGGTAAATATACCTATATTATTATTATTATTTATCCGATAGTTTCCATAGGAACAATGCTTCTCAGCCAATCAAAATCAAGAAACGTTGTCAGATTTGACAACTTGTCGGACAAAAATGTTGGTGAAATGCTCTCCTGCTCACTGTTTGAATACCCATCCTACAGTGTATAGTAATTTAAATAAGTTGAATACAAAAAAAATATTAGAGAGGGTAAAAATGTGAAATACAGTATAATATCATAGATGTTTTGATGTACATGTATAACTCTCTTGAATGTAGTCTCTTCAAGAGAGTCTCTTGGGCATCTGTTGTGTCTTATTCTTTCATTACAATGTGACTCACAATAAACTGTTGTACGGTATGCGGATATTCAAAACATTTTATTTCTTTTGAATATCTTTTCCATAGCTACCTCAAATTTGGTATTTGTTCCTTGGAATACAATACTAATGCAAATTATTATTTCTCAATTTTGACAAGTTAAATCTCATTTTAAAGCTTAAGGCTTGGTCCCACTGAACTTACGGATGCAGAGACTATGTTAGGCGGAAAAGAATCTTGCCATACCTGTACGTTGGAAAACGTTATGTATCCGTTGTGTACTCTTTGCATACGTGTTTCATACGCTCTACACCCATCGAGCATCCCTCCACTATGATTTTATTGTTCGCCCTTTTTATCCATTGTCTGGAGCGGATGAAAATGGATGGAACCACCCCAAACTTTTGCTCGTTTGCTGTATCTGTTATGAATATATTTTGTGTCCGTCGGCCAGTGGGACCAGGCCTTTAGGATGTGCTTTATCAAGCTAAATAGAAATCTGAAAATTCATATAGGGTGACTTTTTGTTATTTATTTATTTATTTATTATTCATTTATTTATTTAATTGTATTTATTTATTATTTATTTATTTATTTAATTGACTTAATTCTATTTTATTTTTTTTGGGGGGTCACAAATGTGAACCTTAATATCCCTGTAAGTGATGAAGGATGAGGTTAACCATTGACTCTTGTCCACAGGGCAATGTCTAGGACCGTCCAAGCAGAGGATTATGGAGGATGGAGTGGAGGATTCTATTAACAAGTCTGATAATGACAGAGAAGACCTTAGTGAGAGCACCGATGAGAAAACCCAGCTTTTACAACCCACCCATGATGAAGAAGATAGGCAGATGATGCAGACGTTCCGCCAGTGCGTCGTCACGGTTACCATACCCGACTCCGTAAGTGTTATTGTGATTTCCTTCATTTTCACATTCATGGACCTGAAGAGTGTGAGTAAAAAGGATGAAGTAACAGGGAATGGAATGTGATGGATTCTCTCATTGCATGCATTAAAATTGTACATTACTATTTTTGTTCTATTTGTTAACTGTATTTTTAATGAGCAATTATTATAACCCCAGACCATTTGGATATCATGTTATTGGTACTTGCTCATGCCACATACATGTACCTATTGAGGTGTCACTATAGGCAGGTGGGTAATCAGGGTACTAATGGATAATTCGTTTTTACGTTCCGATCAGGAAGAAGCGAAAACGGAAATCAGCCTCGTGGTTTGGTTCTTGAAAACACAAAAACGAAATCACAACGAGAAAAACGTGTTGTGATTTCGTCTTTGTAGATCAAAAACAGAAAATTGAAATCAGAAATACTTTTGGGCTTTTTCTGATTTCTCATTCTAGATTTGTGTTTTTATATATCAAAAACAAAATCAGAACACGCTTTCCGCTCCATGATTCTGTATTCGGACAATCGCACAGCAAACATCAAAATTGCCGTTGGCTCTTTGATTTCTGATTCGCTTTTCGTTCATCAATATTAAAGAGCGCCATCTACGTCAACAAAATGTTTAAAGTGCCATGTTTCATAATTATCTTGATAGAATTCAAAGAAAACCACTGTTCTAGCATATATACTGGTAAGCTATGGGTGTCGATCTGTATTCATGGTTAGGGGCTGCTTTTTTTCTTGTGAGGGATCTTTTTTATTAAAAAAAAAAATTGATAGCTTTTATTTTATTATTCTTTTAGTTTGGGCGGAGGTCAGTGCCGTAATAAGTCTAAAGTTTTCGGGGCAAGACATGACAAAAGGGCAAAATAAATTTTAAATTAAGTGAGTGAGGGAAGCGAGCGAGCCAAAAATATATTATTAATATATGAATCAATTTGTTATGATGGATTTTGTCATGATGTTTAAAACATATACATGTATCATATCAAAATCAGTTGCAAAAATTTGATTTATCTATTTAAAAGGCTATTTTTGGCTCGGTCGCTTCCCTCGCTTACATCATTTTGAAATGAATTTAGCCCTTTATGTCATGTCTTGCCCCAAAAACTTTAGACTTATTTAGAATTATCCATTAGTACCCTGATTGTGGGTGCTATAGGAAGGTGGCCACTGACACAGGTTTGACTGTACATATATTTGATACCACTAGTGTAGTCACTTTATTTTTGAGCAGATTCTAATTCATACCCCCACCCCTACAAAAAAATGCACATTTACAACCCCAACACCAACAGAAATCACATGTACTCAGTCACTTCTGCTTTATCTCTCTATCTGTCACCCCACACTCTTTCCCCTTCCCTCTCTCCCCAGCTCCCCCCCCCTTCCCCTCACCCTCTCCCCCTCCCCCCTCTCTCTCTTCCACTTCTTTCTCTATTTCATTCTCAAATTTTCATCTCAACTTGTTATAAATCATTTGTTTGAATGGTTTTCCTTCTTTTCCCAAACACAGGTCGCAACTTGGAAGAGGAATACTTTGAGGATCCTGATTGTTATCTTTCAAGCTGGGATAGCGCTCACTCTCAAGAACAGTATTGCTTATTTTAGTGCCTTCACCGGTAAGTTGTTTTTATTTGATTTGAATTACACCCGTGCCTTTATTTTGGGGAGGTGCAATGAATACGTTATAAAACTGTACAAAAGATTGAACAGAAAGAAAGTGAGGATATGTTGAGAAAATTTTTGAGGATTTACATTGTTATTGTAGTTTTTATGACAAGTTTTGAGGGATATAAAGGAATGGGGGATCGGATTGCTTCAGGTGAATACTACATAACATACTGTATGAACATATTGAAATATATATATGTCAGTGATGCATTTTCATACTGACCAATGCTTACTTATGGGATTGAGCTTTCAGTTTTCTGAAGTTCATGTTCATTAGTTACTTAGTATGTTTAACATATGAAGCAATGAAAAATGAAAATCTAAGAAAAATGTTAAGTTAAGCAGAACTTGGTGGACTATTGCTAAACACTTCAAAGATATTTTATTGGCAGAACTCCCAGTGATGTACAGTTTAAGTTTTATTGGCTTTTCTTTTGATTTTCTGTCTCCACTGTATTCTAGATTACATTTTTTTGTTTGATTTTTTTTATTTCATTGAAAAATTCTGTGAATTCCAGGTATTTGTTTAATGTTCTCCAGAGAAAATTATAACTCTGATTAATTGGTACCAAGTGACCCTGAACTGTTGGATTGCCATATTTCTAAAACTTATTATTTATTTTGATATGCCTGATTTGGCAGGTGCCATCGGAAGTACGATCCTAGGATTCATCCTGCCCTGCACGATACACCTGGTACTGAGAGGTAAACAGCTGAACCCTCTTGTCTGGATCAAGAATATCTTCTTAATCGTGATCGGTGTGGCCGGAGGAGTAGCAGGCGTCTATGTGTCGATCGTTAGCATCATTGAACACGAGGGTTGATGTCTCTTACAGGTTGTGTCCCGCACTCTTCATTCTCTGGTCATGAAGGATAAAGGCCAAAGTAAATGGCCCATATTCAGAAGTCGGGTGTAATTTAGGCCATGGTCTCACTCTGTGCTAACAGTATGGGAGGCCAAACATGTCAAAAAAATCTTGGTAACATTGTATGTTTCTCATGTTTACTGTGCTCTTTTTTTTACTTCCTTAATGGAGATGATAACCTATCCCATTTATCCTTTCCATACAGAATGATTTGAGAGTCAAATGAGCTGATATATTTAATCTCTACTGTTATAGCATTCTGCCACAATTGGCTATCCATAGTTAAACCACAACTGTAGACACAACTTCATATGGGCCTATGAGGCCAAACTTCTATATATAAAACCTTTGATCCTAGACTGCTTATCACTCTTTGGGCTTTGTTTGAGACCTGCATCGCAATCGTGATGTTAAAGGTCAAATGTTTTTTTTATAATTCAAACATAAATACTTCAATAATTTTGGCCTTAATTCACAAAGGTTGTTTTAAATCAGTGGTTTGAAACCATTGTTTGTACACATTTCACAAATTGATTACGCTCAATCATATCATAAAAACTGCAAACATAAACACTTAAATGTTGCCCTACATGTAGTTCACTTGCTCTTGCAGCCCCTGTTTTATGGAACAAATTCCCAAATTCTCTGAAAACAATAGATTCAGTTAACAAATTCGGTGACCCGACAATTGCTCCGCCGACATCTGCTCCGCCGACAATTGCTACGCAAAATACGACAACTGCTCCGCCGACAATTGCTCCGGACAGTTGCTCCGCCGACAGTTGCTCCGTCGACACTTGCTCCGCCGATATTTGCTCCGTCGACACTTGCTCCGCCGATATTTGCTCCACCGATATTTGCTCCGCCGATATTTGCTCCGTCGACACTTGCTCCGCCGAAAATTGCTCCAACGATAATTGCTCCGCCGATAATTGCTCCGCCGACATCTGCTCCGATTATACGACAATTGCTCCGCGACAATTGCTCCGCCGATATTTGCTCCACCGACATCTGCTCCGATTATACGACAATTGCTCCGCGACAATTGCTCCGCCGATATTTGCTCCACCGACATCTGCACCGATTATACGACAATTGCTCCGCCGACATCTGCTCCGCCAAAAATTGCTCCGCCGATATCTGCTCCGCCGATATCTGCTCCGCCGACATCTGCTCCGTCAATATTTGCTCCGCCGACAACTGCTCCGCCGAAAATGGCTCCGCCCTAAATTGCTCCGATAATGCGACAATTATTTTGTACTTTCATGCGCATAACAATTGTAGCACAGGCTGAAGGCGTCAATTTACAAATTTGTATATTTTAATATATTGCAAAGTAAAATTAAACTATGCTTGCATGATATATTACATGACATACACAGGGGCCGCGGAACGGTTTTCAAAGCGGGCAACTGACCATGCTAAAAATCACAATCATATGGTCATTTTTACGTTTTTGTACACGGTTTTGGAAAAAGGTGATACATGCATAACATATATAGAGAAATAGAAAAAAAGGGGTAAGCACAAAGGAGGGATAGATATTCTTAATTCTTATTCATGGTGAGGGGGGGGGGCAGCGGCGTAAAAGGGGTCGGTGGCCATGGGGGGGGGGGGGGCAAGAGCCAAAAATTTCCCGGTCATATCATGGTATGAAAAGGCGTAATGGTGTCATGAGGCGACGATTTTGAGAGGACCAGATATTGCGTATCGGGTAGAATTTATCTTTAAAAAAAAAGTTGCGAGCGAGCAAATATTTTGACATTTTTAATACAAAAAACAAATTTTTTGATGGATTTTGACATGATATCCAGAGAATCATATTTCACTCTTCTCTATTTCCATTCTTTTTTTGTGGTCTGTACGCCACTGTGAACAGGATTCTTTGCGGCAGTAGCGTGAAGAGTAAAAAAAAAAACGAGGGGCATGGTATGGCGCATGTGCTAAAAAGTTGCTTAATATAAGTCCCGAGGGAGCGAAGCGAGCGAGAAAAAAAATCACCTTTTCATGAGAATCTAACTTTGGGATATTTTTTGACATTATATTCAGTAAATAAAATCATATCCTACACTTTTTCTTTGCTTTTCTTTCCTCCATTTTTTTTTGTCTTGGTTGTAGAACTTTTGGGGGCCATGACCTAACCCTTCCATACTCATATACGGCAGTGCTATTTCGTTGGGGTCCGGAGCGGAGCCCCCGGAACTTGATACCAAGCCATTTAAACCTCGCACATTGCCGCTATTTTCAATCAAATCACGGGTAAAAAACAGAATATAGCTTTTAAACAACACCTTTATTCAACCCATTTGCGTAATGAACCAAACATTTTAGGGGGCAAAACATAGCAATGTGGGAAAATTTGTAAAAAGTCGCCAGCGAGCAAAACGAGCTGGAAAAAATTGCCTATTGAAATTAAATCCTCATTATGTGATAGGTTTTTACATTATATTCAACAAACAACACATTTCATATAATTTGTTTCCATTTAGTTCATTATACGTTTTCTCCTATAATTTATTTTATTTCCTCTTTGGTGTGGAACCAAGACCCACCGCGCACCTGTACGCCAGTGATTGAACGTAAAGCTTAATGTAGGAAGGGTCCCTACAGGGGGGCGTTATAGAACCATTTGAAGGTTATAGATGAAGAGCCCCTACTGCGTGGGGTCTGGGGCAAAGCCCCGGTAGCTTATTTGCATAAAATTTAGCAAGTTTAGGCCCTATAGCACAATGTTGTATGCAGTCCATCTTTCTTCCCGCTCTTTATTTTCAATCCTCGGCAACCCGGTCGTGTTAAGTTGTTTTTTTCTGGTCCCTTTTCTTTGTTTTCCAATTCAGCTTTTGACTAATTCCATTTTACCTTAATTTCTCGCTATTGTTTGCCATTTTGTCATCTTTTAATTTATTTCCCATCATGCTATTGCATTACTTAGGCCTATTTCGGAATGATTTGATCTTTCTCAAATGTTCTTCTTTTGTTCCTTTTTCCGCTTTCCTTCCTTTTCCATAAAAAAAAAATCTTCGTCATCTATTCCCTTTTCCTTTCCTTTTCCTCCTCTCCTTTTCCCCTTTCCTTTCCCTTTCCCTTTCTTTCTCCCTCCCTTTTATATTTTCCCGGTGAAATCCGCCAGGGGGGCAGCCTGCCCCCCGCCTGTTACGCCACTGATATCATTATCGTCATCATTATCAACATCATTATAATCTTCATGACTGTGGATGTGGTAGTGTTGTTGTTGTTTTATTGTTTTCTTTAAACATCATACATTACCTCTGCCGTTGCACATCTCGGGTTGCCATTGCCAAGGACCAAATGTTTGCCCTTACATCATCCGTTGCACCGAGTAAATTGTTTCCGATCAGCTGCGTGGTAGGGCCAGAGTTTATATCTTGCGCCGCCCTTTTCAGCCCCTGCCTTTATGGACAACACGCCCCTGAGGGTAGCCATAAGCTGGTGGTCCATCTGTTGTTATTGCCCCACTACAATGGGAACTCCGCTGAAATTCGCACTGCTAGCGAATTTGTCCTGTTTGTCGGCTTCTTTTTTTTTACATAAAGAAACCCTTCATGTCCGAGTTTGACCCCCCCCCCCGATGTTTTCGATTATTTCCATGGTGTATGCACTGTATAGTACCAACGCCTTGTCTTCACGTAAGACGTACACGCTGTGTAATGAAAATGACCCCCCTCCCCGGCAACGCGGTCTAACACGCATGCCTACATCCCATCATACGTTCCTCGACGCTCCTAGAGAAAAAAATCGCAGTGGGGCGCCCCAAGTTCCATGGAATATCATGGGCGTCCACTGGCGAGATGGGGGCGGCTTGGGGGGCCATGTGCCCCCAAATTTTTCACGACCAAGAAAAAAAGAGAACAAGAAATAAAATGAAATGGAAAGGGAGAAATGGTATATTATTTTCTGAATAGTATGTCAATTTCTTTATAAAAAAAATAGATTTCTGTATTAAAAATGTCAAAAATTTTGCTCGCTTGCTTTGCTCGCTCGCATCCTTTTTAGAACTGTTGTTCCATCAGCCATTTTTGGCTGTGATCGTCATACCAGTAGGCCTATAAATGATCCCAGCTCGCATATTGCGCTATTTAGTAAGATACGGAACATCATCATGTTTTTTTTTTAATATTCCGTTTTCATAACCTATGAAAAAAAGTTTCAGCTTAGCTCCCCCATAATTTAATTGGCGAGATACGTATCCTTTTGATTAATTTCTGGAACGGATATCAAAATATTTTGAAATATTTTTTAAAGATGAAATGAAGGAGAATGAAATATAATACAAATAATACTACTACTACTACTTATAACAATAATGATAATAGTAATTATGATGAAAATAGTAATAATAATAATAATAAAAATAATAATGACAATAACAATCATCTGGTTATCTATAATGCGCATAAGACATTGTATGTATCTAAGCGCTTACACATTTATCACCCCGGTCATCATTTTAATCAGCTATTCCCGCACACAACGTATGCACATCCTCCACTCCCTGGGGGAGTGGGGAGTATCCCAGCCTGTCACCGGCGATGAGGCGCACACAATGCAGGACATGCAGGACAAGCTACAGTAACTTTCACATCTTACAATTTAGCACCAGGGTTGAGAATGGCAAAGTGTTGATTAACGACTTGCCAAAGGACGCTACACCAAGGTGGGATTCGAAAACACGACCGTTTAAGTACAAAGCCAAGAGTCAGAACTGCTACACCACACCACGACGCACAGTGGGCCAGAATGAACCCAAAGTGCGCCAAAACCCATTATTCACACATTTGTATGATTACATTTGGTAGACAAGGGTAATTTCACCCGTAGAATTCAATAAAAGTATTTTCAAATGTTGATGACGTCGTTAAAATACTGTTTTCTTATTGGCTGTTAACATTTGAGCAGAAATTACATGTTTCTAATTCTACAATAAGTTTCAAATTTTCAGAAATTAGTTTTAGATAAATTTCAGCAATAATTAAGCATATTAGCAAACAGCAAACACACAAACAGGCAACCAAACCAGAAAAGTCTGTGCTCGGAGTACAAATAATTCAATTGGTGACTTGAGTATCGCTTAAAGAGGGCGCCCTACCATGAATCTGGAATTGTAATTTTTCAAAGTAAAATTGTAAAAAAAAAATGAAAAGGAGTATTTTTATTCCCTGTGTACAATGATTAACCACACCTACATGAATTAAAATGGATTGATACCAGAAGTGGACAGTGAAATCTTTAAAATAATGATTCCAGTGATTCGATGCCGGGTCCTCTGCAGGTTAATCAGTAAAAGGCCCTACAAGGCCTACCAAGAACGGCGTATACAAAGTTATTCCGAATCAGAGTCTCTCTCTCTCTACTATCTCAACAACTATTATGTCTTTGGTGAGAGGATCTTTTAGCATACTTTGAACATCAGGGGGAAGAGGTTGTGATTGTTGTACTTTTAAAAACTTGCTACTAATCACAATGTCACCTGTTACCATTAGCCTGTGGGATACATATAAAGTCAATGAGAATCATAAACCAAACAATCCTTGAAATGATAATATACACTTCCTTCTTGATCGATACCAACAATTATAGCAAATTTAGAATGAGCCAAGAGATAAACGAATTCATAGGTGTATGTGAAGTTACAAACCCTTTGGGGGATAAATACTAATAATGATAATGCAACTTATACATGTAATAGAGCCCATGTACATCCCATCTCTGTCCTATATACATTTTCATATTTTGTCAGAAAACTGCGAGAGACCTATCACATCCCTAGTCATGTGTGTTTTATATAGCGATATACAGTAGCCTCTACTTGGTTAATGAACAACAAACCAAATATATAATCTTACCCGGGAATCTTACCTTAAGAATCAATCTTCTCAGTATGACAGCATATCAGATATGGAACACGGGATGGAACAGTTTGGCATCAAAATGAAGTTGCGTTACATGTATTATTATATAGTTAGTGGAATTGGAAATGAAATCTTGCCTTTACGTATGTTTAACGAAAATATTTTAAAGGCAGACACCAGTCACAAGAGCCACACACTTGAGCCAGACAACCCCCCCCCCCTCTCTCTCTCTCTCTCTCTCTCCCAGAACGCGACGGGGAGTTTGATGCAACGTTCGGAATGCGCGCCCATAATGGGACAGTAACTTGGAACGATTTTTGTGATAAATACGGCGAACATGTGGTAGGAAAATTTGTTATATCTCCAGAAAATGCACGTATATGCAGCAAAATTTGGTATCAGTGTAAAGCATGAACTATAACAAAGACCGCCATGGTATTTACAGCGCAGCAATCGGCAGCAATTTGTAAAAGAAATGCTCATGAAAAAAAAAAGCTAAACCCCCCCCCCCCATTGTCAAATGGTTTCGTCCAAAATTGCCTCTGAAGGGATTATCATTTTATCTTGAAAATCTTTGATCACTTAAAACAATTATTCATCAAAGAGCACCGTGAATTAGAAATAAATAAGGCAATCCGTTTTGTTAAAACAGTGAAATATCTAAAACGTGTCATTTACACATGCGGTAGCCGTAAAGAGTCATTTTCCGGTAACATTGAATAAAAATGGGCAACTAATATTCAATTTAATGGAGAAATATTCTACAGGTTCTTATCTTTGCTTAGAACATGAAAAAAACAAAATTTGTTTCATGACCAAAAACCAGTTTTGGCGCACTTTTGCTCTCTCCTGGCCCACTGTGCGACGGTTCCACTTTAAACTTTAGTCTTTAGTTAGGACTAACCCTTAAAAAAAAAAAAATAAAACTCCGCTTTTAGCGGCTGATCGGCGAAAATAAGGATGAAAATGTTTTTTCCACCCCCCAACCCTAGTGGCGAAAGCTTGGTCCACTCCTTGAATATGTCTCAAGTTCACGATCTCTAAATGTCCCTTTTCTGGTAAATAAACTCAAAAATATTAAATTAGCGCATCGCGCTCTCATTTCTTTTACGAGATATCCCCCCCCCCCCCCCCCGAGATATATGCTTCATGTTTACAATTGAAAAAAAAAACGTATAAATGTCCCCTTTCCAAGTCAATAACAGCTCGCGCTTCGTGCTCGCATTATAAATTCAGTTAGATGCGTATTGGGTTTCATGAATTTGTAACTATATTATTACTGGTATATATATTATTGTCTTTTAGAAATAACATTATTTGTTTAGACGTAATGAGGGAGATACATATTCAGTTATTAAAATATATTCATATTGTCGCTATTGCACAGAATAGAACAAAATACAACCGAAGTCTAGTTTTATAGTAATAATAATAATAATGATAATAAACAGTTCTTGTATAGCGCATATCACATTATGAATAATGTCTCTATGCGCTTCCAAATGACTTGGATATTATTACCCCAGCTGTAGCTTGGCAACCGTAATTACTAAGATTACAGCGCACACGCATTTCAAGGATTCAATTTCTGCCAGGTACCCATTCACCTCACCTGGGTTGAGTGCAGCACCGTATGTGGATGAATTTCTTGCTGAAGGAAATTACGCCACGGCTGGGATTCGAACCCACGACCCTCTGTTTCAAAGTCAGAAGACTAATCCACTGGGCAACAACGCTCCACAACGCTAGTTACTCACCAGTTTCGTAATGAGCCAACAAAAAGAAATGGAGGGGGCCAGACAAGGATGACATTTATTTTCCTTTCCTTTATTCTTTTTTTTTCATTGGTAGGGAGAATGGGGGGGGGGGAATCCGTGGCCCCTAGCACGCCCCTCCCCCATCTGTACGCCAGTGATGATCATACTTTCGTTTGAAACAAATTGAAAGAAAAATGGTGCAAGGGTAATTGGCCCAAGACGTAAATAAAAATTATTGATAAAAATATCAATAATTATAATGCTGATAAATATACAATAAATCAAGCAGTCACCAATGAAAATAAACAACGTGAAAGAACAAAACGAGAAAGAGAGAGAGAGCCCGCGCGAATGTATGGTGTATAAGTTGCTTGAAAATAGAAGAGATATTGTGTCCAGCACCCCCCCCCAAATTCTCTCCCCGCTCAAGACCGGAGTGAAACCAATGATAATGATATATGAACAAAAATCCAGATTCACAATTTCAATGAGGAGTGTGTCATTCCCCTTCTCCGTTACAATTTGTCAAGTGGCAGCAGCAGGGAGCTGCGATGATAGGGGGAGAATGAAATGAATAAAACATTAACGAATAACAAGAACAAAACAACAACAAGCAATTTGTATCATTGGAGAAATAAGATGTTCATGCGATTGTCGTATAATCGGAGCAATTTTCGGCGGAGAAAATTTCGGCAGAGCAATTGTCGCGGAGCAATTGTCGTATAATCGGAGCAATTTTCGGCGGAGAAAATATCGGCGGAGCAATTGTCGCGGAGCAATTGTCGTAAAATCGGAGCAATTTTCGGCGGAGCAAATATCGGCGGAGCAATTGTCGTATAATCGGAGCAGATGTCGGCGGAGCAATTATCGGCGGAGCAATTGTCGGCGGAGCAATTTTCGGCGGAGCAGATGTCGACGGAGCAAATATCGGCGGAGCAAATATCGGCGGAGCAAGTGTCGACGGAGCAAATATCGGCGGAGCAAGTGTCGACGGAGCAACTGTCGGCGGAGCAACTGTCCGGAGCAATTGTCGGCGGAGCAGTTGTCGTATTTTGCGTAGCAATTGTCGGCGGAGCAAATGTCGGCGGAGCAATTGTCATGGAACCAACAAATTCAAAACAGCCTTTAAAACCTGCTTATTTTAATTGTACCTTATCTCAACAAAGTGAACTCACCAACACATCTCTTTGTCTCCTTTATTTTCTGAAGCACATAGAGACATACACTGTACAGTATTTGTATGTGTTATGCACTATATAAAAACTGAGTTTTATTATTATTATTATTATTGAGAAAGCATCCAATAATAATGAATGTAAGCTATTTCACTCCATGCTAAATCGATGCTTGTTTGGTTATGTGCATTGATGACTTAGTTTTTCGTATAGAGTTGGCTTGTTAATGAAGTAACCTTGGTGACAGTCATGAGGTTACCATGCTGTGAGAAAAGAATGTATTCATTCTTGGGTGCTTTCACAATTTATGTGCAGAACTTAGCTTAATTAGTGCATGTACATGAAATCTGCATAAACTATAATAATGACAATAATATGGCCCATTTTTATAGCGCAGTTACTATATGTATATTCTCTACTGCGCTTGATACTTGGTATCATATTATTACCCCGCCTGTAGCTGAGATGCCATATAGGCTCTAGCATTCAAGCAATAAATCCTATACCAGGTACCCATTTACCTACCTCACCGGGGTTGAGTGCAGCACAAGGTAGATAAATTCCTTGGCTGGGATTCGAACCCGTGTCCCTCTGATTGAAAGACGAGGGTGGTAACCACTTGACCACAAAAACCCCTCTAACCATGGTTTCAAACCAAAGATTCGAATCCATGTGAATTGGGGCCAACAAGGCCTTCATAATAACAACCATTGATCCAAGAGTAATATCCTACAGTATGGTGGTGTGAGACCTGTGTTGCAATGGTCTGAATGGTGATATGTTAAACTACAGGTAAGCCATAGACATAAATAATTTGTGAGTACAAAAGAAAACCTGATCAAACACATAGTACATAATAGAGGGTAACCCATAGGAAATATAACTGCTTGCACAAAACATGCCAGGAATGGAACATTTAAAACAGTTTGCCATGTGTTCTTCATGTACTTCACCCTAAAAATATATTTTTTTGGCATCAAATTAGCTCAATCGTTGATGGGCCAAGATATTTAGTGTGACATATTGCAATATTTTGGCAAGACTATTACTGAAGTCTTTCAATTTTACAAGGTACTTTGTGATCATGTCAATTTCAATGTATGTAATTTTTGTTACATTTCTAATCTTTGTTACACTTTTGCTCTAGGTCATTAACCTTATGTAACTAAAAATGATTACATTTTTTTTCTAAGTGATGTTTGAATGGCATTTATTAAGAAAGAAAATCTAACATTTCCTACAAATAAAAGAAATATTCCAAATCAAACTAAAGCAACCTTATAAATGCATAAACACATGCCAAGTTTACCTAAACAACAAGATATTGAATATATTTAAAAAAAAAAGAAAACAAGCATAACACAAAAAATTAAGGACATATCAAATCTAGCAAAACAGACTTATTGTATTTTAAAAGTTCTTAATTACACCCCCTATAAAGACGGATGATAACCTAACTCATTTTTTTTCTTCAAAGGTTTATTAAACATATACATGTAGTAATGGATAATGGATTACACATGTTTATTATATGAGGGGGAAAATATTTCATATTATAGAATGCAAAATAAATGTTGATTGTGTGACTATTGGCTCATTTTAATGGCCTAAGAAACAATGTTGACATAATTTTTTTGTGAATATGAACAGAACATTACAATAACATAATCATGTAGGATTTTGAGGAAATTTCAGTGCTTTGCTTGTTTGATTTTTCATTTTTTTTAGATATTAAAATCAACATGTAGGGATGGATAAGACTTTTAATCATGGCTACCGAAATTGTATAGATATGAACATGTATGTGTGTTAATTTGTAATATTATTATACAGGTGTACATGCATATAAATGTATATAAACATGTATCAGAAGCGGTCCGTAAATATAGACTATAATGATGACAGACAGTAAAGTAGGATGCCTATTCTCTCTTGTTCTCGATATATATGACAATAAGTAATTCCATGTGTTGGATATAGACGAAAAGACAAAAGAGACAACATAGTACATCTTTGCGAGATAATGCATGAAGTTCCAACCAAAAGTTTATTCCATTGTATATTCCAAATTTTCGATGCAACCCCACGTCTTCTTCAGGGATATTGCAATATCTTGTCTTTGTAAGTTTCAAATTTTGTTGGCACTTAGATGCATTATCTCGCAAAGATGTACTCTTTGTCTCTTTAATTATTTATATATATCCTAACCTCTACTTGATCATTTGTGTGAGGAAGTGTTCTATTATGTGTACGACAGAAATGAAATATTGTATTTATAGTTTTGATATCTATTTTTTATACAAAATTGACTTGATGGAGTTTCTCCACACAGCATTGTTATAAAAGTATGGAATCTAGAGGCTTCCTTGCTTAAGATAAAAGTATTTTTGTATATTGGATTATGATAACAATGCACAAATGAATGTAAATGTTAATGCAATAATGTGTTTTTCTTGACTTATATTAAGCTTATTTTTTCTAGTTTGCTGCATTGTGAATGTGATTTCTTTTCATTTCTATTTCAATAATTTGTCCTCATCATCACTATCATTATTTCATTATCATTATTATTGTCAATTATGGCAATGGTGTTGTTATGGATATAGTTACAGGTACATGTATTTTATCGTTTTAAGTGTACTTGCCAAAAGTAATGAAAGCAAAAGTGATAAACTGTGCTTGAAGAGGTCCTTCCAACACTTTTTTGTTGTTGCATTTTAAGGTACTTTTACAAGTACACAATTATATATCCTGGTGCTAAAATAGGAAAGATTAATAAACAGGCCTTCGTCTGACATGCAAATGACAGTAATATAAAAAAAAACCTCTTCAAGATGACAATATTGTCAGTGAAGATTTGCATACAAGGGCGGGGAATGTAGCGACTGATCAACAAATTATTTATCAAGAGCAAAACTAGTATTAGATGTATTTCAATCTTTACTATCTATTGTTTGGGCATTGCAATGAGTGGTTTTGTGATATTTTGGCATAGCGATTCAAGGTTCTGTGACATTACACTCTGACAAAAATGAACATTTTGCATATCCCCATCTCTGAGGTAGCATAATAACGGAGTAAAAAAAAACAATATTGAAAGTTGGCTTTATGTTGCTCCATAATAACTTTTTTTTAAACCTGTTTTTCCCCTTTTTGGTAGTTTTCAAAATTCAATATCCAAATTTCACAGGGCTTATTATTATTTATTAATGTATTTGTGTTGGGGGTGCCTATCTAACATTGACTTAGTTTACTTAACTTCTCCAGTTTATCCAGCAAATTTTACTCAGAATCATCCCTGGTATAGTATGTCTTTCATCTCAAATATAGCGCTCTTATAATTTATGAAAATACAATTTACGTTTTAGAATGCCTACATGTACATGTGCATTGTAAATGATAAATATTATATGACACCTAGATAAATCCTTATCATTTGATTGGTTGGTCGATATCAATCATTCAGCCCATTTTACAATGATGTCATCAACCATGCAATGTTACATGTAGATCCATTCATCGTACAGTTTTGGATCCATACGACTTTGTCCATTGCACGCGCGCACCCAGATTGCAGGCACTCGTGTTTGCAGCGCGAATGTTGTATGTACGCGATAATCAACAGACCGAGTTTGCACTGCATGATCATATTTTGCCTCGAAATTCACAAATTTCATATGAAAAAATCTATTTTTAGGTGTCATATAAACCAAATAAATGAATGTTCTTTTCATTCGTGCAATGGACAGAATACTTCATTCGGTGAAAGATGAAATGAATGATCCATTCAACGAGGTGTAGCCGAGTTGAATGGATCATTTCATCTTTCACCTCGTGAAGTACATGTATTCTGTCCATTGCACTCATAAACATTCATTATATGTATGATATTAGACAAAGTACGATAACCGGATAATCGTTGGATATACATGTATATATATTCAAATACATGAATAGGCCATTTTTATTTTCACATGTCCGCAATACAAAGGGTGCATCAAGTTTTATACGGGTCATGCAGGCATTTCTGTACAATATGTTGATGTGATATTGGAATACTCCCCAGGGAGTGTGGTATGTGCATACATTCTATGCGGGCAAGAATTGTTGAATTGGCTGAGGTAATACTATAAGTGATAACTGACTGCATTATTTGTTATCTTGTCAAACAGGTTTTTTTTTTAAATCATGTATTTTCAGAAGACAAAAAAATGTGAATTTTTCTAATTTTATTCCAGACGGTCATTGAGAAAAAGATTTATTGAAAGAATGTTATGACCTTTGATTTATCTGTACTCTCAGGCCTGCACTGAGTGTACATGAATGTGCATCGCTCATACATGTACATGTAGAATGGGAATACATTGAAATCTGCATTTTTCTGCTCTGGAAAAGTAGATTTTGATAATCTTTGTACACTCCCTAGTACATCCTCTTTACCTCTTAGTTTAATGTCAACTTATGATGAGAATGATGATATGAAAAGAGGGGTAGATAACTATGCTTTTATATCAAGGTGCAATCATACATGTATTATTGCAATGGGAAATTCTAATACATGTACGTTGTAAGGTTTATTTTGAAATGCTAGGTTACAGGTTTTTGTCTCGCCTGCATAGCAGAGCGAGACTATAGGCGCCGCTTTTCCTACGGCGACGGCGGCGGCGTCAACATCAAATCTTAACCTAAGGTTAAGTTTTTGAAATGACATCATAACTTAGAAAGTATATGGACCTAGTTCATGAAACTTGGACATAAGCAGGATGTTCAGTCATACTTGATTAACCTTGAGTTTCAGGTCACATGACTAAGGTCAAAGGTCATTTAGGGTCAATGAACTTAGACCATGTTGGGAGAATTATTTTCAAAATCTTAACCGAAGATTAAGTTTTTGAAATGACATCATAACTTAGAAAGTATATGGACCTAGTTCATGAAACTTAAGCATAAGGTTAATCAAGTATTAGTGAACATCCTGCTTAAGTTTCAGGTCACATGACTAAGGTCAAAGGTCATTTAGGGTAAATGAACTTTGGTCAAGTTGGGGGTATTTGTTGAATTACTATCATAACTTTGAAAATTTATGGATCTAGTTCATGAAACTTGGACATAAGGTTAATCAAGTATTAGTGAACATCCTTCCTGAGTTTCAGGTCACATGGTCAAGGTCAAAGGTCATTTAGGGTCAATGAACTTTGGCCAAGTTGGGGGTATTTGTTGAATTACCTTCATAACTTTGAAAATTTATGGATCTAGTTCATGAAACTTGAACATTAGGTTAATCAAGTACCACTGAATATCTTGTGCGAGTTTCAGGTCACATGACCATGGTCAATGGTCATTTAAGGTCAATGAACTTTGGCCGTGTTGGGGGTATTTGTTGAATTACCATCCTAACTCTGAAGTTTATGGTTCTATTTCATAAAACTTGGGATATAAGAGTAATCAAGTATCACTAAACATCCCCTGTGAGTTTCAGGTCACAAAACCAAGGTCAAAGGTCAGTTAAGGTCAATAAACTTAGGCCATGCTGGGGTAATTGTTGAATTGCCATCATAACTTTGAAAGTTTATGGATAGAGTGAATGAAATGTGGACATGGGTGTATTTGACAAGTCTTAAGTCACCGTCATTATATGAATGGTGTTTTTGTGAATGATTATTTTATAGTAGTTTTCAATGTTAGCACTGCTGCTATATTAAATTGCGTAATGCAGGCGAGACTGCTAGAGGCGTTCCACTTGTTTATGTAATACAGTGTATGGGGTTTGTATAGGTGTATTGATGGAATTAATTACATTTACATGGATGAACAATTAATTCAACTTGTGCAAATCTAGATGCAAGTCCTGCAGGTTACATGTACTGTATATGACGTAAGTCATTATACCATATGAACAATGTGCACTACCTCCGTACTATTTTTGGACTAATCCTTTACTGACTTTGCGTTGCCGTCTCCTGAAACTCATCATGTCACTTATTAAAGGGGAAGTTCACCCTGACAAAAAGTTTATTGTAAAAATAGAAGAAGAAATAATAAAAATACTGCTGAAGGTTTGAGAAAAATTCATCAAAGAATTAAAAAGTTATTAGAATTTCAATTACTTGATTTGTGACGTCATATGCGAGCTGCATTCCTACATAGCGAATGGTAAAAAATCAATGAAATGTCATTTTCTCAGAAAATTGAAAATGGTTTTCACTGTACCTTTTGTATACCAATAGGCAAATCATTTCACATCCGATCATGAATAGAAAACAAAATCATCAGGAACCATACAAAATTTGAAATTCATGCATTTTATATTACATAACATATGGGGCAGCTGCTCGTTTATGACGTCACAAATACAAGACTTTGAACTCTAATAACTTTCTTAATCTGTAACGGATTTTACTCAAACCTTCACCAATATTTTTTATTATTTTTTCTGCTATTTTTACAACATAGTTTTCTTCAGGGTGAACTTCCCCTTTAATTGCTTAAAAAAGGAACGGTAGTCACCTTAATCTCACCATGTCATTTATTGCTTTTAAACTGGGCATGGTGAAAACTTATGCAGCTGCTTTGGATGCTACATGTAATTAATCATTAACTTTTAAGTTATCATTTACAAATAAAAATGTTAAATATGCAAATTGTTTACTTAAACATGCAATAAAATAAGATACAGGTATATCTCCAAATCTGCTTTATTGAGGTTGTTCTTTTGTTGCCAATTTAAAGAGTCTTCTCTAGTGTTAATATTTTTTGGCAAGCAGTCTAAATTGACTAATTTTTGCAATTACATTTCTTTCACATTTTAATAATGATTAATGTTTTCAAAGAAATTAAAGTTAATCTGTCATTTTCATATTTTCTTCTCTTCTCTTTTTTGGGGTTTACTTCTTTCCTCTTCATTTTCTTTCGTACTGCTGACATTCATCATATTCATTTGGACTCGTTCTTACTGTATGACACCAAACCAAAATTAACACCGAGGCATAGATCATACTGTATTTTATTGATGTGCACACAAATTTGTACAAAGAAAATATACAGATAAAATCCTATTATAGCCAAAAATATACAAGAACATAAAACCTGAAAGTGATTCTAACATAGAACAGATACCCTTAAAGGGATGGACCGGGCTGAAAATATTTATATCTCAATAAATAGAGTAAAATTCACAAAGCAAAATGCTGAAAATTTCATCAAAATCGGATAACAAATAACGAAGTTATTGAATTATAGAATTTATCAATATTTTGTGAAAACAGTTATATGCACATCATCATGAATATTCATTAGATGGGTTGATGTCATATCCCCAATTCCCTTTTTCTTATATTATTACATGAAATCATAATTAATTCATTTTTATCATACATGGGTAAACGATGTGTCTCCATTATGATGAAATAAGTTGCGGCAATAAATAACTAATGCACTTAATCGGTTGTCGATCCAATTGTTTAAGTTCTTGGTAGAAAATTTTTCAATAACCTAATTTCATATAATAATATATAAAAGAACAAGTGGGGATATGACATTATCAGCCCACCTAATGAATATTCATTAAGAAATGCCTAGAACTGTTTCACCAGAATAATGCAAATATTTAAAATTCAATAACTTTGTTATTTGTTATCCGATTTTGATCATATTTTCAGCATTTTGCTCTGCGAATTTTACTCTATTTATTGAGATATAAATATCTCTAGCCTGGACCATCCCTTTAACAAAAAGACACACAATTGATCAGTGGCATCTTTCTACATGTATATGAAATAAGTTACTCTTGCCAATTTAGTCAATGAAATCTAACATAAAAGCTGAAGTTTTTTGTATCATAAGAATCTAATAATTCATCACCAGAAAATTTGGAAAAATGAGTATGCATCTAGCTTGAAAGAGATACATGTAAGCTTAACACAAAAAACAATGTGATTTAATTTTTACATTATATATTAGTAATGCTTATTAGTGAGTACATGTATAACCCTGTAACACAAGGCATACATGTAAGCTTAACACAAAAAACAATGTGATTTAATTTTTACATTATATATTAGTAATGCTTATTAGTGAGTACATGTATAACCCTGTAACACAAGGCCTAGCAAGCAATCATAGCTGCTCTGTAAGACTAATTGCACAAAAAAATCAATATAATTAATATCAATCATTTCCAAAATCTCTAATATCAATCAGTAAGTCTTGTGTTACAGGTCCAATATCCCTTGTTGTTCCTGATGCCAGATAGCTGCTTAATATGTTAATACCATCATTTTAAAAAGTACAATATTGTCTCAACTGCATTAAACTAATTTTTCTTCTTCTATTGTAAATAAATGAAGTAATAACATTAAACAGAAGCCAAGATTATGCCTTTGTAGACTATTATTGTTTGTTCCTTTTGAGTTTCAATTATGTCATGCACTGTAAAGCATATTTATTAATGCTCTAGTGCACATCAAACTAAAAAAAAAAAATCTAATACTTTGGGAAACTATTTTTATTTCTTTTCGTTGAATGAAACATGGGTTTAGCAGCTTTCATTCTTTAAAAATTATTGTTTTGATGCTTAGAAATCAACCTCTCGAACTGCATAGAACACCAATATTTATTTTGGCAGACTTGCTGGTTTTGAGCGAGGTGTTGATGTTAGTTCTGAGGAGTCATGGGTTTTTCATCTATAATATATTACTACATGTACATGTTGCTCAGAAATTCACATGGAAGACTGGTATTTCAGAAGAGTATTCCTAAAGACATCTAAAATAGTAGTGCAATGATTTCCATCAAAATATAGTTACCAATATTTGGAACGAGGAGGGCTGAACTTCTTTAAAAAAAAAAAAAAAAAAAGTAAATACAATGTTTAAAGCCCCTTGCACTTTTGCATACCAGTTAGTTTTCAGGAACATAGGCAGTGACATGAACTTCTTGCCCATTGGACATGCATAAAAACTGTTAGATACGACATGTCTTCAAATGCATTATTCTAACAAAAATACAAGTATAGTCATATAAATCATTAAATGCTGTACACTAAATAATAGTAAAAAAAGATTGACTAATAAGGGAATGGGATATCATAATTAAATACCTTGGTTTAAGTAACCCAACAGTATTAAATGGTTTTTAAAAAGAAATTATACAAATGTACGGTAACATAAAACAAAAACAACTGCAAACCACTGTCACAAACATAAATGTGCTGTACAATTAAAAAAAAAGAATAAGTTCATGGGTTGTCATTATAATGATGCACAGAGTTGTACATATCTCCATAGGATTATATATGCACATTCAAGGTACATGTAACTATATCCCTGCATAACGTAAATGAAAATAAACCCTCTATTCCACATTTCTTCCCAACATCATGCCACTAAAATTCTACACTAAAAGAAACAATGAAACAAATTAAATTAATGAGGGTAATATGATAAAATAAATTGTATTGTAAACATAATTTGACTGAGATAAATGTTTTATTTGCAATCAAAATCTTTTCAACCTAATGACCCTATTCTCTCTCTCTCTAAAAAAAAAAAAAAAAACATACAAGATTCAGAAGAGAAAGCTTTTTGAAAAAAATTATATAAGCTGCTTTTCCAGTTGTTGACCGTTCAATGCATAAGTCTTGACCAATCGCCTTTGAGATCCCAGTGGACCCTGTACAAATAGATAAGAGTTACAGAATTCGGTGGCCAACAGTTTAACTCACTCACTGCCTACTAAAACATACAACACCTAAGGCGAGTAAAAAAAAAAAACAGTATTAAACAAACTTGTTAAACAGGACAGAACCCGTTATACCACAGTCTATACTTGAGGTAAAACAAATACAGGAAGATATGTCTGTAATATATGTAATACTTGTCAGTGCTTTAAAGCTAAATACATGTATCTCTTCCATAAAGATACATTATAATCTGTACTGTATTTAATGTACTGTATTGCTAAAACATTTTCTTTTTTCTTTAAATGTGTATCATATTTAATTGGAACTCACATTGCACTCATTATTCCCTTTGAAAATGCAATACAGTAGTATTCTGATTTTGTTTTATATATACTACTGTACATCTATGGTTTTGAGTCTGAAATGTAACACCTGCAAGCTAAATGTAACATGCATTTCTCACATGAAATAATAATATAATTGTTGGTACTCCAGCCACAAAAAAATGAATATTTTCACCAGAATACATCATTTCATGCGAGCACAGCAATACTTTCAGTCAAGGTCAGAACGTGGTCTGAAGTCGAAACCATATCGGAATTATTACTGAAAACATCGCTGTGTGCAAAGCTAGACTGCATTCCTTATCCAAGACAAAAATGAACATTGCAATATCAACTGCTTCCCTCCCATCCACCCTCTTTTTCTTCCAATTTAAAGGGGAAGTTCACCCTGAATAAATAGTAAAAAATATTGGTGAAGGTTTGAGGAAAATCTGTTAAAGAGTAAGAAAGTTATTAGAGTTCAGTTTTGGATTTGTGACGTCATAAACGAGCAGCTGCCCCATGTGTTATGTAATATAAAATGCATGAATTTCAAATTTTGTATGGTTCCTGATGACTTAATTTTGTTTTCTATTCATTATCGGGTGTGAAATTATTTGTATATTGATATACAAAAGGTACAGTGAAAACTATTTTCAATTTTCTGAGAAAATGACATTTAATTGATTGTTTACCATTCGCTATGAAGGAATGCTGCTTGCATATGACGTCACAAATCAAATAATTGAAATTCTAATGACTCTTTAATTATTTGATGAATTTTTCTCAAACCTTCGGCAATATTTTTTCTGCTATTTTTACAATAAACTTTTTGTCAGGGTGAACTTCCCCTTTAAATGTAGTATGAAGCGCGAATACGGCAGGGTTTAAACGACTACCAGTGCATGATTTCTCAAGTGATGACATGCCAAAGGTGAGCTCTACATGTACATGTATATAAGTCTGATCAACCTCGCTCTCTTCATGGCAGTCATGTATTAAAAAAAAAATCTTTTAAATATTTCAATTTTGGGAAATTACAAATTAGTTGCTTTGGTAGCAACATAAATATTTCTATTTATATACAGTATGATATAATCTGAATTATGATAAGCTTTGTACTGTTACTATTTCTTACCAATTCAATATTCATGCAAAACGAATTGAGGTTTACATGGAGATACTACGAAAAGATAGAAATCATACATTTGAGAGAGAAGTGAAAAAATAATGATCATAAATATTTTTTTGTTCATACATGTATAAATATTGTTTAGAAAACAATTCAATTGCCATGATACTGTATATCACTTCCATAATAATCTTTCACTGAAATTGATTGGAGAATTCAGTATATTTTTCAATTTCAAACAGTCATAAGGAGAATATTAGATTCTTAGAAAAATAATTTATCTATACACATCTACAGTATCACACAAGATATATGTAAGTACTTAGACGAACAACCTTTCTTCATTACTACAGAAGGTCAAAAAGAATAATATCAGGTATAATGCGATACGTAGTAACAGCTACTTTTAAGTATGTATAACCAATGAGGTACATGAACATCAATTACAAAAAAAGAAAGAAATTGGAAGATTGTTACATGTATATACCTGATTACTCAGAGTTGCCCAAAACATCACATTGAATATCATGCTGAACATCATCATGAGCAAAACAGAGCTACTGTATATACAGTGCGTCTCAGAATAAAGGAAACCGGGATTCCCATATCTTTTTTCTTCAAACAAAAATGAATTATGATATTTCATTACTGTACATCATCATACAATTCAATTCAGTGGCGGACCGTGACCCGGAGGAGACAAAGCATTGGAGGGGCACAGCATTGTTCACAAACAATACAGTGCCCCTCCAATGCTTTGTCTCCCCCGGGTCACGGTCCGCCACTGATTCAATTAGTTATCTATATT
Organism: Lytechinus pictus; assembly: GCF_037042905.1. Lineage (NCBI taxonomy): Eukaryota > Metazoa > Echinodermata > Echinoidea > Temnopleuroida > Toxopneustidae > Lytechinus > Lytechinus pictus. The sequence continues at coordinate 22,564,845 of NC_087256.1, forward strand.
TTGATTCATGTACCTAATATGAGACGAACACTTCATGCGTTAATAAGCAAGACGAGTTTGAAATTCTAATGTGAAAATCAGGTTGCGCTGAAAAGTTGAACAAGATTGGTTCATGGTACGACCACCGTGCTTATTCGATGGGCTCATTAGCATTTCTTTTGTAGTCTGTGTTTAGTTTTCCTCACCAATCCCTGAAACGAGAATGGATTCAGATTCACATGTGAGTTTCTGCGCAAATCATTCCTGACATGCCTCAATATTTATTGCTTTTAATCTGCCATGCACGAGTAATTTCCAAAGATGTTGGTCTCATATTAAAGAAGAGATTCCACTCTTACTATAAATACTAAATTTATAGTAAAAACATATTCAATAATTGAGAAATATGTCTCTGAAAACGGGTTTCCTGTTTTGAGGGACGCACTGCATATATAACCACCTGACAAATATCACCGACAACATATGAGACATAAGATCGACACTAGCCGGCCACCGCTTTTGGTGGGAAGATGGTATAGTTTCATGAAGACTTGTTTTAAAAAAAAAGCATGATTTCTATAACAAATGTGCTATCGGCCAATCAAATTGGCCGATTTCAGTTGATTTAATTGCTATTGTGATTTTTTATTACAAGTGTTATGATATGGACCCCAGGATCCTTTTTCTTAAAGACTTACACTGTATTATACTAACAAATGCATTATCAGCCAATCAAATTGAAGGATTAAGTAGATTTGAACTGCTATTGCAAATTTGTTCTTACAACAAGTTTATTGAAACGGACCCCCAGGGCCCCGTTTCTTACAGACATATTACATTGATATATATTGACAAATGCACAATTTCTATTTAACAACTTTACACAAGCCAATCACATTGATGAATTTCAGTAGCTTTTAATTGTTATTGCAAAATTGTTATTGCAAATTTGTTGTGATAACAAGTTTTATGAAACGGGGCCTCAGATCTTGTCTCCATGCTTGTTCTATGGTGTCCATCTCAAGGTCAAAGAAGCAGAGAGAAAGTAGAGCTCTGCACTTCACATTGAAGGGGTGGGGCAAGGATTATCCACATTTTGATGTTTAGATAAACAAGTATCATATACAGTGTATGTAGAAAACACTAAAAGTAATAATAAATTACAAGCTCATAACACCCCCCTCTCCCCAACCACCAACTATGCTACTCACATGTTTCCTTCAAGATGTTCTGGGACCCATTTCATAAATCTTGCAATAAAATCAAGTTTGAAGTAAAAAGTTAAAAGCTAATGAAATCATTAAATATTATTGACTGATAGCTGATAAAGCATTTGTCACTACAAGGACCTTTTCACACGTGAATCTTGAATCATCATTGTAATGATGATTACTATAATTGTAATCATGACTGTGATTAGCGTTCGTGATTCTTATCATGTTCTAGTTTGGTTTCACACGTGCAAAATATTCGTAATCAGCCTTATTTATCACTGGAATCATCATTCAAATTACGATTTTTTTTTACCGTGTGAAAAGGGCGGAAGTCTGTATGAAATGGGACCCAGGTTATTTGTTACCACCTTCTAGTTAAAGAGAGAATCTGATAAATGTTGCTCAAATTGGGCTGTGCATAGAGAGTTAATCAGATAATTTCTTACCCGTAGATGTACATGCATAGGTACGAGGATTGAAATGTGATTATCAAAATGTCTTTCATTAAGTCGTTTTCATGAATAAGATGACCTCTTGCCTTGCTACCCCAAAATAAAAGTGGCTCATCATGGTTGCCACTGCTAAGTTTTAAAGATGATTGTCATACTTCAAAAGTTATTTGTATGGAGAATCAAATCTCCATGTATGTAAGGATTACTGTGACCTTGACCTTTGACCTTGTGAACTCAAATCTAGCAAGTTTCACAAAGCCCTCAATGGCCATATTCAGACTTCTGCGATCATGAAAAATACCTTGAATTATCACACATTCATATCAATTTGAACCAGGAAAAGTTGCCATATGTAATGAGCACACAAGACATTTCTATTCCCATGGCATAGAGCAAGAAAACATCCATTCTGAGGGTAGAATACCAAATCAGAAAATATCAGGTATTTTCCCAAATTACACAGGTGTAAATACATCCGGGGGGCATTTTATGAAACAAATAGAGATTTTCACCGACTACTTGTTACAAGCTACTGAATCCTTGCATCTCATTGGCTCAGAGCAGTGAAATCACTAAAGGCCGCAGCACACCTTAAGATTGGTCTGTGACCCGATTTTGGAGAAAAAAACGTAGTAGAAATTGATGCTCATATTGAGACATGGAATATCTTACTGCGTAATGTTCTAAATCATTGTACGAATACCTATGATAGAATCTTTTACTATGCTATCATCCTTATTAGAATAAAAGCAAATTTAATGTCTAGTCGTAATATCGTCATAGCAATCATACGATTGGCTATGATTTGAACCTAAAAATAAAAAGATACTTTACATTCACATTCTCAGAAAATGAGCAAAATGCAGTTAGTTCCAAAGTCTGATCGTGGACCAGGCGTAAGGTGTGCGGTGGCCTTTACAAGGTGCTTCAGGGGCCCGTTGCAGAAAGAGTTGCAATCAATCGCAACTCTAAAAAATCATGCGCAACTTGATATTCAACCAATCAACAGCACGCATTTGGGACTTGCGATTGATTTTTTGACTTGCGTTTAAACGCAACTCTTTCTGCAACGGGCCCCAGGAGCGCTACCCAAGATGGTAAGGACAGAATGCAGTAGTACTCAGCATACAGGGCTCGTCTAGGAAAAATGTTCTTGAGTTGTTCAGTAAATCACGTTCTGCGTGTTGCTGCCGGAATGTTGTCTGCTGAAGTTGAGGATGGCGTCCGCAGCGTTGCAATGCTCAGAACGCAAGCGCTTGTACCTGGTGTGGAATCCGAGGACGTAGATGATGGCAGCGAGGGAGGCGTAGCCAGCATAAAACAGCATTGTCACTGCAGAATGGGAAACATATAGAAAGTGATGAGTGCATTGCTATCAGGGATGAAGGGTTCAAAATGAGAAAAGAAAATATTTAAATAAAATCAAAACCTTTACATCAGATTTATCACAAAACAAGTCTAAATTCTTCATATATACAAGGTTTTGAATTAGCTATGTAGTTAAACTGGATATGACGAGGCCAACAACAAGAACTAAATCAACTATAAAGGGCTGGATTTAGAAACAACATTGCATTGACATTAAAGAAACTATGTTAAGTACTGTAAATAATTCAATGAACAACAGGGTATGTGTATTTCCTTGATAAATATTTCCTTCTTAAAAAAAATATATATCTAGACAACAAAAATATCGAATCTGAAGAGTCTGATTCTGTGTATAAAACATTGTGTGGCATTTCCAAAAGCAAAATTACTTTGTCCTAATTGTTTGATAAAAAAAAACTTCTTGAAAGAATCTTCCGTACCATTTATCTTCCATTTATCTTTGCTTACCAGTCATGTCTTGTGATACTGCATCGCCAGCATGTAGGTCCTCCATTATTCCTGAATCATCTTGGAACAGAGACGCCACGGTGGCAGAAGGCACTGTAGATGGCACCTTGCAGGAGTTTGAGAGTTGTTCTTGGGATGTCAGAGGTCTGGCTAACCATTCAGCAGATAACATGAGCAGGAAACCTTGAACCTGACTGCAACATGGTAAAACAACAAGAGTAGTGGAAATGATTGGATCATACATGTATTATTAAACATATCTTGGAGCTTTAATAAAGAAATACGTGCCATAGTGACAGAAGGAACAATAGACGCTCCATTACTCCTGTGCGACCTTTGAAAATGAGAGGCATCAGGCATTGTAAGTGATCTTTGTTGGAGTGTAAAGAGTTGTTCTTCAAGCCTTTGTGGTCAAGTGGTTCTGACTCTCGCCCTTCAAACAGAGGGTCATTGTTCAAATCCTAGCCATGGCGTGTTTTCCTTCAGCAAGAAATTTATCCCCCACTGTTCTGCACTCGACCCAGGTGTGGTGAATTGGTACCCGACAGGACTAATTCCTTGCATGCACTGAGCACCAGTGATGGTAGCTTGAGCGAAAGCCGGGGTAAAAATAGCAGCACTTTGTATCCTAGATCGTGCTATTATTATTATCATTATTTTATTATTATTAGAGGTCTTACTAGCCATTCAGCTGCTAATAAAAGAAGGGAACCTTAAACTAGACTGCAGCATGGTAAAACAATCAGTGGAATAGTGTTCATACAACAAATACAGCTTGGCAAGAAGCTCAAAGAAAGATTCTAAATTTAGAAAAAGGACCTGCAGGTGGCTCCTTGCTGAGATTTAAGAGTTGTTCTTGAGATGTTAGAGGTCTGGCTAACTATTCAGCTGTAACATGATGAGCAGTAAACCTTGAACTTGCCAGCAACATGGTTAAACAATGAGAGTGGTGGAATTATCATGGTATGCTCAATATAAGTATATAGAGGTGAGCTTAAAGGGGAAGTTAACCATCATTTTGGTGAAGATTTAGCAAATATCGATCGAAGATTAACAGAGTTGTGATGTTATGTGAGCAAGCCTTACATGTTACTTGGCGGTGACTATTTTTGCTACCCGCAGGTCGCCTGCACTGACAGTATCTTGCATGTATCTTGCATGCAGTTGCCCACAGGAGTGCACACAAGTCTGTTTTGCACACACAGAAAAGTTTTGAACAAGCCCTCAACTTGTTGCGGGTGATTTCCCCCAACTCACCAGCAGCAGGGCTTGAACGGAATTACATGACAGGGCCTAAATGATATTTTATTGATTAAACACTAAATGACTTACCCAGACATGATGAGGAACCCTGCACTTGTACCCTCAGACACCGGATATGTCGCTTCTACGCCTAGTTCTAAGGAGACTGGGAACTGGGCAAAACCAAAGAAGCCTAAAACTCCACACACACCAACAATAGCTGCAGGTATATTGGGATATCTTGTTACCTGGATAGAATAAAACAAAAACAGAAAAATTAATAAAAATGGATCGAAATAGAAGTCTTATATAGAAATACTCTAAAAAATCATTTTGCCCAACTAATCATGAACCCGGCAGCCACTGTGCAGCGCCAGATCGACCTTCCGCTACATGTATCTCCAAAAAGGGTAGCAACAATTCCCATCTTTTAATGTCTTTTTGGTGTTAAATGGCCAGGGCTTGAACTCCCAACATCTCAGTTGTGAGATGGGTGCTCTATCAACTGAACCAACACATCTGTATCATAGGAAATATTTGTCACAAAGAACAAAATCCTGGTAAAAATGCACAATGTTTTAATAAAAAGACTAGTGCTTTCAGGAGAATAATAAAGCGGAGGAAGCAGCTTTTATCTTTTTCCTTTAAAAATACCAGCAATATGTATGATGCAGAAGACTACGCGCAGTAGCTTCAAAGTAGCCATCAACTCTACACTCTGGTCTTGCATTAACTAGTAATGTAAATATCTGAAACTTTATGTCATAAGCAAGTCAAGTATATGGTACAAATACCCTCACATAAAGCTATACTGACTGCTCATTCACGTGTGCAACCCCCAAATCGGGGAATGGCTTGAACTCCCTTGAAATAAGACAAACATAATCGCAAGAGACTTTCAATCAAAATTAAAAATTGGATTTGTCTGTTTCGTACATCACAGTGATTAAGAGTACTTGCAGCCGAATAGAATATATATTGTCTTTCCAAATGAATATCTTAACATTCAATACTAAATTCATCCTTATGATCAGTTTCTTTGATTTGTACTGCAGCGTCTCTGAGAAGCCGACAAGGAAAGCAAGAGATCTCTAAGTACTCTACAGCATTGTTTAAATTTGCATTGAACAATAAAAAAGAAGGTGAATTACGCCTTTGTTAGACAAAGATGATAAAATTAGATTTGAATATGACATATCTACTGTACATGCCTTTTGAACCCTGGAGCAATATAAACTAAAGAGGGCAGCAGACTTACCACTGATAGAGCTACTATACACACAGCACAGAGGGAAAAGGAGACCTTAGCAACGAGAGCAAACTTCTTTGTCCTATCAACGTATACCCCGGATACAAATGCTCCCACGATGCCACTGCCTATGAGGACAGCGCCGCATATGCCTGAGAAATTCTGTAACAGGGGAAATGTATAAATAATGGTCATGATAGAATATACAAATACAAACAAACAGAGCTTGGAATTCATTGGACCTTGATATAAAGAAAGAATGACAGTAGAGAGGTTTAGAGTAGCACTCTAACTCAGACGGCAGATGCATACTGGCGATTTGCATTCTAGTGCCCTGCCGGTGTAAACTTCAGAAGGTTCACAAGAAGGTTCAAATAATACATCATTGAGAGCACTTGTAAGAATTACATGCACGAGGTACCTTTAAACAATTCGAGCATCCCTGAGACATAGCCTAGGGCTTTTGAACTGTAACGAGCATGAGTAATAATTCTAATGCCAAAGCAAAATGATATGTAATATCGAATACAGGATAGCAACATTGGCCATTGTTTTTATGTGAATTTTACTTGTGTATTATTAGTCAATAGAACTACATGTAGTCATTACTATCAGTCACAAACTTTTCCTTTTAGCCATAATAAATGACTGACCACATAATATATATGTATTTTAGTCAAGTATTTGATATAAAGGATCCATAATGAAGGAAAAGCCGTTTGGTTGGACAATATCTCAAATTGTCACTGAATAAAATACTCGCTCAATATCTTGCATAAAATCACTTGTAAGCAAATGTAAGAATGAATAAAAATCAAACAAAGCAAAGTGGAAGCAATCTAAATGGCCCACAAAAAACTCTGAGCTAAGAAAAAATTGAGCATGTCTTTATTGAGTGCCATTTTGGTAAAATAAAAAAGAGAACTTTGTTACTGTGTATATGAAAAGGCACTTTATTAAAACAAGGTTGGCTTTTTCACATTATCAGAAATGTAACTTTACGTTCAAGAAATATATTCCTTCCCGGGAATATAATGTTCTGCTGCCTTGTTTTACTGCAGTGTGCAAGTACTATATCACTTCATTATAAACTACAGTGATATACATTGTATGAGTACACACAACATCTCAATAATGACAATGATGATGGTGATGATGATGATCATGATGATAATAATAATAATAATAACAATAATACCGTAATAGCTAGTTTCATAGTGCTTTTCCCATAACGGCTCAAAGCGCTTATATACAGCACATTATTACCCTGGTCATTGGATTTATTTCAATCCCACACAAAAAGTGCACAATCTAAATAACTTAGTACAGTCTTACAGTATTCTATACTTACATCACTGTAGCCAATGGGGCATAAAACCTCCTCTATAATAGTTATGATGGAGTTAAAAACTGCTAGTCCAGCACCAAAGACAATAAATAGGACCCAGAATGCTTTGACACATATGATCTGAAAATGAAAAGTAAATTTTTTGTTATATTGCAGGATAAAATTCATGTTTTACAGTATAGTGTTATACTGGTACCGAGGTACCTAACAAGAATCAATGGAAACTGTTAAAAAATAACAAACTGAATTAACATGTGAGCTTGAAATGCAAAATTCAATGCATGCATTCGTTTTAACCCTAAATCTCCCGGGTATTTTGATTCTTGTCATTCTCGGGGGGGGGGGGGGCATTATGGCCCCCCTTAAGATCTCATGACGAAATACCTCCATTTGATTACACTATACCCCATTTTTTCTCAATGAATTCTGTTCTCCGAATACGAAAACCATACTGCCCCAGGCATGCAATGTAATTATCAAAACACCTGTTTCTTGACCTCGGTCCGAAGATAACACAACATCCCGAGTGCGGTCCGGGAAAACATGTCGCCATTTTTTATTCACTTACTTTCCTTATTTCGAGGTTGATTTTCTTCGTTTGAAATTGAAAATGGGCTAGCATTGAATTTCTGAATACAATATGCCTTTGAAAACGTGATTAAATATCGAATACAATAATTTAATTCCGAAGGTCCTTCTACAGGCAGAGAAGACTTACGTAATACACAGCTGTTGTTTATCATTTTGTCCTTGGCTCAACGCTCATAATCTGGCCTGTGGGGATTACCTGGCCAAGCGGGGTTGATCAGGCGGGTGTTTCATAAAGCTGTTCGTAAGTTAAGAGCGACTGCATGGTGATCATGTCTTGCGGTAAATGGTACAAACCATTGACGATGATCACCAGTCGTTGTTAAAGTCGCTCTTAACTTACCAACAGCTTTATGAAACGACCCCCAGGGCTTGGAAATGATGTTTTAGATTTTCAAATGCAAAATGGGGTGAAACACCGCAGTTTGCCATCTGATCTGCGGTCCGTTTTCAAACGGGGGTAAGACGTAATGTCAGCTGCGGATTGCGCGATCACAACGAAAATTTGCATGATGGTAGATAATGACGTAATCTACGCAGTTGCATTGGTAACTTTCACTGAATTCATATATTTTTATTTTATATGAATTAATTACTGTATGCCTATTTATTCATGAAATCATACTTTTTGCTCCGATTCACTAAACAAAGCTCCTAGAATGCTATTTTTGGGTGAAAATATTCTTTAAAGCATTCCTAACAATTGTGAATGAAAAAAATTCTGGTACCAAGACCGATTTCTTATGTATTTTATTGTTTTTTTAATTTCTTATGTATTTCTTTGTTTTTTTACTTTTTGTTTTTTATTGTTTTTTTGATGGAAATTGTTCCAGACATAATTCTGATCATAAAAAAGGCAAAATTAATTAAGTTTAATCAGTAAAAGTAGAAATAATGATATATTTATGAATTTTTGCTAATACACAATCTGCATTGGATTTGTACATGAAATCACGTTTATGAGCAATTTGGGGTCTGACATGCACTTACATAATGTTGCGTAATGTTGTAACCGCGTACCTGGGCATCACAAATTTGGTCTCAAAATTTGCGCGAGACTTGAAAGTAAAAAGTTAGTGAGCGGCGAGGTCAAAAAATTTTGCGCAGCAGATATATCGCGAAAATTGTCGAGGGGGGGCCATTATGGAGAATTAGGGTTAAACTGGACTGCAGTAGTATGTACCACTGTACAAGATACACTTAGTGCACATTAAGGATTTCAATATTGGTTTTAAAGCTTGTTATGATGTTGATTTAACACCAGACACTGCACCGTATCAATAACGCTATTAAACACTGATCTTGAAATCACCCAAAAATAGACTGGACTAAAAAGAAATTCCGAATACATTATGTTTGTTTGTTGTTTATATGATATGCTTCACCCTTTAAAGCATGCTACACATGTAGACATTACATACTAATGCAGCAAAACAACACAAACGCACACACACCCACCCACCCTCCCACACACATCAACAAAGTCAACATGTTATCCTGCAATTAATAAGATAAAAGACCTTTAGTCTCTATTACAGATAAAAAAGGTTTAAGGTTGCTGATTTTGAAAATGCTGAAATTTTATTTCATGTTAATTACAGAGGATATATGTCGATGACAAGGGAAATTTTTTATCATGTCAACCATGTTACTTTTAATAAGAGCTTGAGAATTGTATTTCCTGAATCACATCTGGCAAGTACCCCCCCCCCCCTATTCAGAGCCATAGTCAATATTTTAATGTAAATATGACGTCCATACACAAGTGTGTCCCCCCCCCCCTTGAGAGTCACAGCAAATATTTTTAATGGAAATATGTCGTTCATACACAAATGAGGACCTTTTTTCATGGAACAAAAGGACCTTCTGTTATAATGAAAACCTTCTTTTTTCCTTTTTTTGCTTGTCAAATTTAATGTGGGATAAAATGACTTCATTTTTAGTGAAAATCTTTTGTTTTTGCTTGTCAAATTTTCTTAGGGTAAATATGCCCCCCCCCCCCCCCTTTCAGAGAAACCTGGGTCCTCCCCTGTCCTGAATATACTGATCTTCAAAAGTAAGAAACTTTAAATAATTAAATGTATCAATTAAGTATAAAATGGTAGGTGAAAGCTTTTGATCATGTTATCCCATATTCAATAATAAATATTCTATATATGGAGGTAACACACGTATATTTCAACATCAGATACATGTATGTCGCGAATGTCAATTGGTACAAGCGTCAATGATCGATCACACAGAGAGTGAAGTTGGCTCAGTTGGTATTTAACGCTTGTTGAACCAAAGGTCATGGGTTCAAGTCTACCACAGGCAGATGACTGAAGCCTGCATTGTGTGTAAACGTCTCTCCCCTGTTCCATACATGTAGATGCAGGTTATGTGAGAGTGGAAAATACTCCGTCCCTCAGATAGGACATTAAGTGGAGGCCCCGTGTAGAGGAGAGTCACCACCTTTGCATGTTAAGAACCCACTGCACTATTTGTATAAAGAGTGTTTTGTTTTTCAGCTCATACAATATTTCTTTGCATCCCACTCAAGGCCATCCAATATTCCCTAAATAATAAATGGAATCAATCATAGAGATCAGACCAGCAATCAATTACTATCAAAGCTTTGTGTTATCAGACCCGGGACATGTATTTATGTTTCAATCAATTGCCCCAGGTCCCAGAACTTGTCCAAGGGCCCAGAACTCTGATTTATCTAGAAAATTGAAAAGTAAACAAACTGCATAATATACATGTACACATACTTTGTCAAGCATGTAAAACAAAACTGAACTACCCAAACCAAGTCTAATCTTAGTTCAATTGTATGTCAAACAGATTCATAAAGTTTGCTTGATAACACATTTTCATTTGAAGAATAATATTGATGGCCTGGATCTATGAATGATAGTCACTCCACAGTCTAACAGTATGCAGTAATGAAATCATATGGATTGCATTTTCTTGAGTTTTATTATGGGTTTGCCTACTTTAGGCCTATAGTTATTTTTTATTATTATTAATTTATTAGGCAATAAAAAATACATAAATTATAGTACAATACAAATCACACAAACAATAGGACATAGGTGACATAGTACAAAGGACCTGGAATAGAGATGAAGGGGCTGCCTGGGTTTGGAAAAGGTCAACTGAATTACCATGGCCCACATGCCTTCCTTCCCACACCCCTTCACCTCAATCCAGGTCAGTTAAGAATATAAAAAAAGAAACATATAAACTGAAACTGGCAACAATTAATTTGAGGGAAACAAGTATACCATGGATCAATCAGCAATCATCATTTCATTAAAGTTCAAGTGATCTTGAACTTATTCAATTATCTAATTTTTTTACTAAAATGTTTTGCATTCATCCATGATGATAATTTGATCATTGTAATCATGTTCACTTTCCATCGTTTGAATTTCAAATCAATTGTCCCAGCGTTCAGAACTCTGATTTATCTAGAATACTGTATGTACAGCAAAAGTAAACAAACTGCATGTTCGTGGACTTTATCAAGCATGTAAAGTTCCCAAAACAAAACTCATCTTGGTTCAAGTGTACATGTCAAACAGATTCATAAAGTTTGCTTGATAACAGATCTAATTGAAGACTGATAACGATGGCCTGGATATATGAATGATACATGTAGTCTGTCTACATTCTAACATTGTGTTAGTATGAAAATTATATTGATTGCATTTCTTGAGTCCTATTATTGGTTTGCTTATTTTATTGTGACCTCATATGTTCCAAAAGTGCAGAGGGGCTCAGGCAAACTCGCCCCCTGAAATGTCCTAAAAAGCCCATGAAAACCAGAGAAAAAAGCACCCAAAATTTCTAAGGGTCAAATGTAACTTTGATATACATATACTATTTGTACTGGTGAGGTCATCCCTGGTATAGCTTATTTAGAAATCAGACAATGTGTGGTACCTGTAAATGGGTTGAATGGCAATTACACCAAATGGTTTATAGTAGACAAACTGGTACTGTACATGTATATCCAAAGTAGGATTAGACCATATGGGATGAGACCAAATGGAAAACAGACAAAATGGATGCACAGTAGACCAAATTATCACAGAGCTGCCAAGTTGTATTTTGCATTTTCAGTATTCTTATCCCCAAAATCAGTATTTTGACAAAAAAATCAGTATTTTTACTGTGTGAGATAAATGTTTTGTATTTTTCCCAAAAAAATTGTATTTCATAATAAAATGCTTGGCGCACTCACCCATCACGGCGCTCAAGCTGCATGCAAGCTAAAATGTGCACTGCTCTTGCAGATGAAAAAAAAAAAACATTGAAACTTGTGTATATCTCACCCTGGTTTTTACAAAATGATTGAAAAAAAAACAAGTTACCTGAAATTACATTGATCTAATAACCATATTTGGGTACGTTTTATGAAATAGAGACATATAGAGATGATTTTTCTCAATAAATTTCGATGTTTTTTTTAATACAAAAAACGTATTTTTTAAAGAAAAAACGTACTGCCGTATTTTGGTTGCAAAAACGTACTAAATACAGAAAAATCGTACTACTTGGCAGCTCTGCAAATAGCAATGAACCATAATATCGAGGTAAACATACCTGTTTTAGACCCGAGAAGAAAGATGAATGGTGGGACGCTGCACTTGCACTGGGCGGGGTGGGCGGGGCATTCTTACAGTAGCACATGACAACCACTGCTAGCACCCCACTTACAATACCAGGTATCATGTATACCATCAACTGTGGACAATGAATAGAAAAAAAAGCTTGAAAGAATCCTTCTAAAACATACATCTAACTGCTCGGACAGACTGGGTGTCTATCTGCTACATGTAATTGTGTTTCAAACATCAATGGTCTCATAATTGAATGAAATTCAATCATTTGAACATACATTTTACTATATTTTACCAATGTAATTGCAAACCATCTAACTCCTTGACCAGCAATGGTGAAAAGGAGGAGCCCAATGATTTATTTTACATTTCTCTCATGAAATACATGTACAGTTCGAACAGAATTTTACAAATTCGGACAAATATTTTGATTTTTTTTTCAATAATTCTGCCTGAATCCTTGAAAACATTTGGCATTCATTAGAGGACATTGTGGAGTTCCAGATTTCGCTCAAAAAATGGACAGGTTTTTAATTTTTGAACAGACAATTTTTGTTTTGTTTGCATCAATTGCATTTACATGAAAAATTCATTTTATAATTAGGAGATAAATACAGGCATTCTCTATGACTGGTTCTCCCCCGTTTTTTTTGTGATCATTGAGGATGTAGAAGTGCCGTTACAGAAAATACATGTATAATATGTACATGTACATGTGCAGATCAATCCCTGAAACTTGATGTACATGTACAATGTACTGGTATGATATTCTTGCAAAAATTTTGTTTTGATAAATAACTTTGCAAATCATATGGATTTCGTTCACCTGTATCAAACTGTAACGTGAGAAGGATTTAATAAACATAATTTATGTCAATTGTGGCGCAATGGATTACTCTAGTCTCCAGACTTTTAAACAGAGGTTCGCAGGGTTCGAATCCCAGCCATGGTGTAATTTCCTTCAGCAAGAAGTGATCCCAGATGTGCTGCACTCAACCCAGGTGAGGAAAATGAGTACCCGGCAGGAACTTATTCCTTGAAACATGCAAGCATGTAACAGCTGCTCTGCTATAAAAATCCAGGGCAATTATACTGCAGACCTGCCAACCTCTGGGAATGAAAAATTGTATTCTGTGATAAAACAAGTGGAATGCCTCTGGCGGTCTCACCTGCATCACGCGATTCAATATAGCAGCAGTGCTGACTTTGAAAACTACTATAAAATAATTATTCACAAACAAGTGGAATGCCTCTGGCCGTCTCACCTGCATCACGCGATTCAATATAGCAGCAGTGCTGATTTTGAAAACTACTATAACTCGCACAAGATGTTCAGTGATACTTGGTTACTCTTATTTCCACGTTTTATGAACTAGACCAATACACTTATAGAGATATGATGGCAATTCAACAAATACCCCCAACGTGGCCAAAGTTCTTTGACCTTACATGACCTTTGACCTTGATCATGTGACCTGAAACTCGCACAGGATGTTCAGTGATACTTGATTACTCTTATGTCCAAGTTTTATGAACTAGACCAACACACTTTCAAATTTATGGCTGTAATTCAACAAATACCCCAATTTGGCCAAAGTTCATTGACCCTAAATGACCTTTGACCTTGATCATGTGACCTGAAACTTGCACAGGATGTTCAGTAATACTTGATTACTATTATGTCCAAGTTTCATGAATCAGATCCATAAACTTTCAAAGTTATGATGGTAATTCAACAGATACCCCCAATTCGGCCAAAGTTCATTGACCCTAAATGACCTTTGACCTTGGTCATGTGACGTGAAACTCATGCAGGATGTTCAGTGATACTTGATTAACCTTATGTATAAGTTTCATGAACTAGGTCCATATATTTTCTAAGTTATGATGACATTTCAAAAACTTAACCTTATGTTAAGATTTTGATGTTGATTCCCCCAACATGGTCTAAGTTCATTGACCCTAAATGACCTTTGACCTTGGTCATGTGACATGAAACTCAGGCAGGATGTTCAGTAATACTTGATCAACCTTATGGCCAAGTTTCATGAACTAGGTCCATATACTTTCTAAGTTATGCTGTCATTTCAAAAACTTAACCTCAGGTTAAGATTTGGTGTTGACGCCGCCGCCGCCGTCGTCGCCGCCGCCGTCGGAAAAGCGGCGCCTATAGTCTCACTCTGCTATGCAGGTGAGACAAAAACACCATTCATATCTAATGATACATGTATATCTGCTCTTGCAGATGAAAAAAAAACCATTGAAACATGTGTATATCTCACCCTGGTTTTAACAAAATTGATTGAAAAAAAAAAACAAGTTACATTGTACCTGAAACTACATTGATCTAATAACCATATTTGTGTAAGTTCTATGAAATAGAGACATGATTTTTATAAATAAATTACGATTTTGTAAAAAAAAAAAATAATAATTTTTTTAAAAATGTATTTTTTAAAGAAAAACGCACTGCCGTATTTTGGTTGCAAAAACGTACTTAATACGCCAAAAACGTACTGGTTGGCAGGTCTGTTACTGGAGAGCGCATTAGAGACTCGTGATAAACAAGTGTTAAGCGCCATATTGTTATCATTTATCTTTTACCAAAAACTTCAAGTCATCCGGCTCCTTGACAAGCATTGATGAGAGGAGCATGCCGATGAGGATTCCCAGGGGGTTGGACGTAGATCCTACGGTGTTGGCGGTGGTCCTCTGGCCCTCTGGGAACCAGACAGCTGCCACCTTGGTGGGGGTGAAAAGGAAACAAGGTTGGGCCAACGATGCCAGGCCCTGGCCTACCATAACGACAAGGTATCGATAGTTACTGAAGAAGCTGAATACTGATACATAGCGGATGACGATGCCAACAGTGTTACAACAGGCACCAAGGATGATCTGAGTAAAAAACAAACAAACTAACAATTTTATAAATATCGATAACTTTTTGGCATTTTTTTTTTCTGAATGAGATTTATAACTTTGATTTTAATAGGTATGCATAGTGTGGCTTAGCTTGTTAGATATCAAAATGTTTAACAAAGCTCTCATGGTATTAATTAATGTTACATACACATTCATTTTATCAGCACATTTAACACTCATTAATGCTGCACAATGTACAATGCCACGGGACAATTACCAGGCAATATAGCAGATTACAGAATGTCAAATTTGGTCATGCTAGTACAGCATTAACCCTTATACAAATATGTCGCTACGCCACTGTGCAAAATTTTTTGACCGCGCCACTCACAGAGTTTTTACTTTCAAGTCTTGTGCATCTTTTGAGACCAATTTGCGACGGCCGGGTACGCAGTTCCAAAATCATGCAACATTTTCTAAGTGCATGTACAGAACCAAAAGTGTGATTATGTGTAAAAAGTCAATGCAAATTGTGTTTTTCAACCAAAAATCATTAATGTATGATTGTTTAAATTACTTTTGTTGGTTAAAAATGGATTTACTTTACACTATTTATGATCGAAAAAAGGTCCAGGACAAAGTTCATTAGAAAAAACAAACAAAAAACAAAGGTTAGAAAAACAAGAAAATACATACACTATAAGAATTTAAAAACAACAAAATACATAAGAATTTGAAAACAATAAAATACATAAGAAATCAATTATATTTTGGCAGATTTTTGGTAGATATTTGTGAGAAATCATTTTAATGTAAAAATTGATACTCCCATAAAAAACTTAGCATTCAACTAGCTATATAAAGTGAGTTAAAGGCAAACATATACATTTAGGGCAAATTTCATGTGCTAATTTGCATAATTTTAATTAAAAAAATATAAACAATTACAATTTTTTTTAAAAGTCTTGTAGTTTACATGTACCTCTGGCTCTATGAGCGTGCAAATTTTTGCGGCAATCGCGCAATCAGCGGCCGAGATCTGGGGGGGTCAATTTGATCCATAATACTGGAACAAACTTTACTGATGATAAAAAGTTCAGTCAATCATGAAATGAGATTAAGCTCACATACTGCATTGTCAATAAGAAAATTTAATTTACACTGTTTCTGTACACATCCTTCCTGAGATATTTACTTCCAAACCTTCAGCTTATACATGAGGGAATAATCAAGTAAACCTGACCTTTCATGAAAAAAATTCCCATGCTAAAATAAAGCAAAAGGTCGGGTCTACTACATGTATTTTGAAAATAAACCTTTACCAGTATACATTTTTTCAGTAAATATTGAGCCCACAGTGTAAATGCCTGATAGTTTTCACAAAGCATACATGTATTATTAATGGACACAACCACATGGTTGATTTAATCTTTCACAAAATGTGGAATGTCTTTAATTATCATGATGCATGGACTTGCAATCACTCAATAGTAGGAAGTTAGCCCTTTTATGATCTCAACATGAATTTTGAAGTAAAAAGAACTTACGACTGGTGCAAGACCATAGCTGTCTAATAACCACACAGCAACAAATCCAAATGGAGTGGTGACCATGTAGACAGTCGACAGCCAGTTGACATTGGCATCTGTTGTATTGAGGTACACAGCAGCGTAATTAGCGATCGGGGCAAAGGTAATCCATGTCTGTGTTTCAACAAAATAAAAAAATATCATAAAAGTGTCAATTCTTTACAAATAATATCATCCCCCTAGTGACATCATACACGACAGAAGTTTTCATTTACCTTGATTTTTCATGTATTTACATGATCCTAAAAGTGATGCCAGATTTGAAATCCATATTTAATTCCCTTTCCAACAATACCCATTTTTTGGAGATTGGTACAGTGGCTTTTGAGATACGAGTGCGACCACGCCCATTTTTGCAGAAAATCTCAAAATTCAATTTGCCGTATCTCGCGAACCCCTCACACAATTGACCTAAAATTTGAAATTTGGTACTGTGGGATCACATTAAACAAGTATACTAATTTCAATCAAAATAAAAAAAATTGGTCGGTTAAAATTTTCAAATTTTTTGGTTATTCGACATGGAATAACCCGCAATTCTTATTCAGTAAAAATGTAAATAGACAAAATAAATCAGAATTTCAATTGTGAGAAACATGAAAAGAGGAAGATACAATCCTGACTTACATGTATGTATCTAGTATTAAAAGTACTAGTCATCAAAATATATCGATGGAGACTGAAAAGAAGTATGTAGATCTGATTTATTTAGTAATAGTTAATCAAGTCCCGACGAAATAAAGCAATGCCTGAAAAGATATCTATCCTGATTTATTCATAGTAAAAAAGTAAACTTGGTCTAATCAACGAAATAAAGCAAAATTTTAATTGTGAAAAAAGAAGATGCAATCCTGATTTATTTAGTATGAAAATATTTTTTTTAATAAAAAAGATCAGATTCATTTGATTTAAATCAGATTTTTTTTAATTTAAACTATTTTATTGATTTTTTATAAAAACAAAGCGCAAATGTCACCCAAAATATAACCCTTTTATAGTTACACCGACATCAATTTTAAAAATCATACATTTTACTACTAAAATTATTCCTAACAATCTATTTAATAATTACATCCAGTCAAAATAGAATTTATGGAAAATAGTCATGAAGATGCTGACTTTCTGCTGTGTGCATACTCAGGTTCAAAGGTACATGTACATGTAGGCGACCATGCCAATTTTTGCTGAAAATCTTGAAATTCAACTTGCGGTGCCGCATCTCGCGATGACATGATCACAGCCTTAAATATGCTATCCCGAAAGCAACCACTGATGCATACAAGTTCTCTTTCTTCCCACGTACTGTCAAAATTTTGAATCACTGCAACCATCCTACCTGTAGGGAATCTACAGGTAGGACTATGGTATGCCAATGCTGTACAGAGCACACACTTAAAAAATCATTAAAACATCACTTTTGATCCAAGTTATACAGTATGATGAATAGCTGTAATGGAAACTAACAGTGTAAAAAAACCAAGCATTTGTCCCAAAGAAAAAGAGAAAATAAGCCAAACATTGCCACCCTTGTTTTGCCACACATGGAGATGTACATGTAACAGCTAGAGAACAAGGTTATATTATAACCTTGTTCATTGAATGATTGACCAGGACCTGTTGTACTGTAATAGGAACGAACCCAGCTGTATTTAGAGAGGCTGCACTGCCATTCTTCTGCACGATGCAGCCTCCTGATGGGTCTCTTATGCTGTAAACCAAGAGGCAGTTTTTACTTGCATGGTGCACACTCACTTTTAATGTATATAAGTGAAATTTCAAATTACCTCACCATGGCACCTCGCACTGATACACAGAATGTGTTCATCCCGGGATAGCTTTTTTGTTTAAAACATCATTTAGGGTGCACAGTTATTGTGATTTTTTTTTGCAATTAAACAGCAGTTTATTTAAAATAAAGTACTACACGTATGTGTGATACATAAAGAACAAGCATAGACATGCTGAATTTGATTACTTTTCTCTCAAAGGATAAAAACTGCAGCAAATCTAACACAGGTTATAACTGATACTGAATGCTACCTATTAAATGATTTTAAATGTAGCATTAAAACTTTCAGTTAGCAAATTGTATTTATGGAGCTCTCCATATATGCAAAATTTCTGTTTATATTTGTAGCACTTCATAGGAGATATGTTTTAACAACAAATTGTGACTTTAACTGCATTGGTATTTCTTTCCGTTGTTGAAAGCATCAGATGTTTGATAACTAGGATCAACAATGCAAAATATGTTGACAAATATTTATCGTCCCTTTGACATGGCAAAAGTAGTCAGAAGCCTCTCATTTTTCTTATTTTTTGTGTAAAAAAGTAGTACCTTTATAATTATATGCATTAGGTGTATAAAGGTATGTAATTTAATAACAATTTTAGATTAAAATTTGTTGGATGGTTACAATAATAGAATAGATATGAAGAAAGGAATTCCCTTCTTACATGTACATCTTGTGTTAAAGTAAACTAAATGTGTATCCTAGGCACAGTCCAATATAGACCAAAAGCTTCAGTCTAGAGCTGTATTTGGTTGTTCTGCTGAACTGCATTGACTCCACTCACCAATTACAGAGACCGAAGTTCTAACTTGATCTGTACAGGGACTCAATGGCCATATGTTTATGTATTAAGTTTGGATAAACCAGGGAAGTGGAAGTTGCGCGACAGCGGAAGTACATGTACATGTAAGTCACTCTTCTTTTTCCTTTAAAGTTGATTTTTTCCTGTTTTGGTGCATTTCAGGCCAAAACGGAATAATAATTTATTTTGGTCCAGTTATTTCATATATTTTATGAAATATTGACAAAAATCGATGAGCCACGTCGGGGGGGATTTTGCATTGTTAACCTCCTAATCCTAATGGCGGCTGCACGATCGCAAGCCGTCTGTGTTCGAGGAGAAATTTAAAAAAAATGTTTAAAATCTCCTTGAAACAGATGGCTGCCAGCTGGCTACATGTATGACAGCCCCATAATCATGGTAATAGATCTATGTAGGACTCGCTCATGGGTGTATTACTGCCGCCGTGTACAGGAAAATCGAAGGCACGGCGCATGAAAAATTACAACAAACTCCCGCAAATATCATATGAGGATTTACAGAATCAAGTCCTCCTATGAAACTTACCGAACAATGTGAAGTCAATTCCCCCTAATATGATAAATATCCCTCAAATAGCATCAATTAAGCGTTGATTTTTCTTCTTGTTGACAAAATACGGAGCGAGCTAGCGATTTTCCAAATTTTTCGTCTAATGAGCTAAAGAAGGCGCGCGATTTATCTTCATATCAAAGACACTACAAGGGAAAGACTAGGCACAAAAACTATTTTACACATAAATCGATGCAAAGCGTTACGCAAAGTCGGCAAAGTGTCCAATCTTTTTACTGTACTGTAAACACTTTGGTGGAACGTTAGTTGACAAACGAACGGTAGCACTTGCGGGGCTTCATTCAAGGTACGTATCTTTATTTTCAATTTTTATATATTTTTTGTTTGTCATCGCTTTGAATATTTTCCAAAAAGTATTATTGTCAGCAAAAAGTATGTTTTTTAAGTTATTGCATTGTCTATATTTTATCGAACAATCTGGGAATTGCGCATACAATGAATCAAGAATCTAGTTTTAAAAATACCGACAAGCTGAATTAAGGTTGTGAATTGTAAAGGGGCCACCAACACCTTCCTTTTATTTCCGTGGAAGAGACATGTGAAGTAACTTTTCAGGCCGAGGTAAGCGATTTCGCTCTTTTTTATATAGAAAAGTATTTGTAAAATTTAAAATGGAACGCTTTTCACTAGAAAAAGCCCTGGTGAGCAGCGGAATGAGTTTCGGCTAACATTATTCGCGTTATGAAGCGATAACCGACAATTCTAAAATCCATTGCGTAAACACGTTGGTTGTGCGAGGTTAGTATACTCGCAATACGTGTGACTACTGACTGTGAGTGGGCTCCGAGCTAGACCAAAAGCTTCGGTATGTTATGTTGGTTGTTCCACTGAACTCCGTTGGCTCCACTCACCAAATGTGTACGAGAAATTAAAAAAAATTATAATGTTAAAAAACTCCTCGAAACAGACGGCTGCCAGCTGTCTTACCTGTCTAGCTCCGAGCTGGCCTTGAGGACTCCATGTCTGATATTTTGACATATACATGTACGTGTATGTACTTCTTCAGACATGGAGCCTTGAACCGCCAGCCATATATATGTATAAGAGACACATGTAAACAAAGATGGATTTCCCTAGGAAATCCATAGTTAGAGGGTGAAATCGGTTTGTAGGGGTGAATTTTATTTATCTATGAACCTTCATGCGCCTAATGCGTATAAAGAGATAAAAATTATTTCACTAAAAATGGTAAAAATTAGACGTTTCTTTCTTTAATACCAGACCGATCTCCAGTAGATCCCTCGATCCGTTAGTCAACAGACCCTTGAACCTCTTCGTTATGACGTACATAATTAGTATATACTGCTAATTATTTATAATCACATATTAAATTTTAGTATTTGTGAAATAATAATTTTTATCTTTAAATTGTTCTTCAAAACGACATCGCTAATCGGATGTACGTCATAAAAAAGCGGTTCAAGGGTCAGGCCTATTGTCTTTGCTTTGACAAACGGATCTAGTGATTACATGTACAGGAGATCGGTCTGGTAAGAAACGTCTCATTTTTACCATTTAGAGTGAAATAATTTTTATCCCTTTCTATGCATTAGGCGCATGTACATGTAGGTTGTGACTCTCCTATACACGGGACCAACATTTGCGTCCTTTCCGATGGACGAAGTGTTTTCTGACTGCAATCACACCTGCACTGAATACAGTGGTGAGGCACGCTAACACACAACGCTATAGCATTAGATTTTTTTGTTTCGGCATGAGCGGGACTCGAACCCCTCACGTTGAGATCTACGATCTTATCCGAAACAATCGCTCTAACCAACTGAGCTATATTTTTTCCCCGTGTTGGTGCATTTTTGGCCCCCGACGGGGGGATTTTGCATTGATAACCCCCTAATGTAGTGGCTGCACGATAGCTACCTCGAGCGAAGTTCGTGCAGGCTCCACTCCACTTCACTACCGCTACACTACGCTCCACCTACCCGAACTTCGAGACCGTGAACTCTATCTGATATTCCGAGTGACAAAGGTGGGATTTTATGGGGGGAAAATATAAAATTCATGCAACATCACCATCTTTAAAAACAATTAGAACTAATATTCTTACTTCTTACCTCACACGCATAAATAATTTCAAAACATCGCATGCGCGCGCGAGGGTCCGAGCTTGGACCAGACCCGGTACCTCGTGCATATCGCATGCGATACAGCAGCGAATTATTTATATGTGTGAGGAACTTCATGTTGGCTATAAATCACCAATTTTGAGACTGACAGAAGCATGGAAAAGAAGTGAAACTTTGTTTGTGTAGAGTAACTAGTTTTAATTGTTTTTAAAGATCATGATGTTGCATGAATTTTATATTTCCCCCCATAAAATCCCACCTTCGTCACTCGGAATATCAGATCGAGTTCACGGTCTCGAAGTTCAGGTAGGTGGAGAGTAGTGTAGCGGTAGTGAA
This sequence comes from Lytechinus pictus, assembly GCF_037042905.1. NCBI lineage: Eukaryota > Metazoa > Echinodermata > Echinoidea > Temnopleuroida > Toxopneustidae > Lytechinus > Lytechinus pictus. Next base: position 22,587,423 of record NC_087256.1, read on the forward strand.
GTGGAGCGGAGCCTGCATGAACTTCGCTCGAGCCGAGGTACACGATAGCTAGACAGGAATAACCGCCGTTTCTGGGGATTTTTTCAACAATTTCTGACATTTTACTATAATCCCCATTCACCAACGGTAGTGTGTTAGTGCGAGCCTGCATGTGTAAACTGGTCGGCAATTCGGAGGACGGGTTTTGTCCAGATTTTAATTTCTTTTAGATTCTAAATGACATTATATTATCTTGAACGCGAAGGTCCACTATTTTTGTTAGACTCTAATCTTTCTTTTGATACTATGTAAGTTCTATAAAATATCGAAAATATACGTTACCGATGAGTTATTCCCCGGGTTATTCCTTATTTTTCTAATTTTCTGCCGGAGAGGAAAAAATGGCAGCCGTCAACGAGTTGTGCTTTTATCAAGGCTTTCCGATTAAATTTTTGATATCCTGGCCAATCAATGCAAGCGACAAGTTCCGAACGCACGTACATCTACAAGCGCAAAGCAGCGGCACAAATCGCGATATACATGTATAGCGACTGGTAAATACGTCTGTAAGGATGATGACGTCATCAAAGATGGCAACTTACGTTGACCAACGAAAGGATCAAAGATGACGATGTTTCGATCATAATTTGAAAGGAATTAGCGGTAACTGCGGTCTAAGGTACGATATTTCTGAATTTTAAACATTTTTTCGTAAATATGGATGTGATTTCTTTTTCATAATGTGACATTTTATGTACAAAAAACGATCAGAAAATCGGGTTTCCGCCGAATGTGAGATCTAACGTTACTGCTAATACGTTGTCTGTATGTACGGGCCTCCAAGACCAAGCTCTTCAGTCTAGTATGACTATGTATTGGTGAGTGAGCCAACGCAGTTCAGCGTAACAACCAAAATACAGAGACTGAAGCTTTTTGGTCTAGGCCTACACGATACTAGTACTAGTACTAGTACTCTGTACTCATAGTATGATGGGGTGTCCAAACTTCGCGCACTTTTCAAAAATATTCATCAGGCTGATTTTTTTTCACAAAATATTCATACTTCATACAAAAAGAATTCAAGAAATAGTTACCACATTGACGGCAAGATCGTAAAGTATAAAATCATGGACGAAAATGTGAAGTAGGTCAAGGGCTTTCGCCGGTATCGCGATCTCAAAATTCTATTCCGATCGGCGAATGCGCGCTGTGCTGGAAAACCGTTCAGAAAAAGTGTGACCTAACTTTGCGGACTAAAGTTTTTGTGGAGATTTAAACAGAAACTCAAGCTGAAAAAGTGAAAAATTTATATCAGATTGATGGCAAAATGCTATAGAATCGGTTAGTACCATATTTAACTCACATTTTTGATGATTTATGCTTGCAAAATGGTGATATCGTGATGCTTGTTGAGAATATCAGATTTCTTCAAAACGGGCGCAAACGGCGACAAATTTGCCGATCTTTTGCCAATATTTTCATGAATACTGAACTCATCCTAAAGAAACTTACACCAAAGGGTAATTTTAGGTCGCTTTTCACGTTGGTGATGTCAGATTTTAAGGATATTGGCTAGTTTTTTTAGATAATGACCGTCCGCGAAGTATGGACACGCGCGAAGTTTGGACTCACTGCCATACTAGTATGATGGGGTGTCCAAACTTCGCGCACTTTTCAAAAATATTCATCAGGCTTAATTTTGTTCACAAAATATTCATAATTTATACAAAACCAATTCAAGAAATAGTTACCACATAGACGGCAAGATCTAAACTATAAAATCATGTACGAAAATGTAAAGTAGGTGAAGGGGTTTCGCCGGTATCGCGATCTCAAAATTCTTTTCCGATCGGCGAATGCGGGCTGTGCTGGCAAACCGTTCAGAAAAAGTGTGACCTAACTTCGCGCACCAAAGCTTTTGTGGAGATTTAAACAAAAACTGAAGCTCAAAAAGTGAAATATTTATATGAGATTGATGGCAAAATGCTATGGAATCGGTTAGTACCACATTTAACTCACATTTTTGATGATTTCTGCTTGCAAAATGGTGATATCGTGATGCTTGTTGATTTCTTCAAAATGGGCGCTAGCGGTGGCAAATTTGCCGATCTTTTGCCAATATTTTCATGAATACTGAACTCATCCTAAAGAAATTTTCACTAAAGGGTAATTTTAGGTCGCTTTTCACGTTGACGATGTCAGATTTTAAGGATATTGGCTAGTTTTTTAGATAATGACCGTCCGCGAAGTATGGACATGCGCGAAGTTTGGACTCACTGCCATACTACTAGCATGACTAGCAAGCCGTCTGTACTGTGTACGAGAAAAAAAAATGTTACAAAACTCCTCGAAACAGACGGCTGCCAGCTGTCTAGTGCTGACAGGGCTACTAATATATACTCACCAGGGCGCTTGAAATGTTCACAAAGGCGAGGACTGCAACAACAAGCCACCTTCTTTTGTACAGCGTATACTCAGCCGCACCAGTACGGGAAACGTTCCCGCGAGTAAAGGCTGGACCACCCGGTATCGGGAGTGCTGGTCCGCTACCTCCAGCTCCAGAACCAAATTCATCATCATCACTTCTCTGATTAAAAAGAGGTTTATACTGCGGCATGTTGTTTGATCATAATTTCACAATAATACCAAATGAAGCCCTAGCACTTTTAAAAGGTGATAGACAAAACGAAAACAGTAAATTTCCTGAACCTTCTGCTTGGACTTGGTTATTACATTCTCTCTTCTTGATATTCTTCACTCACGATCGGCTTTGTGCTCGAACACTGCGCATGTGCATAATAATCACATGGCTGGCCAGTTATGTCATGTGACAATAACAAACCCCGAGGTGGTGGGAGCACGTGCACCGGGGGGGGGGGGGGGGGGCTATTATGTCAGTCGATCAAATTTTGCTTGAACAGATAAGATGGTATGCAAAACAATAAAACATCTCTTGGAACTACTGCAGAATACTGCAACTATCTTACCCAAGTCGAAAATCCTTACGATTTTCGTCTGGTATTATATAAGCGCTCATTATATAATTCATTGCTTTGTTTTAATATATTTTGGATAGTTTAATTGATCTCAGTATGAAAAGTAGACACCTACATATAAGTATAAACCATTGTAAAATGGATCGATTCGAAAACCAGTAGGCTTTACAAGTCTCTGAGGCGCGATAGCTCAAACGGTAAAAGCTTAGAAAAAAAACATACACTGAAATGACCCTGCAATTGACCATTGACCAGTATTTTCAAAACTACCCCTTTTTTGAAAATCGGTCTCTTTTATTCCCTTTACGAGTGCACGCGCGGCCCGAGTCCAAAACTAAAGAATACCACCCCTTTAAACGCGTTTTTTGTGTACAGCAAAATATTTGACTGGTCCCGCGGGGATAACAAACTGCCAAGAAAAAGAATAACAGGCTAGCTCCTCCCAGAACAAAAGGAAAATAACAAAATGATAGGCCAACAGGTTGTACTTTGACAAAACACAAAGGTCGAATGAAAGGGATGGTCCGGGCTGAAAATATTTATATCTTAAGACTTAAAGTAGAATTCACTGAGCAAAATGCCAAAAATTTCATCAAAATCTGATAACAAATAATGAAGTTATTGAAGTTTAAAGTTTAGCAATATATTGTGAAAACAGTCGTCATGAATATTCATTAGGTGGGCTGATGATGTCACATCCCCACTTTCCGTTTCTTATGTTATTACATAAAATCATATTTTTTTCATTATTTCTTACTTGTGTGAATAATATGTCTCCCTTATAATAAAATAAGTTGCATGAATATCTAATGCACTAAATCAGTTGTCAATCCAATTTTTCTAGTTTTAATTTTAGTTCTTGGAGGAAAAAATTTGAATAAACCTAATTTCATATAATAAAATACAAAAGAACAAGTGGGGATGTGACATTATCAGCCCACCTAATGAATATTCATGACAACTGTTTTCACAAAATATTGCTTAACTTTGAAATTCAATAACTTTGTTATTTGTTATCCAATTTCGATGAAATTTTCGGCATTTTTCTCAGTGAATTCTACTCAATTTATTGAGCTATAAATACTTTCAGCCCGGCCCATCGCTTTAAGTCTACCACAATCTCGCTGGATCGTCTTGGAAGGGGAGAAGTCTTTTGAATTGTCCTTGAGCTAGGTACCTAGTTGGTGTTGCTTCACGCCATTGGAGGCAGATTTATTATAAGAAATATGATATGAGCTGTAGGTCTTTTACATATAATTCTTAATAATAGCAAAAACAACAGCAACAGCAACTACAATAATAATAATGATGATGATGATGATGATGATGATGATAATACTAATAATGATAATGATAAAGAAAAAAATAATGATAATAATAATAATGATGACAATAATAATAATAATAATAATGATGATGATGATGATGATGATGATGATAATTAATAGTAATATTAATGATAATAACAATAATGATAATGATGATGGTGATGATGAAGGTGATGATGATGATGATGATGAAGAGGACAAGTACTGCAAAAGGCGGATAAAGCTTTTAAGCAATGGGGGGGTCGAGGCCAAGAAAATATTTTCATCAACATTATTCCCCGTTAGTCAATCAAAAAAAGGGTGATTCGATGAATTCGGTGAATCACGAGCAGAAATATTTCTTGTATGTTGACATGAAAACAGGATAGTTTAAGCCTCATGGATGCTTATCTTCTGTAGAGCACGAAATGTGTCTCACTGGACGTGGAATGCAAGCGCGAAGCGCAATCGTAAATTTTATTCGATACAATTAAGTGAACTGAAAGGGTTTTTTATTTTCCAATTACTGCTCGCCTCTTTTTTTTTTTTTTTTACTTTTCTTCCCCTTGTTATATCTTGTTCCTCCCCTTCCTTATTTTTTTCCTTCTTAAAAAAATCTTTATTTTTTGCGCCCGTCAAAAGGAGGGGTAGGTAGCTTCGCCTCCCTAAATCCGTCTATCTAATGGTAGATGCGGATTCCCCTCTGGCTTTGTATGTACCTTCGAAATTCGAAAACGCAAAATCTGATTTTTTTTTTTTCATTTTAGTATGCATTAGCTTTCTAATGCTAATTATTATGTATATATTTCAGTATGATGTCACTCGGTTGTGCTGTGGAAAGGGGTTGATGCCTTCCTTAATGAGCAAAGGTTGGTGGAAACAGATTTAACGAAACCCATGAAGAAGAGTGTTGATAAAATTAATGTAGCCCATACACGCCAGGGGCGGATCCAGCTCCCGCCAATAAAGGGGGAGGGGGCGATTTTTTAAAACCTATATTTTCCCCGATCAGCCGCTCAAAGTTGATTTATGTTTATTTCTTTGAAGGGGTTGTCTCAGTGGCGTAATGAGCCCAAAATTTTGAGGGGGCTCGATATGGCATATCGCGTAAAATTGATAAGAAGTTGAAAATTTTGACATTTTAATTACAAAAATCAAAGTTTGTGATAGATTTTGACATAACATTTGAAAAATTAAAGGTCTATATTTCACACTTATCCCTTTCCTTTTCTCCCTATTTTCTTGGTCGTGATTTTTTGTGTGTGTGTGGGGGGGGGGGGGAACGCCGATATCCTAACAGTCAATTTTTAGCTTTTTTCTTATAAAACAACACTTAAAAATGTAATAATCTCATAAACCCTCTTTGAATAGTGCCAGCGCGAAGCGCGAGCTGATTTTTTTGTTGTAATTTGCTGAAAATTTCCTGAAAATGGAATATTCTGGGCAATGTTTGTGAACCTGAACAAGCTGCGTATGTAACTGGATAACTACTACTACCTTTGCAGGAAACACACACTGCCCAGATGTAATCCACCCCTCCATTGCCTAATGAGCTGGCAGGAAGAGAGGAAGAGAGAGAGGGAGAGGGTTACACTTCGTAATTCCGAAGGTTCGTAATTCCGAAAGTTCTTTATTCCAAAGGTTCGTAATTCCGAAACACGTAAATTGCCTATACTTTGATGTTCGTTAATCCGAAAACGGAAAAGGGTTCGTTAATCCGAACATTTGTGGCGTAATTCCGAAGGTTCGTTAATCCGAAAACGAAATGAAAAACGGTAATTCCGAAGGTTCGTTAGTCCGAAAACGAAATGAGGTTCGTAATTCCGAAGGTTCGTTAGTCCGAAAACGAAATGAGGTTTGTAATTCCGAAGGTTCGTTAGTCCGAAAACAAAATAAGGTTCGTCAATCCGAAGGGTCGTTAGTCCGAAAACAAAATACGGTTCGTTAATCCGAAAATTAAATAAGGTTCGTATTTCCGAAAATGAAATTAATTCATTTTGGTAACAAGAACAGTGTTGTCCTTACAAGATAACAGGATATTATACAATAATAGTAATAACGAACGATGATACATGTGTGTGTTTTGGCCAAAGCATGTATTGCATTAAGAATAGGCGCCCGGATCAAACATTAATTTCGATTTTATTTGAGCAATTGCTGCCTAAGCAATTGGTTTAAGGATGCAGGGGATTAAATGTGTTGGTCGCATGCGAGTAACATCCAGATAATAGGATTTGTATTAGAGGGGATGTCATTTTTAATAAGAGCTTCTGCTGGTAATAACAATAAAAATGATACTAATGATGATCATAATACTCCAAACGATGATCATAACAAAATGGTAATAAAGAATATAAATGTTAATAAAATTGTATTGTTCGTTACGCCTAATGTTAAAAATTTTAATCCTTTTTTTCATAATTACAAAAAATGCTCGGAATGTTGACTTTTTTATGTGAGGCGTTGTGGCTCAGTGGATTGGTCTTCTGACAATGAAACAGAGGGTCATAGATTCGAATCCCAGCCATGACGAAATTTCCTTCAACAAGAAATTTATCCACTCTGTGCTGCACTCAACTCAGGTGAGGTGAATGGGTACCCGGTAGGAAGAAATTCATTAAATGCCTTCCTTTGGGCGCCTAGGCAGCCCAGCTAAAGTCGGGGTAATAATAATAGCAGGGCCCGCTGGGAGAACAGTTTTCAGAACTGAAGTGGCTTCCGTTGGTAAATAATACCAATATTATTATTATTATTATTTCTTATTAGGCCTATATACGTGAAATTTCCAAACGTTTGAGCTCGTGATTCGTTCGCAACATCTCACAAGGATGCCCTTTTAACAGTAATTAGGTCCATAATTGACCCAAAAAGGCGACTTTTACAATTTCAGATTTGAATTTTTTCCAAACCGCTTGCTGGCTAAGCTTGCTAGCGAAAAATAAAACCTAAATATATATATCTTATCAATCAGAAATAAATTAAATAAACTTTGCTGAACTTAATTACCACAAAACACACTGGTGAAAATATCCGTTTGCACCAAAATGCCCGTTTTGGCATATAAGCGCTCCTTTTTTTGCTTTGCCCCCCCCCCCAGGAAAATACGTTCCGCTGCCCCTGGTTGAAACATGTATCGACTTTATGGCTAACTGCAATTTAGATCAGGTCAGAGCTTATATTCAAAATTTCTGCTCACGCTTCTTGCTCGCAATTGTTATCTTGTTACATAGGCTTCTTGTTTTGAAGATCACTAACATATTGCCCATCATATTTTAAAAAATTATAGCTCGCGCTCGCATTATTTAAAAAAGGCTTATGATATTAATATATATTTACTTTATTTTATAAGAATAAAGCTAATTATTGACTGTTAGGACTTCCCTTTCAAAGAAACAATAAATGCAATAATGCCATTTTAAGAGTAATTGACCCGCAAAACGAGTTTTACAACTTCAGCTTTGAAAATTTTTCCAAACCACTCGCTCATTATACTCTTACGCGAAAAATAAAGGCTATATATATACATCTTTCCATAATCAGAAGTCACTTCAAAAAGGCTTTTCTCTCCTTAATTACTATAAAACACACAATGACTTCACGCAGATGAAAATCTCATGGTGAAAATATCACCAAAGTGCCCATTTTGACGTACGAGTGTCATTTTTGGCTTTGCCCCCTAAACGAAAATTCGTTCGACCGCCCTTGCCTTCCCATCCTCATAACAATTGAACAGCAACGGTGTTTCTCCCCCCCACCACCACCACACTTGCCTTCCCTCTGCTTTCCCGGTTTTTATTTTTCGGATTAACGAATCGTCGGAATAAGGAACCTTATTTCGTTTTCGGATTGACGAACCTTCGGAACAACGAACCTTATTTCGTTTTCGGATTAAAGAACCTTCGGAACAACGAACCTTATTTCGTTTTCGGATTATCGAACCTTCGGAACAACGAACCTTATTTCGCTTTTCGGATTAACGAACCTTCGGAACATCCGAACTTTCGGAATAAAGAAGCTTCGGAATTACGAATGTATACGGAGGGGGAGAGGTGTTACAAACATGCAAGATTCCTGATCTATTTATGTTTACTCATTCTAATTTCGCCAATTGTGGGTCATTTTGCATCGTTAAATTTCCATTTTGACCTTCATCTAAATTTTGAATCGTTTTTTTGATATGCCAATGTCCTAAAACAAATCGAACTCCGCCTCTGTGGTCATGTGTGTTATCAGCGCTTATCAGCTGTCAGCCCACCCCTCCCCAGTTTAAACGAGGGAAATGAAGCTCTCCTAAATCTGAAAGTGGGGTGTCCAATAAATACGCAGGGCAGTGGGGTTCCTGTGTTATAAGCTGGTGGGGTATTTCATAAACAGAGTTCACACGTAATGTACATCCTGGTCGGTATGCATATGAGGAGACTGATGACGTCATCCACTCACTATTTCTTGTGTATTTTATCATATGAAATGTGAAATATTTTAATTTTTTCCTCATTGTCAAGTGATACAAAGATTAATTCCTTCCTGAACATGTTGAACTAGTATTGTTTTCATACCATATTTCAGGTATTGTCAAATCTGTAAAAATGAAATATTGTTTAATTCAAACAATAAAAAAAAAAAAAAGTGAGTGATGGATATCATCGACTGTCTCATTTGCATGTCACTGAAATGTGCATATAACTGTTTTGTAAAAAAATAAGCGAAACTTTAAAATGTCATCTTTCTTATTTTACATCCGATTTTGATGAAATTTTTAGCGTTTTGCAAGTTTTATTTTTATCTATTTATGAAAATCATCATTTTTCTGGGGTAGACTTGACCTTTAAGGACGATTTGCAGTTAGCCATTAAGACGATACATATATCAACTTTTAGATAATGCGAGCGCGAAGCGCGAGCTGAATTCTATTTGACATTCCGACCTAACAAATTGACATTCTAAGCACTTTTGAAATAAACAGTATAGGTATAAAAACTAAACAACTGATGCAAGCGCGTAACGCGAGCGGAAAAAATGGGAATTCAGACCTAAAATGGGATTCATGTTTTGTAAATCATGAAAAAGGATGGGTAATTTGGTATTTTCCTACGTTAATAATGCGAGCGCAAATTGGATAATTTTAGCACGTTTTGAATAAAGATCAAGCTGCATATCTCAATAAACATGTGTGCGCGTGTTTTAGAGTTAGACATAATCTGGGCATTCTGAATACTGAATTTCATTTTTTATCATAAAAATCAATAATGCGAGCGCGAAGCGCGAGCGGAAAATATTTGATATTCCGGTATGAAAAGGTGAATTTAAGCACTATCTAAAGCACTGTGTACATGGTGTAGGGAAATTGTGAAGGGTGGATAGCACATATGAAAATGATGACTCTCTTCCTATTTCTCTTTCTAAGCGCGATATGAAACTTGTCGATATTCCTTTCTGAAAAAGGGACAATTTAGTTAATAGGAATTTATAAACATTTTATTATCATATTTATTAATGTAATAAGCCTCATGAGTGAGTGAAATTTGTTGACATTTGAGGCCTGAAAACTGGATATTTTGGGCACTTTTATGATTATGAATAAGATTTAGGAGTTGATATATTTTTAACTATTAATGCGAGCGCAAATCGCGAGACGATATTTTTTGATAAACTGTCATAATGGGGGATTTTAAGTAATTTGTTATAGTATAGTATAGAATTTATTTTCCGTATTAAAAACACACAAAAAATGCAAAACGGATGGATAGCCCATATTCAGTTTAGTCGACATGATGACTAAACTGTTCTTCCATGGGGTCCATATTATAGAAATAATATATATAAAGAATCTTATGGCATAAACAAAAATAATATGTAGGCCTACTTGGCAAATCAAATAATGTGAGTGCACAGCGCAAAAAGCTGCAAATGATATTTACACCATAAAACGGACATTTTACAGAGCACTTAAAAAAATCAATTTGTAAATCAATCAAAATAATAAAAGTTCGATGTCCGAGCTGAAATATGTTTTGTATATTGACTTCAAAACTTGATATTTTCAGCTAAATATCAGCCTATTGAGCAAGATATGTATTTCATTGAACAGGCTATGAGAGCACGAAGCGCGAGCGAAAATTTAATAAAGTGACATGAAATATATTTTAAAATCATTTTCCAAGTCTTCCCCTGACCTTATTTTATTCACTTGTCTCCCTCCTCTTATTTTTTCTCTTCTTTTTTTCCCTCCTTTCTTTCCCTTTCTTTTTTTTCCTTTCTTTCCTCCTTTTTTTTTTGCTCCGCCAATAGGAGGGGGGGGGGGAGGGGCGGGCCCCTCGCCCCCCTGGATCCGCATATGCTTGATATTTTAAGCTACATATCAGCCTATTGAGCAAGATATGTATCTCATCGAACAGACTATGAGAGCGCGAAGCGCGAGCGAAAATTTAATAAAGTGACATGAAATATATATTTCAAAATCATTTTCCAAGTCTTCCCCTGACCTTATTTTATTCACTTGTCTAACTCCTCTTATTTTTCCTCTTCCTTTTTTCCTCCTTTCTTTCCCCTTCTTTTTCTTTTTTTTCTTTCCTCATTTTATTCTTTTTTTTTTGCTCCGCCAATATGGGGGGGGGGGGGGCCTCGCCCCCTGGATCCGCCTATGCACGCACAACTATAAATAACATCATCTTTGTTTAGGATATTGTCCAGAAAATAATACAAATTTTGGTCCCTGATTGCACTTTCACTTTTGTTCTTCCGTGGCATTTCCCTTCTGAACGGAAACATCAGTTTCTGTGAAAAGTAATTATGGGTTTTTTCTGACCTTTTGTCTTTTTATTGATCCCATTTTAAGTCCCTATCATGCCCATGCCTATGCTATGTGGTTATTTTGTAGTTACTGATATGACTGATCATTGAGGAAGTATGCATATTGCAATGTTAAAAGTTGTTTGCTGATTGCACATCTTTATAATAACCCGCTGGATAAAATTCGAGTTCGTATCGTATCTTGTTGGAAAATGAACTACATCTTTTACGAACAGATCAAGTGATGTTCCACGCAATTATTATACAATGATCGCAGCTTTATGATCCAATTATTATCGTGAAGATGACTACGTTGCAAAATTTGTTCTTCTCATCAATGTTTTATTATTTTATGCTTGCAAGAGGTAAGATTTCTTTTGGTATTCATAAAAGAGATGTGTAGTTAATACTAACCGAGAAGCTATTGTTAGTAAATAGGGGGCAATTTATGCTGCCATTTGAATTCAACTACAAAAATTGAAGCAATCTTTCACTGATAACCAGTGTGAATTGCGAAGTATAGTAGAATCTGATTCCAACTAAAACCATTATCATAATTATGATGAGTTCACACAAAGCAATTACCTCCTTTCAATTCAGTATTTATTTCCAAATCATTAAAAAGGACATACAAAGAAAACATAAAAAATCTGTAGAACATCAGCAATACAAAGGCAATACTGAAATAGAAAAAAACACTGGCGTAAATCCACGTTGTGAACATATTGTTCAGGGGGGGGGGGTGATCGATTATTTCACCCCCCCCCCCCCAATTGAACAGTATGACGTCACGGATTTAATAATTAATGAAAATAATTATGTCAATAGCATCGAAACAAATGAATCGAGATGCGGCATGCACTTAAAACAATAAGTTCACGATAAGTCTTGTTGAAACGCATATACCAACATTATCAAAGGGTGAATTGATCATGGCAACTGGTCAAAATAATTCACTTTTACGCACCCCCCCCCCCCACCGTCGCCATTAATTTTACCCTTTCCTTGCGAAGTTTGCGAACATGTTTCAATTCTTGATAACGCACTTTCCTGATTTTTTTTATATTTAAACTTAGGCACCGCCAGCATGACCAGCGGATTGTCAGGTTGGCAGGCGTTAGGAAAGAGTTCCTATAGATTCGTTAATATTCCTCAAACTTTCGATGATGCTCGAACTTACTGCCAGAACTTTGGTGGAGATCTAGCACAGTTAAAGACAAGGAATATTACCGTAAGTTTACCAGCATGTTTTTTAATGTACTTTTAGTAGTGTTAATTATTTGAATTAATGATGGGTTAGGCTAATGAAGGTATTGTGCCTTCGTTCCTGTTTTTTTTACTCTTATAAAAACTAAAAGAACTTGAGAAAAAGTCTCCCAATAATTCATTTGCTTGGATTGTTTGTCGTGGTGATTTTGATAATCCAGACACAAAAAAATATGGGGGGGGGGCTGAATATTTAGATAAAGAGTAATATCTATGTTCACGCCTGCGAAAAAGCAAGTAAACGAGCTACAAACACACTGCAGACATTGTTAAAGAAAATTATTCTGCATATAGTGATCCAAATCTCCCGCTTCTGTGAAAGACGTCTATACCAGCGCCAGCAAAATAACAGCATCGAAATTTTGGGAAAAAAGGAAAAGACTAAGGAAGAAACAGGTCTGTACCACCATCATGATGATGGTAACCCGTTTCATCGGTTCCTTTCTTAAAGGAAGTATATCGATACTACATCCATCAGCCCCAAATGTCGGACTACTACGCTAGGCACTGCTTGGATAAATTAATCGATCTCCTGTAAAAAAGTAATAAGATGATACGTACAACTATTCTTGGCGCAACAATATGTGATTTGTATTTTGACCTGCCAATTCCTACTGCCAGCGAGAATGTAGATATGCTACAAATATTTTTAAAGACAAAAGAAATATTTCAATATTTCTGACGTCGGTGACGCCTGCTCCAATTCTACCAACTCTTGTCTGCAGTAAGACAAAAAAAAAAAAAAACAACAACAAATTCACAAAATGACTATAATATCGCTGTCTGTCCTAAGTTTTATTAGTTAGGAATCGTAATGTTTATTGATTCGGACCAAGGGAGCATGATAAAACTGTTCTCGATACGCTCCCCATATCTTGGACACATTTGTGTCTGAATGGAACATTTTTTTAACAGTAAATTGCACCAGATATCATGTACATTTGTTTTATCCCCATACGTGCCATATGGCATGCTGAAACCCCTCAATCACTGGTAGTCCTTACGCCATTCATGACTACATCTACCATGGGACAAGGGCCAGGCCAGTAACATGGCCGCATTCAGCAGCCAATCAAAATAAAATATACCATACATTTCTTTTTCATCTGTATGAATCTGTATTGTATTTGAACATTTATTTATATGTTTACTTTACATTTTGTTATGATTCTATTTGTACTCGTAAACAGTCGCACATTTCAGTGTTTGGACTGCTTGTGATTGTATTTTGATAGTTTTATCGCAATAAAATCAAATATATACATGTACATATTTATACATAGTAGATATCTGATTGGTAAAGTTACCCCAATTAAAAAAAAATAACGGACCCATTATATTTATATATACTTGGTTTGTTTCAGGAATTTGTTCAAATGTTGATAGGCAATCACTCGGCCTGGTTTGGCCTTCACAATCTGGATGAAAGCTGCAACTACCGTTGGATTGACGGATCCTCGCTTGAGAATAGGTGAGAATGGTTGATATAATTTCATGAAGGATGTTACTATATTATAGACAGGGAAGCGTGGCATGGATAAATTCGGCGGAAGGAATTGGCTACTGAGTCCCCAAAAGGATCCCTGCATAATGGAGAGACATATAGGTGGTCTATCCTTCTAAGTGCTAATGAATTTCAACATCATCATCACCACCAACACCACCACCATCATCACCACCATCACCACCAACACCACTACCACCACCACTACCACCACCATCATCATCATCATCATCATCATCCTTATCATTATCATAATCATCATCAACATCATTATTATCATCATCATTTATCATCCTCACCACCACCATCAATATTGCCTTATCGTCACTTTCATTATCATCAACATCACCACCTCGGCACAACGGTACCATCATCATTTTCATTATCTTAAACGTCACCATGAACATCATCATCGTCATTGGGCGTTATTGTTCCTCGATTATTCCCAGGAGCACTCGTTTCCCTCTCAGTAATTTTTTTTTCTCTCTCTTTAATTTTGTTTTTAACATTTAAGTTTCACCGGATGGACTGGGTCACCATTTTGCATCAGAAACATCAACTGCGTTCAACTCGGAGAAGGAACATGGCAGGAACGCAACTGCTCTTTTCCGGGCTCTTTTGTTTGCGAAAACTCAGGTAAGCTAACAAGACGTCTAATGAACCATTTTATGCTTCTGTAATAATGTCGACTGCGCTTTAGCGGGGAGCCATTATACGTAACCTATAGTAATAGCTAGTTTTCGTAATCGCGAAAAATCACAATGAACAGCTAAGAGGCCTTTGTCGAAAAATGGTGAACCGAGACAGCTGATCATCGTAATATTCTGAGCTGAAAAGGTGCAAGTATATATATCCTTTTTTCCACAGTCCAGGACGAAAGTGCTCTTTTGATTTACCGATTTTCGACAAAGACTGCTTTGTCATGAAGGGCTTTTGACAAGAGATTTTATGTTGTAGAATCCTTCCCCGTCGCGATTGCGAAACTCCCTATTATAAGGAACAATGACACAGTCTCACGAACGAAACCGACCGATGATCTGGTATTGGTACTCGGCCTCGTCTTACGATTGATCTGATCAACCACAACTATGGAAAGCCAGCAACGTCAACATCTAAATAATAATAATATAGGATTTGTATAGCGCACGTATCCACCTTGCTAGGTGGTCAAGGCGCTCCTATATTACCCCGGCTAAGCTAGTCTACCGATTCTGGTGACCACAGCTTTTTGAGGAATTACTTCCTGCCGGTACCCATTTACCTCACCTGGGTCGAGTGCAGCACAGTACCGATAAACTTCTCGCTGAAGAAAACACGCCATGGCTAGGATTCAAACCCACGACCCTCTGCTTGAAAGGCGAGAGTCAGAACCACTAGATCACGACTCACCCACATGTGTTATAGCACGTGTATAGCAACAAATAGCATGTGTTGTTCAAGACATTATCTAGATATGCTGAAAATTCTTACATTCATTGCTTTCTTGAAAATTTAGTGTGCTTCTCTTTTTTTTTACAAAGGACATTTTGCAAATTTCCTGTGTAAAAAGAAAATTATGACGTTGATGGATTTCCATACGGTTGAGGTTGATGGGATCAACCCTAACTCTTTGTAAGATGGGGACCTGGAATAAGATTTGCCGGTGTTTGTTACCAGATTGTGGTTCAAACGTTTATAATAATATTTTAAAAACAATTCTCACCCTCTCTTTCCCCCCCCCTCTCTCTCTCTCGATCGATCGAAGATATTCACAACGCTATTAAGCGACCAGCTGAAGTTTACCAGTGGATTTCTAATCCATTTGATCCAGTCTCTCTGCTTAAAGTCTTGGTAATCGCACCCGAAATGGAAGAAAGGATTGTTTGCAAACACATCACCTATGACGGAAGGGATGCACTAACCCAACCTATCCCGACTAGCACCGTAACACCGTCGGCGTCCCAATCGTCTGCAGTCCACGAAGTGCAGTTGGATCCGGATTCGAAATACCAAGCGGCCGGTAGAATAGTTTGCGGGGTTTCGTCGGAGTTTGATCGGCATACAACAACCACCGTATCGGCATTTCATCTTGTAGGACTACCTGACAGTATGTCATTAGTTACGTTCGCCTACTCGATACTTTCGGTACCGCTCATTCTTTCTTAAAATGATTGGAAATCCTATGTAATTTCATAATCATGATACCTTTGGTCGTTCATAGAGTGGGGTTACCAGTTAAGCCCCGCTGACTTTACCCCCGAAAAGTAATAGAGGACCACAAAGGATTGGTAATGTAAAATCCACGGTTCCATTCATTTTCTTTACTTTCTTGCAAGTACATTGAATATTGATGTGAAAACATGCCTCCAAACTAAGTAGCAGATTCCAAGAAGATGGAACGTGTCAATTTGTGCAATTTGAAGAAATGGCTAGAAATAATTACCAGGAAGAGGTATGCGAATTAAAGATAAGTAAGTATTGGGCCTTGTATGTGTTTTTGAACCTTTCAAAATTTTAGGACCAAATGTTAATAATCTTTTCATCTGCCATTGGAATGTTTATATTTCAGGAGAGGCGGAGCCAGTGTCAGGACGATTTACAGTGATGGGTTACCCAGGAACACGTGTCACAGTGGAAATGGATACACTCAAACGACTGAGCAGGTTTCGTCTTCTGCTTCTTACGTGGACACTTCATCAATCAGATATCAGCAGAGGGGAAGTAATCTTCCCATCTTTGCACGACACAGTCCATGGCATAACGTATGCAAGGGAGGAAGACGAGGGAACTTATGTAGCAATAATCTATGATTCAAACAACAGTCAGAGATTCGTCCAGTTTAATGGAAGTGCAATTCGGCTTATAGTTCCTGGTGAGTATTCATCTTGACCCCAGAATATAGCTCCATTTCCTTATACAGACAAAATATGGAAAGAAAGAGAGAGAGAGAGAGAGAGAGGGGGGGGGGGTTGAGCAAGGCGAGGCTAATACAATACATTTATTTTTAATAATGATTGTTCACGTCATTTTTTGATAGTATCGATCTGCTGCACAACTGAAAGGAATCAGACTTGATTTTAATTGAGAACGAGATCGCAAACTCTGCTAATATAATTTTGTGTAGCGTTGTGGCCCAGTGGATTAGTCTCCTGACTTTGAAACAGAGGGTCGTGGGTTCGAATCCTAGACACGGCGTAATTTCCTTCTGCAAGAAATCTATCTACATTGTGCTGCACTCAACCCAGGTGAGGTAATGGGTAGCTGGCAGGAATTTCTTCCTTGAAATGCAACGGCGCTGTAAAAGGCTGCGGGGCTAAAGCCAGGGTAATAATGTCAAATTGAGCGCATAGAGACGCCTTTAACAGAGATATGCTCTTTATAAGCGTGTTGGTATTATTATTATTTTACTTGTTTAATCTATTTTAAGCTAGATCATTGCCAGGCTGCATAAAAAAGGAATGCACAATGCCATTTTGAAAATCATTCTTGCAAAGGAGATAATTCCATCAAATTTATCGTTCCCTTATTCACTTTGATGTTGTGTAGAGAGGTTTTGACTTTAGCAGGTGATCGGGAAGTAATGTTCTTGCCATTGGAACTTCAACATAATGTTCACAGCTGCCGTCCACATGAGCTCTTGAATAATCAATAAGGTATCCTATCAATTCAGCCATTATACATGATAAGATACTAAGAGTAATTCCTTCAGAGCCGAAGTTTTCATACCAAATCCAACCTTTTCATTGGCAAATAATAAACCTGATAAGGAAAGAGATATCTTGTTAAAAGAGTTCCCATATTTCATGGAACATCACCCTACTCTATTACCTACAGATTGTCCGGAAGGAAGATGGGGTCCTCCAACGTGTCTAGGTATGTGTAACCCCTGCTTCAATGGAGGGATCTGCCATGATCTTTCGGGATCATGCATCTGTCCACCGGGCTTCACAGGAGACAGTTGTCTAACAGGTAGGCCTATATCAACCAGACGGTGGTAGTTGTTCAACATGTTCAAAGTGGATGGCATACAGGGCATCTGAGTGACCCAGTGCTAGGGCGCCACCTCATGAATGGGGGGGGGGGGGGGTTGGGGGTAATGGGTTCGATGCCCAGCCGGGTCACATACTAACAATTCTAGATCCATTTCCTTGCGGCCATTTCCTTTGCGTAAATATAAATATGGTACATTTACCTGCAGTGGTAATAATTTGTTATTAGCATCTGGGCCCCGGTGCATGAAAGTTATTATTATTATAGTGACTTACCATCCAATAGTATCTTTCACGGAATCTTTGATTTTAATTGGCTATTGAGCATGGTTGCATGATAGTTACCATTGAATGGCAAAGTTGCCATAGTAGTAACTTTTATGCACCGGGGACCCTGGATATTTTATTGCTGGATGGCTGAATAATAATCTTCTTTGACTTCTCAAACACGTTAAAAATATTCATCGTTTCAAAACAAAATTTTACAATGGAAAAGATCATTATTATCTATATAACCTCTATTATGCCTATTATGCTGCATAACTGCACGCGTAGATACCACTGATAGAGTATTGTTATTATTATCATTATCATTATTACTATTATCATTATTATTACATAATGTTTCTCTCTCGCCATCTCTCTTTCTCTATCTAAATCCTTGTTTGAAGCCTGTGGTGAGGGTCGCTTTGGTTCAGATTGTGAGATCACGTGTGGAATTGACCAGGAGCTCAGCATGCCTTGTGCCGGAAGTCAGATCTGTCGTCCTGATCCTTACGGATGCAATTGTATGTCGGGATACACCGGAAAGTACTGCAACCAAAGTGAGTATCGATCATCTCATGTACTCTCTTTTTAAAGAGAGAATAAGGTTACACACCGGTTATTGTTCTTCAAATGGGCAACTGTCATGTTAAGTCAACCCCAATTTTTATGCTAATTGCTGAATCATAAACATGATAGAGGAGATGGATGATATGTAATACATAAAGTGGATAGCATAGGGTAATATGAGTGGGATATTTCCCTATTTTTAAAGAGCATTTAATCATGTTAATAGTTCAGACAATGGTCCGGATTTACAAACGTAGTTTGATATTTGACATTCTCTAGCCTGTTCAGCTGGTCTGTACGGTGTGGACTGTCTTCAAATTTGTCACTGTTCAGAAGGGACCCCCTGTAATATCGTCAGCGGGGAATGTCCGGGCGAATGTGAGAACGGCTGGACGGGTCCAAGCTGTCAAGGTACAGTATATATCCATGAAACGTTGACAAGAATAATGGTGGAACACTCCTCGGCATGATAACCGAATATAGATCGATATTTGTGGTATTATAATTAAGTATCTCAATATATATAACGTTATTCTGATTGACAGCTAATGTCTAACTGAGATATTTTACAGCCAAGATACAGCAAAATAGCAGTTATAATATTTGAAGAAATTTTTAATCAATACTATTGTAATACTTCTCACTTCTAAAAAGTATAGTATACACACACCCACACAAAAAACAACCCCAAAACAGCGGCTAAGGCTCTTTATCTAAAAACAATCGTGTATTTAAATTCCAAACCTTTAATCATTGATCAAAAGATTTCTTCATTTTTAACAATTTTTTTATTTCCCTGCTTTTCGCAAAGTTCCTGAAACATGCCTAGAAGGGTTCTACGGCGAGGACTGCAGTAAGGTGTGCCACTGCCTTAACGAGTCATGTGATTTGCAAACTGGTTTCTGTTTCAGGTCTAACGGTGTGTGCGCCAGTGGGTATATGACGGATCCCATGAGGGGGACATATTGCGATATCTGTGAGTTGAACCAATTGTTATTTGGTGATAACTTGAACTTGGCCATGGTAGGTCTGTTCCTACATTATGGAAATAAGAAAATGTTACAAAAATATATATATATTATTTTTATGCTATGTTTCTCCTCATACTTTTATGGTGGGGAAAACTATTTTGATTAGTATTCCAAGATAGATATAAATGATTTAAGAGTCAAATGGGCTGGGGAATAGTACAATTACTGGTAAGATTTGTGTCACAATTAACTATACATAGCTGAACAACAACTTTAAACCTGAATTTTAATCAAACTCGGGTTCAGAATACGGACCAGATGGGTGTTTCATAAAGCTAATGGTAAGCTACTACTAGCGACGTTACGAACGACTGGTGATCTTGCAGTAAATTATACACACCAGAGTTTCATCGGTGATGATATATTTTCTAAGAAAGCATCACCAGTCGTTCGCAAAGCCGTTCGGAACTTACGAACAACTTTATGGCACACCTATTAACCGGTAAGGTATTATATTAATTCTGATATTAAGCTCCATATTTATCTTATAACAAAAAATACTACCTCATGGATCATATATCTGAAGGCTCGAATAACAAAGGCAAGTTTAAGGCAAATTCCTATTCTTGACAGCGATTCCTTTCGAAATGGTTCATTCTGTCTCAAGGCTGCCGCGCACTGAAAACGACCCGGGCTCCTTTCTGGTTCATTATAAGTGGAAATGAATTACTCATTTATACTACTACATGATACTGTTGTAGTAAGTAAAACGATTTGTACAATTTGCGCACTTGAAAACTGACCACCCATCCCACAGAACGACGGAGAAAGTATTATAACTCTTTTCTTTGTAGACGTTGGTTGCTTTGATTCGTGTTCCAAGACGTGCCATTGTTCTGAAGGAGCACCAGATTGCAATTCTGTGACTGGTAGTTGTTTCTCTGGAAAGTGTTTCCCTGGATGGGGTGGGCCAGCCTGCAACACGGGTAAGCTAATTCCTTCCAACCAAATACTTCACTCTAAAACACATTGATAATAACAAATATATAGCATTTTTGTGGCGCCGATTATCTAGTTGCATATTCAAGGGCGCTGTATTGACATAATCACCCGACTTCATTCGTTTCAAAGGGAGCATACACATGTATGTTGGGTAAATCATCGCACAATTTTGTGTAACCTTTACGCTATGTGGATGGAACATGTTTTATTGTTACCCAACAAACAGGCGTGTTCCTATTTAACCCAATATTAGGTAACAGTTTACTGACACTTTATTTGTCATGTAAGCTTGAATATCTACTTTATGACTAATCTTTATAGTCATAATAATATACATTTTATACGACAAAATTATACGCCAGAATCACATCAAGGCATACATTAAATACTGATATTAATATTTTCAAAAACTTCTACTTAATCAAATACAAGTCACGCCGTTACATTCGACATGCCGTGACATGCGCCATGTCGATACAACGTTTGCCCTAAAAGGAAATGAACGAAAGAACATTCTGTGGAATTTCTTAATTCATTTTTATTATTGTTTTCTCTTTATATCATTTGGATCGGATGTTTGTTAGTATTGATGTTGGAGAGGGAAACTTAACTTTCTGACTTACATAATACTCGTTTTACACTCATTTCACATCTTTAGTCATAGAAATTTTGCAGACAAGTACCATAGCTATTGTGAATTCATCTTCTGGAGTTAGCATCAATGAGAGATCTATTGGTGTCTGGACGGGTGGAAGTGCCTTGTGGGCTCTCTTGGCGACCACTCTCGTCTTTCTATTGGCGTGCCTCGCTGCGTTACTGAGGTAAAGAATACAGTTCTTGACCTTCTACAACCTGGGCCTGGGGCTTAACATTGAGATCATAGATTTTTTTTACACGATTGATTTCATTGTCTGCAATGCACAATCAATCATGAAAATCAATCGTACTTATTAATCACTAACCTTTCTGTGACGGGACACAGGATTATGTTTCATAAGGCTGTACGTAATTTAACACAAAAAACTTTAGGCACGACTAGAACATATTCATAGTTATTCATATTCATAATCGGCTGCAGTATGACATGTATGATATAGTACATATTCTTCGGTGGGCGTTTCATTTTCGATGTCATCGCACAATAGTGTGAATATGTTTGGTCACATGATGCTATTAAACCAATCAGCATACAGGATTTAATTCATGTAGATAATGATATATGTTAGCACAAGAAAAGGACATCTCTCATGTCTGTCGTGCGTAGAGGTCATTTGAAACTTGCGGACAGTTTTGTTTTTCCCAAACGGCCCCTGGTGGTGTGTGTGTGGGTTTTTTTCATAAAGCTTTTCACACGTGTCAATTCAGATTCTCCGATTTTTGGCCCTACAATTAGATTGCTGAACATTAAAATTGTTACAAGTATCTGGTACCAATAGTAATTATTTGTCGAAATTGTGATAACGGTTATAAGAAGTTCACTCCTTCCTACCTAAAGAAAGGTTAAAAATTTGGATATCTGAATGGGCTGTATTTTAAGTTTCAGTCAACGGTAGGAATGGGAATAATGATTTTGATTTGGTGTTTTTAGATAACAATACCTGCCATGCATGCAAGATTTTCACTCTTTCGCTGATAAACCTTTATCGATTTCCAAACTAAACCTCTATTTGTGTAATGAAATAACATAATTTTCCCTGAATAAACTTTAAAAATAATTCTACCACATTTTGGTTGGGTAAAACGGGGTCCCGTATTCTTGCTTGTTTCT
Source organism: Lytechinus pictus (assembly GCF_037042905.1). Classification (NCBI taxonomy): domain Eukaryota; kingdom Metazoa; phylum Echinodermata; class Echinoidea; order Temnopleuroida; family Toxopneustidae; genus Lytechinus; species Lytechinus pictus. The sequence continues at coordinate 22,609,807 of NC_087256.1, forward strand.
TTTTTAATGATTTTTTCTTAAATTACTATCGTAATCCAAGGTCAAATTTCTTGTTATCTTCCATTTAGGATGAGGAACAGAATTTCGACATCGAAAACACGACAATCACATGCTGAAGAAACCCCCTCGGACCCTACTTATGAAACTCTTAACAAGGGACCCGATGCTATAGGAACCGATATCACGAGTCGCTCTTTAGGCAACAGTCTTGGCGTGCGACTGTCTTCACCTGCTGATGCCGTACGGGAAGGCGCATATCAGCCTCTCTACAAGGGCCCAAGTGCTGTCACAACCAATATTCCATTGGGCACTTTAAGTAATGACTACGTTGACGAGGACCAGCCTTCCTCTACTGATGCCGTCTCATCCGAACACGCTTACCAACCCCTCTTTAAGGGTCCCAAACCAACAGGAAGAACGATGGGTGGGAATGATGACGCGTATGACTATGCGATTCCCATGGAAAATGTTAGCTCGAAGCCAAAGGTTCCAGAGAGCGACCATTTCAACGAGTATGAAAAGCCAATCAGTTCGTCCGATGTCGTCTATCAGAACAGCGGTGTTAAGATGATAGACAATTCCAAATCAAAATTGTTGTGATCGATTGGATTAGTCTTCCAGAATTAATACGCTAAGAACAAAAGATAGGATCTATAAGGACCTACATCATTATGATGACAGGTGTTAATACAAAATTAATTTCATGGGTCATACTATCATCCTTGTATATCAGCAGATGTAAATACAATATAGACAGGTTTCAATATAGTTATATAGTTAGTTTATGTATATATCTTCTATTCCTTTAGACCGCAGTATGCGTCATTATTTGGTTGAAGTGACTTCATATTTATTACAATTTTTTCTGTATTTCCCATCCTCGTTTAGAGGACAAATCCTCCACGGGTGCTTCATGTTGTATGTCCCTGCTGATTATAAAGAGTTAGAAAATGCAATGAACCCTGCATTTTGGTACAGGTATTATTATGTAAGTGTGAAACCTTATATAAATACACTGAATGATCCGACTCCAACCTAATAAGATTTTGATACATGATCATTCAAAGCGTTTGTGTTACGAAATAAAAATGCAACAACGTAAAAGTCCAAAAATGTGTTGTACCTATTATCCGAATGCACACAAATGAAGATTGAGGATATTTAGGGTATATACACTAAGATTTGTAAGAAACATAAAAGAATGCTTAATGTCCTAAAAAGAGTGACATTTTGTTCTCAAACGAACAGTTCTAGACCATGTAGACGCGAGGTGAGGCAATGAATCTTTCTTTACTAAGGTTTGTAGATAATCACTATTATTTACCAACACGTATAAAAAGGCAATGAAACCAAAGCACACTTGGACATTTCACAAGTACATTATGTGCAGTTTTCGATGTTTAGCATAGGGCTCATATCATATCCTTTATGTAGTTATAGTTTTAGGCTTATTGCTTCTCAAAGTATTTACACCGCTCATCTACAACATAGTCGCCCTCAGCTACACCATCGCCACCAACCATCCCATCGTTGAGCTGACACACACCATTGCAGACATTAAACGACACGCACCCGTCTTGACCGTTACACTCAGCCCCACATCTGACCAATGAGGTTCCTTGTTTGGTTTTGATCACGTGATTTTGAAGGCGCCATCCTTTAACCCGTTTGAAGAGAGCAGCCTTTCTGTGGGTCGGATCGTATTGGGCAGGAACTGCTCAAGATAAATGCATTAGAAAAAAAACCATTATCACCATCATTATTAGTAATAGTAAAATATGTGGTAGTATATAGTGATGGCGAAGAACGCTTTGCGTATTTATTTAACTGTTTTCGGTATATGTCTTAAGTGTTTATTTTTGTGTTTCACGTAGATTGGCTATATATTGTGGAGCTGGCTATATAATACTGTGGAGATTTGAATAAATTCGAACGGTAATTTTTTTTTTGGAATATTCATTGAAAGCACCTGTTATTTTCATAGGACATGTAAAGTGGAACTATGTTATATAATAATAAAGAAATGTCAGAACTCGTGAATAAATGTACTTTTTTGAAAACAGGTTAGAACGTTGTTTTCCATCAGAAAGAGAGAAATGGGAGATACACACAAATGTTGGGCAACATACAGTCCACTGTGTTGGGTAATGTATTTTGTTAAACATACATACATGTATATATCTTCTGGGTAATTATGATCCAATTGAGCAAATGTATTAACCAATTATAAGTGTTTATTACCCAATTTGGGCAGATTTTATCCAATAGATGTGTGGAGAGTATGTTGCTCATGGTCGGGTAAAAGTTGGTCATTTTTGCCCATCTATTTTAAGAGTGTAGAGAGAAAGAGATAGGACGAATAAAAAAGACATGAAAATTCATATGTGTATGTTTTGGACTGAATTGGTGAGATCTACACATAATTACTGGTGTCAATACAAACTGCTTCCAGATGTCATGGAATTTATGTGTGGGGGAGGGGGTGCGCCCGTGGGGACGGGTACATATCATGGCTGAGTATATCAACTACTTAAAAAATGAACACTCATTTCGATACCTGGCACTTGAGCTTCGGATGTCCGTCCCTGCAATGATAATTAAAGAAATAAAACACACACACACACAAAGTTAATGAAGTGATCTTGCAACTGGTATTTTAGCCAGCGTATATAATTCAATCCTGTCTCTTGATATGAATAATAATTTTTGGTATCAAGAAATCGTTATAGCCAAAACATCTTGATATAAGGAACTTGTGTCTGTTGTCACCAAAATGGAAATTATTGACATCGAGAATTAATGTCTTGATATCAGGAATAGCTAGGTTCTAATTGTAAAGTGGCTTGTCATAGTTACGTCAGCAAACGCTGGCTGAAACATCCTGGGTCTCATTCAAAGCCCTGCATGGGAACGATTCATTGTTAATTTAAAAAGCCCCCACCCCCCCAAAAAAAAAAAAACCCGAAGGTTTTCACTTCAAAAAGCAAGAAATGTTGTTCCCGAGAACGAGAAATTTGAAACAAAAACAGAACAAAAAAAAGGTTTTCACTACAAAATGGAGGTCAAGATTGTCCCGAGAAATTTGAAAAAAAAAAGGTTTTCACTACAAAATGGAGGTCAAATTGGTCCCGAGAAATTTTAAAAACAAACAAAGAAAGGTTTTCACTACTATTGTGTGGCCAGTCTACCTGTGATGTAGTTTTTGGTAAATCGGACATCCCGATAAAAATGATTCGCATTGTGACGACGGTATGCCCCTAATGTAGTTAGGGGTAGATCTAGGATAGATTCATTATAAACGCAGGGATGGAGTTCTGATGACCCCCCAAAAAAATGAAGAAAAAAAGAATAGGCCGACAGAAAACGGGGGCATATGCCCGTTTTGCCCCTCCCCCTTCCCAGAATCCCACCCAGAGTGTTGTAAGCCCATTAAAACCTTTCTCACTTTTAGATAGTGGCGTACCGTGGGTCACGGCATTGGGGGGGGGGGCACCGGCAAAAATTTTGAGTCACTTTGTGAGCGCGCGAAGCGCGCTCAGTCGCCAGGTATACTGACCTAATAGAGACATTTTAAGGACAGTGCCATAAAACAGATATGTATCTTCCTGATCAAATAATGCGAGCGCGAAGCGCGAGCTGAAAATTTTTGATATTCAGACCTAAATAGGGACATTATAATCAAATTGTTGTGATCATGATATATACGTATCTGTCTTGCTAAACAATGCGAGCGCGAAGCGCGAGCTGAAATTTTTGTATATATTTACCCCAAACAGAGATTTTAAGGACTTTATTTTAGGAATTCATTAAGAGTATACATATCTCACCATAGTCATGTAATGCGAGTGCCAAGCTCTTGCTGATTTTGTTAGAATTACATCTTAACACATGAAGCACTTGTAGTCATAACATACGCATCTCACTAATCAAATATTGCGAGCGCGAAGCACGAGCTGAAAATTTTGGAAATCCAGACCTAAAGAGGGGCATTCTAAGGCTTGTTTGTAGGAATTCACTAAGACCATACGTATTTCACTAACCAAATGATGCGAGCGCGAAGCGCGAGCTGAAATTTTTATATTCAGATCAGAAAAGGGACATTTTAAGGACATGATTTTAGGAATTCATGGAGAGCAGACATATCTCACCAATCCACCAATGCGAACGTAAGCTCGGACAGGAAATGTGTTATATTAAGACCTTAAAATGGGGCAATCACTTTAAGTAGCCATGAAAAAGAAGCATATTTCACTACATAAAACAATAATAACTCGAAGTGCGAGGAAATACATTTGGTGTATATGACTTGAAAACGGGAAGTTTTAGTACAACAGGATTATATATCTCGTTAAACAGACAATGCGAGTACCAGGAACAATGAATACATAGACCCTATGCAAATTATGTTTCATACAGTTATGATAAAAATATTTCTTATGTAATATAACATAGTTATAATATAGCATTATAATGAACAATAATTTCTTCTTTCCCACTACGTTTCTCTTCCTTTCTCCCTCTTTTTCCCCGTTTTTTTTTTGCCAGCCGATTGGGGGGGGGGGGGGGCACGTGCCCCCCATGCCCCCCCCCCCCGTAGTTACGCCACTGATTTTAGAGCACATAAATGTACATGAAGATTAAAAGGAGGAAGAGGCCTTGAAAAGTGATGACTCACCGTGACAGTGGTTGGTGTAGTTGTTTCATCTGGAATACCTGTTTAAAAAAAATCAAATGGAATTTATTATGAATTTTGAAACACTTTTTAAATTGATACACTTTTGAGATTGATGAGAATAAACCCAGATTGATTGTGGTAAGTGCCTAGATTGCAGTAGAACTCTGGATTTAAAGCGAAGCATTAGAAGTATTTTAATATTCAAGCGCCCAAATTTAGATATAGCTTATATAAGGGTTAAATCTAAATCCAGCGTCCAACCGATAAGTATTCTTCTATAATCCATTGAAGTTCGACATCAATGTTGTAAAGGTAAAGAGAACATAATCATTCACCATTTATCGCCGCATTTCAAGATTCAGAGAGGTCTGGGGTATTTTTTTCTAGAATTTTTAGATCCTGGCTGATATTGCTTGCACATCTCACATGGACACGTCAAAACACACACAAATACTTTCCTCGGTATATAGGCGCTCCGGCCCGTCTTACAAAGAGTTACAATTGATCCAATCAACCTCAAGTATATATATGTAAATCCATCACTGTCATATTTTTTTCATTCAGGAAATTTGAAAAATGTCCTTTGTAAACAAAGAGAAGCACATGCACTGAATTTTCAAGAAAACGATGAATGTTAAGTATGAATATATATTTCATCTAGAAAATATTTTGAACAAACATGCATTTTAGATGTTGCTGGCTTTCCATAGTTGAGGTTAATCCCATCAATCGTAACTCGGCTTTGTAAGATGGGGCCTATCTTTGTGTGTAAAAAAAAAAAAAAAAAAAAAACACGCCTGCACTTTAACTATGTAATTTGAAATGTAGAAGAGAGAAATGCATATATTTCATCCTTCTGTAACATCTTATGTCTGTTTACCCGCTTGACACCCCCCCTCTCCACCCACATCTCGTTTGCTTTTCCATTCTAATTCTCCCCTTTCCTGGTCCTTTTTCTCTTTCATATCCTTTCCGATTATTTCCATATAAAACATCCCGCTATTGTTCGACCACTTTTCTGATGTAAAGGGAGCAAGGTTTATGCATATTTAGTACATTTAATCCTGACTGAGGTCAACAAAATTATGATCATTATAATTGAATAAGTTGTTACATTTGTTATCAATTTGCTAATGGGATTGCGGCATTTTTTATCATCCTAGATAATAGCATGAACACCGATCCATGTTCTAGAGATATACAGTGTGAAAAGATACTTATTTTGTTAATATTCATGATAGGGAGTGATACTTCCTGACATTTAAAAATATTTCAATTTAAGAACATGATTCAGAGGGGTGCGTCTTGGGTATTTCTCTCTAGAAATTGGGAATTCTGGCTGATATTACTCTCCAACTCAATCACAATCCACATATAAAAACTTGAAAAATTACACAAACACTTTCCCTGGTGTATAGGGGCTCACACTGTTGTGTATGAAAAAAAAAGTGCTTGGAGTTTTCACTGTGTAGTTGTAATGCCATTGAATAAATATAGATAAGATAAATGCATATGAATAATTCATCCTTCTGTAACCTTTTAATATGTTATATGTCATTTTAAATTATTAAACCAATTTTTTAAGAAAAGGGAGCAAGGTCTGCATATTTAGTACATTTAATCCCAATCGCGCAACGCTAACAATATAACTTGTTACATCATCAATATGCTAATGGAATCATGGTGTTTTCCGATTCGAGAAATTAAACTGGAAGCCAATTTCGTTTTTAGAGATATCATAAAGTATGAAATAACGCGTCTTTATTGATATATTTTGTGACTAAAAGTGGTAACACTTTGTGTCACGGTGGGATGCGTGTATTACAAAGTAATGACACATTATATGCTTTTCACATTGCACATATTTTTCTTAACCCCGGAAATTGGTGGGGCTAAAGGGGGAGGGGCAGCATTATTAATAACTCTGGGGAGGGGATGTCTTAGCCCCACCAATTTCCCGGGGCTTAGCTTAGCCCACTTCGGTTTCACACAACGTTTCAGTAAAGTGGGCTCGCACGGTAAATAGTACGGTACTACTATCTGGCCCTGCAAAAAAACAGGGTTAGCCGGCTTATTGCGGTGCTAAAGGCGACCGCACACCTTACGATTGGTCTGCGACCCGATTTTGGGAATAAAATGTAGTAGAATTTGATGCTAATATTGAGACATGGAATATCTTGCTGTGTAATGTTCTCAATCATCATACGAATACCTATATTCAAATCTGTGAATATGCTATCATCCTTCTTTAGAATAAAAGCGAATTTAATATCTAGTCGTAATGACGTCATAGCAGTCGTATGATTGGCTACGATTTGAAACTAATTTGGCCTTTACTCCCAAATAAAGGCTTGCAACCTTTAAAAATGGTTATAAGAGCAATCTTTCAATTAATTTCAACCTCAAATAAAATGATATGTTCCATTCACATTTTCAGAAAATGAGCAAAATGCGATTTGTTCCAAAATCGGATCGCGAACAGTCGTTTGGTGTGCAGTGGCCTTAAAGCCCCTTTCACAATTGACGTACGACCTGTTTACGACCGCCTGCAACAGTTTTTTCTCGTTGTTGCACGATCGATCTCTTGGTGTCTTGCGAGCACTCGCAGTGGTTGTAGACGAACGCACGAATTTGAGGTGGTCGGAGGTGGTCGTGACTGGTCGCATCTGAATTTGAACATGTTCAAAATCCAAACGCGATCAAATACGATTGATTTACTCGCATCAGGTCGTACCATCGGTCGGGCGATCATCGTGTGAGTGTTGTTCAACGTTGTACGACTTGGTGCGAGAGGTGACACAACTACGTATAGTCGCATTTAGTCGACTGGAGGTCGTACAACACTTGCACATGTGCTAGAAACCTACAGAGACCAGTCTTGCGACTGGTTGCGATAATATAAGACTGTTGCAAGACCGATCGAAATTACGGCTTACAACATTCCAGTACCGTTGCATTCGCATGTATGCGACCGTACAGCCCCTTTCACAATTGACATCCGACCAGTTTACGACCGCCTGCAACAGTTTTTTCCTGCTGTTGCACGATCGATCGCTTGGTGACTTGCGAGCACTCGCAGTCGTTGTAGACGGTCGCACGAACTCGAGGTGGTCGTGACTGGTCACATCTGAACTTTGAACATGTTCAAAATCCGAACGCGACCAAATACGATCGATTCACTCGCATCAGCTCGTATCCGGGGTCGTACCATCGGTCGGGCGATCATCGTGCGAGTGTTGTTCAACGTTGCACGACTTGGTGCGAGAGGTGGCACAACTAAGTAGTCGCATTTACTCGACTGGAGGTCGTACAACACTTGCACATGTGCTAGCGACCTACATGTACAGAGACCTGTCTTGCGACTGGGTGCGACAATATGATGGGCCATAAGACTGTTGCAAGACCGATCGCAACGGCTTACAACATTTCACTACCGTTGTATGCGACCGTTCCCCTCGCATTCTCTCGTGCAACACTCGCATGTGATCGCACGAGCACAATAGGATCATAAGCGACTTACTCGTGTAACGGGTTTTACTGGTTGTTTTTGTTGTACGACAGCTGTTGCAACTGTGAAAGCCTCTGTGCGATCTTATGAGATGACTGGCGATTGATGCCTGTTGCAGCCTGTCGCACGACCAAAAGGTCGCAAATGGTCGTACGTCAATTGTGAAAGGGGCTTTAGAGACGCAGTAAGAAATAAAATCGGGCTAAGGAAAAGTGGGACTAAGCATCATCCAATCAAAGAAGTCGAAATTGCACATTAATCACGCTCTGTGTGGAAAAAAAAATCATCAATATTCATGAGCTGCGATAGTACGGGGTTAAGGCGTTAACCCCGGCTTAGCCAATAGAATGGGGCTGTAAAGACAGCGTGAAACCCCAAAAGAAAGTATGGGCTTAAGGATAATCCGGCGGGGTTAAGGATAGTATGGGGTTAAGAAAATGTATTGTGAAAAGCATAATAGTCACCACACAGTGAAGCGATTTACACTGGGATTTTCCGACCAACTCACGAGCTAGCCTGTATTCTAAAGTCTGGTTTTAGCTTTGACCATGTAAGGTCTAACCATGCCTATTTAACATGGTCTTACTCTGTTGAAATTATCATGATCATTATGGAAAGCCGAAATGTAAAAAAATGATTTTACATTAATAATGTAAAAGAAACTTTTGACAGTGTGGATTCTCATAATGATATCTTTACTCAGCTCTTTCCTCGTGTTTTAATGATGAAGAGAACTAGTTCGGTCATAATTTCCGGCCCGCGCCAGTCAGTTACAGTATGACTGATTTGAATGTCAACTGAGCTGACAATTTGAACTTGAACTGTAAGAGATACCTGTCACAGTTGACTATTTTTTTTAGACAAAGTTAAATCAGAACTTTGGAGCAGAGTTTAATTTAAAACTGAGTTCAGAATATGGACCGCTCTGTTCACGTAGTCTACACATAATTTTTTTATTTATTTTTTTGTCATTGTGACTTCACACTGTGAAGATAAAAAGCACTCTATAAAGAAAATTGGCACTGGGTCATTCGTTCAGCAAAGCGTGTTCATATAGTTGCACATAGTAACCACATTATGGAACAGACTGTCACTGTATGGGATTTAAAAAAATAATTAAAATGTCAGAAATAGGTTGTAATAATTAATACCCTACAACTTACATTCATAATCGGCGTAAATATATGTGTACTCCCCTGGGCATGTTTCACCTGACTTGCATGTCCCAGTGATTATACATGGATTGGCGGTCCTGCAATATGTAGCCCAGCCAGTCGTCTTGTCGCTTTCATCACACTGACTGTCCAGGGAGGGGTTATAAGCACTGCAATTAGTAACCCTCACACAAGCTCCTTTGATGATATTGATCGTCGATCCCTGGTCACATGTGATAGTCATCGTGGGGGACAGACCATATCCTTGGCACGCAGTCTCTAAAATAATGGTCAGGACACATAAGATACATTGTAAGCCATTTTTAAAAATCATTTAAAGCAGATACGAACCAATAGCGCCATCTCGAGTCCTCAACTACTCATACCTGGCCAATTTCCTGACCCATAATGCTAGTGTAGTCTAGTTATACAGACCTACTTTAATGATAACATATTAATTAACTACTCAATACATTTATACCGCAATAATTATGTTGCCAAGTTGCAAAACAATTACTTTTTCTCTCAAAACATTTTAGTTTCTCTATACAAGTACAATTATAGGTCAATTTATTCTTTGTCGTATTAGTAGATATCTGAAAACGTATATTTTAAGACTATGTATCTATAACACACAGTCAATTAGAGACCTCACACAGTTCACTCCCCTTTAAATTTGAGAAAATGGAGGATAACTCTTTTTTAGATTTGAGCCACGTCTACCATTCATCTCTATGTTCATTCATTTCATAACTCATTTATTTAAAGATAATCTCACACATTTTGTTCTAGGTACGTCCTGTAAATAGAATGGCGCGTACGGAAACTGATCTTAATGGTGTAATTTAGTTTCAGTATGATTATTTGCGTCAATCTGCCGGGAATAGATAACAGTCAAAAAAATTATTTTTTTATATCAATGTTTGGCATAAAGGGTAACGAATAGCATCCTAACTCCAGTTTTCACAAGATTAGTTCATGGATGAATTATTTTTAGTCTTTTCATAAAAATGACCCCCCCCCCCCCCAATCGATGTTTTGAGGTATCATTTCAGTATCCAAATGGGGAGGACTGTTTCGTCCTATTTTACCCAAAGTTTCGTTGATCGTATTTTGTCTGCTTTCACAAAGCTAAGTTTAGGGACTTGCCTTTTTTTACAAGCTCTGCTTTTCTTGGCAAGTCAGTTAAGTTCTGTTAATTTTTCTTCAATATGTTTGTTATAAAATGTCATTGAACTGTATGTATTATTTTGAGTATGTATTATTTTGAACATGTATTTACATTGTTACTTCGATTATATCATTTTTGAACGGAAATAAATAAATCTAATTTAATCTAATCTACATTTAACTTGTTTCAAAGGCTTCACTCTCCTTAACGTTCTCAATAACGGTTTTGCTATGTTCTCAATGATTTGTACTGAAGGGATACGATGAATTAGCAATACCAGTATTTCCATTATGTGGTTTGATAACATTTCATAATTTCATTCTGAATTTATTGTTTCTTACCTCGAAAAGGTGCAGTTCCATGTGTAATTACGAATAACCCTTGGATAATGAGAATGGCCATCAATCTCGTCCTTGCTGCATTCATTTCAAAGCGTTCTATTTTAAAACAGACCGTCAAAAGAAAACAACCCAGTCGTTCTAATGACGTTCACCAGAAGGTTTATATCATTAGTATTTATCTTATTGATGCAGATGATCATATATATCTGGCTTGAAAATCATCAACAAGAAGATATCATCGTCAATAATATTGATCAATAATCGCACTACAGCCCAGGACTCACGTACGATTTACTCAGTATATTTAGCAGTATGTGGTCGTTTATCTTTACCATATAAACCTTTCTTGAAATGTATAATTTTTGTCGGAGTAGCAACGGCAAAAATTTATTCCACTCCCATTGGCTGCAAGAATTACTACAGGAAACTCACTGATGTTAGCCCCACCCCCTCTCCCCATCATGATTCGTCCTTTTCACGACATCGTTTCTCTAGACTCTCCTTCATTCTCTCTCCCACCCCCCCCCCCTATCAGTAGCGCCCCCTTTCTCCCCTCTCTCTCTCTCCTTCTTTATCTATATTTTCTCCAGGCTCACAACCACCCCCCTCTCTCTCTCTTCTCCCTCTCTCTCTGCATGATGAGGCAACAGGTTTAATATGATTTTCATTTTCTTTTCAATACAAAATTAGATTGCCACACCGATTAAATTAATTTAGTGAACGAGGCATGCTCCGTATATCGTGTATACCTAATATTGTTGCGTTATAGTACCAACATTTTCTTATTGACCAAATAAATATTCATGAAATGAAGTGAACTAAAACCTAGACAGATAGAATAATGGAGATTTAGAATGTAAAAATGGAAGAAAGGCTAGAATGAGCCGAACAATTGAATCGCTTGAAGCATTAAAAAAATATTTAAAATCCTGTTATCTGTTTTCTTCTTACTTTTGTTAAATATGTCAATGTAATTTGATCTGACCATACACCCACACAAGCAAACATACCATCGCGCTGCACCCACATTACATGTGCAGCTAGAGTAGGCTCTTATTGCATGGAAATATAAAACATGGTTAGACCAATACATACAGATTGGTAGGAAAGAATAATAGATCGATTAAGGAAATTGGTACATGTATTTGTTTTCAATACTAACACACGGGGATCTATTTTACTAACGACCATTGTGTATCTTATTTTTCATCATTTTCTCCTATTTTCTTGTTTTTAAAGGACTTTTTCATTTCATGAGTATTCATCATATTCATTGGGTATGGTGTCGTATGGTAGCGGCGCTAAATAAAGGTAGGTGATAGAGAGAGAACCCTCGCACATTTTCTTCCGCACTGCATAGTTCGTCGGCGGTCATCCGAACCGTTGTATCACACATACGACGGTGCAAACCCATTTCAGAGAAAATCGACTTCAAAGTTTGCTATAATTTTCACGCTTATTCCCCCGGCCTTACAACATTTTCATTGCTAGAAAAATACATGGTTGGAAAGACCGAGACAAATGGGTGACATTGGTATCCTTATTTTAACACAAAACAAAGGATCAGAGAAAATATCGCAAAAGAGCTCCATGCTTGTAATTTCGGTTTGAGCGGTTTAGATTGTCCTTGTTCAACCATGACCGCGATTTCAATGCGCACGGTCAGTCAAAACGTCGTATCGCTTTTCACGTGCAAAGCCATTGCGGTGTCGATGGTCGCATACGACGATTCGGCTGACCGCGCGCATTCAAATCGCGGTCAGTCAAAACCGTCAAAACGTCGTATCTCTCTGCTACAGTACACGTTTAAAATGGGATTTGCGCATTTAATAAAAAAATGGTATGTCATCGCGTTGAAAATCCCCTCATATTTTAGAAACTAAAATAAATTGCTGCCTAGAAATTTAGTTATAAATAGAATAGGACTTGTACTTTCATTTTCAGCAAAAATCTCAAAATCCGATTTTTAAAACCAAAATTGACTGATACGACGGTTTGAATGAACGCCGACGATCTTATCATTGACCAAAAGGAAGTTCAGGAAATGAAGTGAACAAAACCATAGACAGATATAATAACGGAGATTTAGGATATAAAAATTGAAGAAAGGCTAGAATGATCCGAACAATTGAATCACTTGTAGCATTTAAAAATATTTATTGTTTGTTTGTTTGTATTTATTTCCATATAAAAAGATAAAATATATACATGCTCAATTTAACATAACATACAGATCATATGCAGGATGGCCCATTTCAGCGGTATTAATAAAATACCACTGTTCTTCCATGGGGTCCTTTAAAACATAAATACATGCATATAAAGCAAATAAACCAAAATATACACAAAACTTAATTGAATGCATGAAAAGAAAGAAAAATCACTACACACCCTTTAAAAAAAAGTAAAAAGTATTTAAAATCCTATCTGTTTTCTTCTTACTTTTGTTTAATATGTCAATGTAATTTGATCTGACCATACACCCACACCCACACAAGCAAACATTCCCCCCCCCCCACCCCCGTAATCCCTCCATCACTCTGCACCTCAGAACAGTTTACTCGATAGATGGAGCATAATAAATGCTGTGTTTATTATTATCAATGATAAGAAGATTGTTAGGTTGTAGAAACATAACGAAACAAAATGTTTCCGATAATTAAAAAATGAGGTCAGCCCTTTGCTCCCCCTAATCTTACCATCGCGCTGCACCTACATATGCAGATAGAGTAAACTCTTTTATTACGTTGGAATATAGAACATGGTTAGACAGTTGGATAAAATACATACAGATTGGTAGGAAAGAATAATAGATCGATTAAGGAAATTGGTACATGTATTTGTTTTCAATATTAACACACGGAGATCTCTTTTACTAACGACCATTGTGTGTCTTAGTTTTCATCATTTTTCCCATTATTTTCTAATTTTTTCTTGTTTATCATATTTATTGGTTATGGTGTCATATGATAGCGGTGCTAAATAAAGGTGGGTGATAGAGAGAGAACCCTCGCCACTTTCCTCAATTAACTTTGCAATACCACTGGCATTTTTTGTATCAAATACTGTGCGCAGCCGGCCTTGCGGTACTGATATTCGCACGTTTTCTTTCGCACTGCATAGTCATGCCCTAACAGCATGGTGAATAATATTAGGCAAGCTAACCCTTGTTATAATAACAAATGTAAATTTCTATAACAAATTTATTATCAGCCAATCAGAATGACAGATTTCGGTAGCTTATAACTGTCATTGCAAATTTATAATCATAACATGTTTTAATTTATGAAACAGGCCGAGAAAATAGTAAGAAAGATGATAGTACCAGGATCCAACCCAATCCAATTCAAAAGTCATTTGATATACCGCCTTTACCTTTCGGTTACAAAGCTCTGCCCACACATACACACACACCCTCACACAACGCACACGCTCTCTCTCACACATACACACACACCCTCACACACATACTCACTTTTTTTTTTTTGAATAATGTTTTTATTCTGATTTCATGAACAAAAAAAAATACATAACATTTCAAATTAACATTTCAAATCACATATAATACTTGACATTTCATATTTTCACTTTTTTTTTCACTAACTTAATAAAATCATGAATCATATATATCTTAATATATATATACTCACACACCATCACACACACCCACGCACACTACTCAATGTTTGGGCCAAGAAAACTATAATTCAACACCTCAGAATCTTCTTCAATAAATAGGTTTTAACGCATTCCTTGACAAACCGCTGAACAGATGAGGCCGTCTTTTCTGCAGCAGGTATGGGCGATTCCATAACTTTTCAGCAACCCACAGGGACGGACGGACGTTTCATCTGCACGTCTCTTGGAAAGTATGTTGTCCCGGTTTTCTCATAAATTATTGCCATTATAATATTTTTTTATATGTTATTGGTATCATATTCGCGCTCACACACGCTAAAATAGAAATGATATGCTCGGGGAAAAATGCTACCCCAAAAGACATTGGGCCAACGATATCTGTATTTGAGAGACAAACGGCGTGGCTCAGTGGTAGAGCGAACGCCTCATGAACCCGAGGTTGTGTATTCGATCCCCGGCCGAGTCTGACCGAAGACTAAACTGACTAAAATGGGACGTTAATTGGGCCTTCTTCCCATTAGATTGAGGAAGGGTCGCTTATTATGACTGTGGTGCAGAGCCCGCTGGGAGAAGAGTTCATGAGAGCTGAAGTGATATACTCTTGAAGAATAAGAATTAGGCCTATTATTCTGTCATTAAAAAAATATCATTATTATTTCCAGTAATAACACCGGTGTCAGGAAGAGCCCGATAGTAATGATAAAACAGATTCGGTCTGCAATGATCCTAATAGAATTCGTTGCACTGGCATTTTTTTTGGGGGGAGGGGATAAACAAACAAGAAAAGAGATGTCATTGGCATGCATAGCCCACTGTCAACAAACTCTAGAAGTGACGGTGGCAATCTGAACATCTTTAAGCAAGATGCTGATTATTGTTACCGTTTTGTATTGTTCCATCACCACAATATACAGAGGATATGATTTTTTTCATTAATTCTTTTTTGATGAAGTCAGCCGCTAAAAAGAGGTCCATGGACTTGTAGAACACTTAAATGGTCGGTTACACTTCGTAATTCCGAAGGTTCGTAATTCCGAAACACGCAAATTGCCTGTACCTCGATGTTCGTTAATCCGAAAACGTAAAAAGGTTCGTTAATCCGAAAATTTGTGGCGTTATTCCGAAGGTTCGTTATTCCGAAGGTTCGATAATCCGAAAACGAAATAAGGTTCGATGTTCCGAAGGTTCGTTAATCCGAAAACGAAGTTCGTTGTTCCAAAGGTTCGTTAGTCCGAAAACGAAATAAGGTTAGTTAATCATTTAGTTTTCGGACTAACGAACCTTCGGAATTACGGACCTCATTTCTTTTTCGGATTAACGAACCTTCGGAATTACGAACCTCACTTCGTTTTCGGACTAACGAACCTTCGGAATTACGAACCTCATTTCGTTTTCGGACTAACGAACCTTCGGAATTACGAACCTTCGGAAATACGAACCTTCGGAATAACGAACCTTCGGAATATCCGAACCTTCGGAATAACGAAGCTTCGGAATTACGAATGTATGCATAATTGGCCAACTAGTGCAGCTGTAAGTACACTTGTGAATATAGCTTTCGGCTACCGTTCCAGCAATTGGAAGCTTAAATTGTTGTTGGATTTTTACTCCTGCGATGCGACACTACGTCAGACCGGCAAAACCAACTCGAGACAGACGATAACAAATTTCGTGTGTTACTAATGGCTGCTATCGGTTGGTTTGGAATCAGTTTCATTTGTGTGTCTGTAGCATAATGATTGAAGAAGCATGATTTTACACAGCAAAAACTGTGGTGTTGACCAGTGTACATAGAGGACGTACCACACCAGTTTTTTTTACACGGGTGTTAATTTGACAGTGTTAGATTAACACCTATTGATGTTATTACAACACCTTTGGTTGTTCAATTTACACTCTTTGGTGTTATGTTCAATCTCTATACAGGGTGTAATTTTACCACCTCAGGGTGTGGTCCTCTGTTAACACCAAATGGTGTCAGTTTTAACACCACAGTTTTTACAGTGTACTTGAAGCTTTAATTTATATTGCAGTGTTGCACGTAGCATTTTTTTTTTTGGGGGGGGGCGGCCGCGGGCTCCAAAATGATAGTTTAGTTACCTAACTGAATGTGTATTCAAGTAATAGGCCTATCACGGATTGTTATTTTAAGGGCAATTATGTCACACTACTTGAACATTGAACGCATGATAACATGTGACATGTATTATGTTATGCGGGGCCCGCTGGAAGAATATTCATAATCATAACCTTAAATGAATAAGAGTTATTATCATTGTTATTATCACCATCATTATCATTATCATTATTATCATCTTGAGTAACATTTCCCGGCCCCCTACCAGAATACATTTTCAGTTGATCATGACTGTAGTCCCTTAATATATCCTAAACAAACAACAAATGGGTCATTTTGCCCCTCTTAACAACATTTCATGTCACAAAAGAAATATCGCAGAGGCCTATTGCTCCAAATAATATTTTCCGTCAAAGAGGAAGTGTCCACCATCAAAATACACAATATGATATATTTCCGAATGTTTTGCCAAAATGTATAATAATCGATGCTTATCTCGACAAGCTTCTATCATAGGATGCCAGTTAATATATTACCCGTGCAATTGGCATGATTTAATATATTCAAGAATAATTACTGTTATGTTCGCTTGAATAGAGTCGTACGTGTTGGTCTGTCTATATAGCTGATTCCACTTGCAACAGTAGGCTTCAACGTACCCCTTTGTCATGCAATTTATGGATAGCATGGACCTATTAATCGTTCTGTTCAAACAGAGATTGCCAAAGTAGGTCCACGATGGATAGACAGTTACGTCATTGCCTTCTGTTGGAGAAGAACGCGCAAACAATAACATTACTGGATTTCGTTCTGTTCATTTAAACAGAGATTGCCAGAGATTGCCAGTGTTTGCCAAAGAAGGTAGGGCTTAATTAATGGTCATCTCAATCGTGTTTAGCAACATAATTGCTTCTGCACAGAGTATATCTTCGTGAATCCTAGCTAGGCATGAGGTAATTAGGCTCTGAGGCTACCCGGGTTTTATTCTATCCTGCACTTACACGTTTAAAAGCTTGTGGTAATGGATGCAGTCTCGACGTGTCACTTTCCACTAGAAGTCAGATACCGTGACTGATATTGGTAAATCTGATGGGTAATATGATGCCTATATAGCATGTCTAGTGTGGAGGCACCAAGATATACGAAGCCACTGATCAAAATCCTCGAATATGAGTTGAATATAATCCTTTGTATCGTAGGAGAAACGAATATATTTTCAAATTTGCTTCAGTACAAGATCGGATGAGGTTTAATTGATACATTGGGATTAATAGCCATTAAAAAACATATAAGGTGAGTGAAGCATGGGACAATTTGCTAATCTTTGAGATATTGGCCAATATACACTACATTAATACATTTCTCTCAGAGATAATTTTGTGTACTTGCATGACTAATGGGTAAAAGTAAACCACTTCACAAGAACGGAAACAAAATCACTATATACTCAATATGTTTTGGTATCAAATTGTATCATACTGAAATGTGTAGTCATCGTAGATTATCCTTTTTCTGATAGAATAGGCGGTCCAGCGGGGGACAAGGGCCGACACAGTAAATGAAATGTTCGATTCATAAAAAAATGAAGAATAAAGCATTATTGAGAATGCTGAAACATAAGATCTATTCCAGCTCTTAATTCGAGCGCACTACTGCAATATCCATCCACTTTGCACCTTTCTATGGAAGCTTAAAAGTGCCACCCAGATGTTCAGATAATCATCTCGTCATGTCTACAATCCTTGAAAAGGATGATGTGATGACAAGATCTTGGATCTCGTCATGTCTACATCCTGTGGGAGAGATGATCGGATGACAAGATCTTGGATCTCGTCATGTCTACATCCCATGGGAAAGATGATCAGATGACAGGATCTTGGATCTCTTCAGGTCCACAACCCCGTGGGAGAGATGATCAGATGGCAATATTTTGGATCTCTTCAGGTCTACCACCCCGTGGGAGAGATGATCAGATGGCAAGATCTTGGATCTCGTCATGTATACATCCCATGGGAGAGATGATCAGATGGCAAGATCTTGGATCTCGTCATGTCTACATCCCATGGGAAAGATGATCAGATGACAGGATCTTGGATCTCTTCAGGTCTACAACCCCGTGGGAGAGATGATCAGATGGCAAGATCTTGGATCTCGTCATGTCTACATCCAGTGGAAGAGATGATCAGATGTCCTGATCTCGTAACTCGTCATGTCTACATCTTTTAGAAGAGATGATCAGATGACATGATCATGGATCCAAGATATTGTCATCTGATCATCTCCTCCACAGGATGTAGATATGATGAGATCCAAGATATTGTTAACTCACCATCCCTCCTACATGATGTATACGTGACGAGATCAGAGATCTCTTCATCTGGTCATTTTTTCTAAGGGCTGTAGACATAACAATATTATTAACTGAACATCTGGGTGGCACTTTTAAGCATTCATACCTTTCAATTACACCCCCTTCTTACTGCTTACCAAAAAAGAAGAAGCAAGTTCGTTTATTTAAAAATATGCAGCCAAAAAAGGTGGCAATCGAATACCCATACTGCATACTATGTTGTACGCCTCAAAATGCAATGAAGCATTAATGTACTGATTTCGTACTCACAAAACTGATCAATATGATTTAAAATGATTTCGTGTTTTGAGAACAGTATTTAGTACATTGATAATTTCATTTCCTAAATTAGTTTTAGTCATTGTAAACAACAGGACTGATATCGCTGGTATCATCCTGTTACATGTATGTCTTTTCTGAAGTCGTTTATTATGTGGATTATTTATTAACTGTACATGCAAATTCACAGACTGTTAATAAAATATGCCAACACCTTCGAGGGAGCATGCCCAATTTCGTCTTCGTGAAGTGTGTATAAAGTCTTTGTGGAACACATAATTTTTTTTTCCTCGATCCTGGCCGTATTCAGAATAAAAGATCCCTAGAATTATCTCTCTTCCCAGAGCTGTAAATGATGGAGATAACTTCCTAATCAGAATCAGAATCTAAATCTTTTAGGAGGATGGCACTCACAAGGACTTCTTGCTTTTTTATCTGGCTTCTTCTCATCAACATTCTGGTTCTGCTTCTCATCCTTACCAATTCAAGCAAGCTGAATTTAACGAGTAAGTATCACCTTCAAAAAGTGATTTTGTAAAACGGCACATTATTACGGTAAATTGCCAATTCGTCTTCTGTCAACTCGTCCATTCACCACATGGTCTACTTTCATTTAGTCTAATGCCATTCCATCCATCAACATTTCGTCTAACAACTATTTGGTCCATTAACCATTTGGTCCAATCATCACTTCGTCTAATCACCATTTCGTTTATGACCATTTCGTCTCATAACCAGTTGGTCTAATATCCATTTCATTTTCATTCATTTTGCACAATTCAACAGTTAGTCCAATTGGACGTACCGAATGGACTAAATTGCATTTGGACCAACTGGTTATTAGACGGAATGGCATTAGATTAAATGAAAGTAGACCATGTGGTGAGTGGAAGAACAGATGGTAGACCAAATGACAGTAGACGAGTTGGCAATTGGACGAATTGGCATTAGACGATTTGGAAATAAACCATTAATACGCATTCAAACGAACTAAATTTAAAAAGTATCAACTTCAAAAGTGACTTTTGTAAAACTACCCTACTTCTCATTATTACTCATTCAAACAATCTGAATTTAACGAGAAAGTATCAACTTCAAAAGTAAGTAAAAGCATGGACCTACTATTCTGACTAGTAGGTCCATTGCAGAAGTAAGTAAAAGTATCAAGTTCCAAACTGAGAATGTAAAATGGCTCTGCTTCCCATTCAAACAAACTGAATTAAGAGGCGAGGGTCAAGATCAACGTCATAATGTGCGACACATATATGACACAGAGTCACATGTTGTGTTCACATTGTGTTCAGACTGTGTTCACATTGTGTTCAGACTGTGTTCACATTGTGTTCACACTATGTTCACATTGTGTTCACACTATGTTCACAGATTAATTGGACTATGTAAAAATGACATTCACACTGTTAAAATGAAATGCTTGATATAATAGTGTGGATATCTCGACCTGCCTGTCGACAATCTTATGTGAGTTTTCACAATGTGTTCACATAGTCTGCAAAATGTGATTCCCAATGTTAAAGTGTTCAAATGTAACAATGCAAAGAATGATTTCCCCTGTAATACCTCGACAGTGTGTGTTTTCACCGTGGGTCCACAAAGTTGACGATGTAAATATGTTTGATTCCCACTGTTAAAATGCTCAGATTGAGACAGTTTGAAGGTGATTACACGACATTTTCCCCGGCGACAATTGCTCCGGGCTTTATTTTGTCTAGGGCAATAGGGTTAGGGATTCAGTATGGTTTTATGTTAGGTTTAGGACATATGGTATAGTGTTTAATCCGGGGTTGAAGTTGCTTATTCTATTAATGTGTGGGATTATAGAAGCGGAGCAATTGTCGCCGAAGCAAATGTAATGGAACCTGTTTTTCACACTATAAACACATTGTAATTGTGTACATACTGTTTGAAATACTGATGAGCCATGGGCCTGCTATCGGCATGCTGTAGACTCGAAGTGTAATAGGTCCACCAGATAATGGTCCAAGACCTAGGCCTAGACCAATTAGACCAAGACTTCCATTTCCATGCAGGGTCTTAAACTTCACCTCAACATGCATTGATTGAATGAGGTACAAACCGGAAGTAGATGTGAAAATATGACCATATACCGCTCATGTTATTCCTCTGCAGATCAAGTTTCTTTAGTGACCAGGAGTGGGGAACCTTCGGCATTGCACGTTTCTGTCGGAGAAACCACATCTGGATATGACATACAGACCATCCGACAAACCTTCCAAGGGCTTTCCATCAAAGTGAGTTACTATCATTTATGCTAAATGGATAGTAAATTTAGTTATGTACTGCAATACTTTGATGGCAACTACACGGATACGATGAATGTTCAGGAAGAATATCCATGACCCCTCCCCCTTTTTTATTAAAAAAAAATCAATTTCTAGCATGTCTAGTGGGAGACAATTTGATGACAATGATTAGACCGACAACTTGAATAATAGGTCGCTCCTTCCAAACTAGGATAAGACCAGTAAAAAGAGACATTTATAATACCGAACCAATAAACAGATGATACGGGTATTATTAAGCATTTCTTTTCAATTTTATGTTCTCTATCTAGTCAACATCACATGGCTCTGTTGAGCAAGCCTGGTT
Organism: Lytechinus pictus; assembly: GCF_037042905.1. NCBI lineage: Eukaryota > Metazoa > Echinodermata > Echinoidea > Temnopleuroida > Toxopneustidae > Lytechinus > Lytechinus pictus. The sequence continues at coordinate 22,631,629 of NC_087256.1, forward strand.
GAGTGTACAAGCTGAACGGAAGCATCTTCTCGAGACCAAGTGTGAACTATACCCTTTCCTGAAGAAGAACTTGACTCGAATCGTACATGAGGAAAGGAGACTGCTCTGGCCCTTTATAGTGGATGACAAGTATCGCATTATCTTTGGCTACGTTTCGAAGGTTGGTTCGACAAACTGGAAAAGTGCGTTTCTTGTCCTACAAGGAAAGTACCAACGCGTCGAAGATGTACCGGGTGCTCTTGCACACGACCCTAGTCTCAGGAAACTCAGCTCTTACACTCCTCAAGAAATAGAACATCGTCTCCAGTACTACACGAAGTTCGTATTCGTTCGTGACCCATTCGCACGTGTTTTGTCTGCCTATAGGAGTAAGTTTTATGAAGGAAATAGGTCCTTTCAGCGTTCTTTCGGCAGAGCTATTATCGCGCGCTTCCGAACGAATGCCACGGAACAGCGGCATAATTCGGAAGCGGAGGGCGTAAGGTTCCCAGAATTTGTTCAAGCAATAACGTCAGGAGGAAACAGATTTGCCGACGGACACTGGAACCCGATCTATCAAATGATCCTACCTTGTACCGTCAAGTTTGATTTCATTGGCAAACTCGAAACGGCAGATGAAGACTCTGAAAATATTCTGAAATACACAAAAGTTGACCATCTGATTCACTTCATGAAATCGCACAGAAATCTCAGCCAAAGTGAGGACGTCTTTCAGCAATTCTACTCCCAACTGTCCCCAGAGGACATCATGAATGTGCAGAGGGTATATAAACCCGACTTCGATCTATTTGGATACGACCTACTTCCTAAAATAAAGGTATGTTTTTAACGTATTTTTGGCCATGTAGTGGTACTAAATGTTCTATGAGTGTCGACGAATTTCGTGATCGCATTTTAAGCGGGTGTGCATGTATGATCGAATTAGTTTAGAAGTGTGGAGACCCTGACAACTAGCCTACTGGTTTGTCACTCCACCTTCATAAAAAAGATAAACAAATCAACAAACACATTTTGGTTTAAATCAATATGATGTATTGTTCAATTTTATTTGTTGAATTCTACTTGATTATTGGAATTTTACTAACCAAATTTATTAAAGAAGTATATTCAGACGTCATATGCCTATTTTCTGCTTCGCTCAATTGTACCGTCAGAAAATTCTGCCGCTCATAATATTTGCCCCATTTCACTCAAGAGGTTGTCTGGGAAACATACATACTAGGGGCATTGCCCTTTCTGTGTAATATAAAGTGTACTGTTGTTGCATTACCACCATCGATAAAATTATTAAAGTAAACTAGTACCATTGACACTGATGCTCTTGTTGATCCATTTCCAGGTTTTACAGGATGGTGAAAGAAATACTGAAGCTACGATTGATTCCTGGTTTGAGAAACAGTCTTTACGAAAGCAGCTCTTAAACGACGAGTGTCGAAGACATCCATTAATAAGAATGAACATGACGGATGTCATACGAAACAAGAAAAAACTGTTATGGCCTTACATTGTTGACGATAAATACAGAATATTGTATGGATTCATCTCCAAAGTAGGATCAACTCACTGGAAGAGCACTTTCCTCGTTCTGAAGGGAAAATTCAAGAGGGTCGAGGACGTGCCAGGATCACGAGCCCATGATCCAAGTTTGAAGAAACTTAGCCAGTACAGCCCTGAAGAGATCGATTACCGTTTGGAAAATTACACCACGTTCTTGTTCGTTAGGGACCCTCTGGCGCGGGTCTTATCTGCATACAGGAGTAAGCTGGAAGAGAATAATAAATCCTACCAAAGGACCATTGGCCGAAGAATCATCAAAGCGTATCGAGAACGCCCCTCCGAGATGGAGCTCCATACTGGAGCAAACGTCACCTTTGCAGAATTCGTTCGATTCATTACCGATGAAAAGATGATGAACAACATGGACGGCCACTGGAAACCCATTTATCAAATGGTCCTCCCGTGTAACATTCACTATGATTACATTGGCAAATTGGAAACTGGGGCGGAAGACTCCGCAAACATTTTAAAGCATTTAAAGGTCGACCATCTTGTTCACTTTAAAGAATCCACGAGGAACACGAGCCATAGTGACGAAATATTCAACAAGTATTACAATACAATTTCCAAAGAATACATCCATAAGTTGTACGAGACGTACGCTCCGGATTTCAAACTTTTTGGGTACTCCATGAGTGAAGAGTTAACGCAACGGAAGAACCCTCTCCTAAACTGAAGCACTAAGACTGTTTACCACATGTCATGACAAAAATTTCATGTCAGCGTAACAGTATGTTAAATTGTACGTTAGTTTAATCATGTTAACTTGTTTATGAAAATCTTATTCTCTCCAGTCTCATGTACTCGCGGAAACTGAAATTGTGTGTGTTGAAATGTACTTTATTGTCATGGCCCTGGGAGGCGGGGGTGCTGGGGTGATCCAGCAGCCCCAAGATTTTCCTATAGGGGGTTCCGCGTGTATCATTATCCACAGTCAGCACCCCCTGGTATTCTGGAAGGTGTAAACATGGAGAAAAGTATTTAAAAAAAAAAAATACTACAAAATAACCCTTATTTTGTAGTAAAACCTTTTTATTTTTCAAATTTACATCAACATCCCCACTAAAAATTTTTTTCAAGGGCCTGTGTTATGTTTGCTGGCGATAAAAGCGCCAGAACATTTACACAGATGAGCTGCATTGTGTCTGAAAATGTTTTTTTTTTAATAGATACATGCAATATGTTTTTTTTTCCTGTGTTCTTTCGATGGTTTAGTAGTACATTTAATTCCAGGAACACTCATCCTGACCTAAAAAAGGAAAAAAATATTTAAAAGATCATTATGAAATTGTTTCGTCTTGGGAAAAATTAGCATGGTTGGGAGTTTACGATCTTTTAACTGAAATATCGTTTGTAAACCATATGAATTCAGATTAAAATCACAATTACTAACAAGGAAGTGATCTCATTAAAAATTTTTCACACTAGCATATGAATTATGATATCTTCCTTCTTATCAATGTGGTTTCTTTTCTAATCATATTACATCGAAGTCGACAAGAAAATTAGAATATTATGGTCATGAAAAGGAGATAATTATTATAGTTCAATAACTGATAACATTAGTCTTATTTTTCTGGAACACACTGTAGGACGGACTGTCGATCATCACGACTGTTTTTAAATTTGGATGACGATTTATTTTGAATGTAAATCATGATAAAAGGATTTTGACCACAGTGTGCGTTCGCGGAGCGGGTGTGGAGCTGGGGAGGAGTGGGGGTGGCCGCACCTTTTGGAGCAAACCGGGGCGGGGGAAAAGATGGGTTGAAGAAGGGTAGTCAAATCAATGCACCTTTTTTCGAGACAAGGGGTGTACGAAAGGCTATGTTGAGTAATTTTCTGAACCAGCAACTATAACAGGAGAAAAAGACGAGATCTCTTTTTTGTTGTTGATTTTGAATAGATTTGCATAATAGAGTTCAAGACCCCCTTCGTCCCACGAAATTATACTGTAACATAAATGGTACAAGAGACTAATTAGCCCAGCCTTTCGCGAAAGCCGCCCAGCTCCCCCCCCCCCATTTTTACCTTTGCCATTTTTACCTCTGCCATATTTACCTCGTGAAAATATTGAAATAATAGAAATGACATGTTAATCGTTTGTATTCTTTTGTAGACGAAACATGAATCATGAAACCATGTATTCGGAGGATTAAGAAAACATAATATATAAAACTGTATATTAAATTGAACATAATAATACTTTTCACTCCCTTTTTGCCACATACCGACAAAATACAAATATTTAATTAATGAGATATTCGCCTCTTGTTGTTTTCTGTCTTATTTATTTATCCCCATGGCCATTGTCACATTTTTGGAAGGAGAAAAAAAAGAAATTTTTAATTATCATTTCAATTAAATTGGATTAATGAATCAATCTATTACATCATGTACATTGAGAAGGTTTTCATATAACCTTATCGCTAATTGATGTATATGAATAACCTGACAACGTGAGTTTCACTCAAATTTATATTAGACGTAAATGTCACAGATATTAAAGGGAATACAATATGATAACACAAGTGGCTTATTTGACGGAGTGATGTTTAGACTGACTGGCTATTGACTAAGTGGATGATGGTAAAATGGGATAGTAAATTCGAATATTAGAGTAAGTGCCTAATAGGCTAAAATATTATGTTGCGAAAGATCAAATGCGTATATTATAGACGAGCAAGAAGTAAACATGATTCGATCGTGTAGAATGTGGACAAACGGGCACTATTCACAAGTGAAAACGCAGAGGCGATTCCGATTGGATGGCACATCGGGACTGTACCTGTTCAGTACAAAAATATATATAGCGCCATCTGTAGTATGGAATGAATCCCGACAATTCTCTCTCTCTCACACACACGCACACATTCACACACTCACCCACGTACTCCCATGAGCTGGTTGCATCCTCTTGCATACACAACCACACTTTATCATATGTAAGAAACGTGCACATTTTGCGACCAAGTCTTCTGTTCATCGCCCACCATCACCCCCTCGGTCATCCACCTCCCCCTTTTCTCTGTCCCCATTCTCTCTCCTACCCCACCCCGTCGTTCCTTCTCTCGCCCTCTCTCCCACTCAACTCAACTCACTGTCTTTAAATGACCTGTCCACCCCAACAAAAAGTTCTTTTAAATAAAAAGAGAAAAATCCAACAAGCACAACGCTGAAAATTTCATCAAAATCGGATGTAAAATAAGAAAGTTTTGACATTTTTAAATTTCGCTTAATTTCACAAAACTGCTATATGCACATCCTGGTCTGTATGCAAATGAGGGAACTGATGATGTCATCCACTCACTATTTATTTTGTATTTTATTATATGAAATATTAATTATTCTAATTTCCCCCTTTTTGTCACGTGAAAGAAAGTTTTGTTCCTCTCTGAACATGTGGAATTACCATTGTTTTAACATTTTATGGTTCAATCAAGTTGGTCCCTATTGTCAAATTTGTTAGAATTGAAATATTGTGTAATTCAAACAATAAAAAACAAAAGAAATAGTGAGTGATCGACATCATCGACTCTCTTATTTGCATGTTGCTGACTTGTTCATGTAACTATTTTGTGAAAAATAAGCGAAACTTTAAAATGCCATAACTTTCTTATTTTACATCCGATTTAGATGAAATTTTCAGCTTTATGCTTGTTGGATTTTTTTATATTGATTCAAATCAACATTTTTCTGGGGTGGACTTGACCTTTGACTGGGGCCGCCGAACAGGGGGGGGGGGGTTCAGCACCCCCACTTTTTCCCCAAAATCGTGTAAAAAAACGTAAAAATGACCATCTGATCATGCTGATTATGATTTTTTGCATGGTTAGCCCCCCCCCCCATCAAAACCGTTCCGCGGTCCCTGCTAAATCTACACACAATACATATTTCACTATTTCTAAGTTAACTTGTACATGTTCTTATTGGTCTATGTTCACATTGATATTGCAAATGTATGATCATCTCCATGACAGTCCATGGGTATAAGATTGTATTCTGAAATGTACAATAGCCGATCTCCGAATCAAATTCATAAAATATAGCTTTGGAAAATCAACCACATCAATCAAACAATGCAGATCAGGAGAGATGCCATTTATTTTCTATTCATCCTTTTATTTATTCATCGCAGCCCCTATCTTCAACAGAAGATGCCATAAATTATATTCGACATGTGTGATGTGATCAATAATAGTGCGGATCTCCCGCAAATTCCCCGGGTGACTTTCCCCCTACTACCAGCAATTGCTTTGAAGTGTACCTCTCGAGATCTCTTTAAAGACACTTTAAGATTAAAACGCAAGTATTATATCATCCTCCCTGATCGCCAGTAGAGAATGCATCTTCTCGGGGCGGTTGCATGTTTGGAGATGGTCCACTGAGGATATGTCGACTCCCGAAAATCGTCTTCTTTGAATCACGTTAATGCAATCATGAATAAGGTTGCTTCATTATTGCACCATTTCATTTGTACGACGCGACGTTCAGATAATATCATTAATCGCACATAATTGTTATTGATCTTGCTTCTTCGAAATAATCCTTTCGAACCACTTTACTGAATAGTTTTGCCTTTATCATGACTTAAAGATCAAGTCCGTCCCAGAGAAATATTGTTTATATGAATCAATAGAGAAAGATAAAACAAGCACAACACTGGAAATCTCATCAAAATCGGATGTAAGAATAAGAAACTTTTGACATTTCAAACTTATTTTTCACAAAATGATATGCAAATGAGAGAGTGAATGATGTCCCAGCACACTCACTTTTTCTTTTGTTTTTTATTGTTTAAATTATACAATATTTCATATTTTACAGATTTGACAATAAAGACCAACTTGACTGAACCACAAAATGTTTAACAATATTATTTTTACATATTCAGGGAGCAATAAAGCTTTATTTCACATGACAATGAGAAGAAAATAACAATATTTTATATTTCGTATAATGAAATACAAAAGAAATAGTGACTTGGTGATATCATCAGTCCCCTCATTTGCATACCGACCAGTGCCGACCGCACAGAAACGTTGTCAGCCTAACAGAGCGCTAACAGTAAGCTCAGTCACACCTTTTGGTTTGTTAAGTCAAATCATTTATTTCAATGTGTAAGTAATGCATTGTTGTAACATTAGGCATCGCTGTTACAATCCCAATACCGGTTGTATCAGGGTCTCTGTTAGTGCACTGTTAGCGCTGACAACGTTTCTGTGCGGTCAGTATACAGGATGTTTAAATAACTGTCTTGTGAAATGAAGCGAAACTTTGAAATGTCATAGCTTTCTCATTTTACATCCGATTTTAATGAAATTTTCAGGGCTGTGCTTGTTGGATTTTTCTCTTTTTATTCAAATCCACTTTTTGTTGGGGGGTGGACTTGTACTTTAAGAGAAGGACCACCACCTTTGTAGGACAAGCAGCATTCCGTCTTAAAGGGGGAAAATAACCCCCAAAGAAAGTTATTTTGAAGGAAAATGACAGTTCAGGGCCCCGTTACCCCAAAATTAGCGATTAATTGCTAAATTAAACGACCTATCAAAATTATCCTAGCATGCGCATTTTGCTCAGTAGACTGACTAGGCCCTAAGAATTTTTTTTTTTCAAATTAAAAAGCGTTTTAAGCACAGTTCTTAATTTCACCAATCTGTGCAGTTTACATTTTGGTACCCCACCAGCATATATTAACAACAGTACTGATCATTTTTAAAAATGTACTGTTTGGTAAGTTTTAAAAAATGCACATTTCGGTAAATTTCACACTATCATGACTATAGGCACGTTTTGGTAAATTTACTGAGATCTGCAGGCATTAAAGGCAAAATTTGGTCATCTTAAGAATCACACTCACAATTACTGTTAGTAGTCTTTTGTTTTCCACAGCATTTGCACACTATTATGGGGCGTTTAATACCATGGCATCTCGAGAGAGAGAGAGGGGGGGGGGGGGGGGGAGAAAGAGATACAGAGAGAGTTGATCGGAAGGTGAAATCATTTTTTTTCATCTATTATCATAGGAGTTCCATGACATTTGTTCCGGCGACAATTGCTCTGTTGCAATATTCACCGTTGATCATGGGATTTACGGTAATGATTAACATTCACAGAGGGCACTTGAGTTCAATTTTACAAACCTAAAGCCTGGCAAAAGCCTTGGTAAAGTTCAATAATGTAAATTTTACTGGATTATCATTAAAAAAAACTCCAGTTTCACAGGCGTGGCAATTAGCTGTTGAATCTTTCACATTCGTTGATTTTGTGCGAAATTTGAACGTTTCTGTTCCAGCTATAATGGCGCCTTCTCATATAACTTTCTTAAAAGGGGCTCTTTAGACACATATCTAACCTTTTCTCGTTCTCTCTCTCTTTCTTTCTTTTCTTCTCTCTGTCTCGCTCTTTCTCTTTTTCTCTCTCTTGATTTTCTCAGTCTATATTCCCTCATTTTCTCCCCCTCTTAGAGTTATACCTAGTGCGTTCTCTTATACAGCACCCACGCCAAAACGGTTTTAAGATATTGTATATTTATGATTTAATATTGTCATGATTGTAGCATTGAAAGATGTTAATAGATAAGAGCATGAATAAGCGCTTGCTTGATGATAAAGGATAACACAGTGACATGAGAGAATCTTGGAAAGTAATTTTATTATGAACTTCCAATAGGCCATTTATAAGACAAATGATTAAAGAATGCACATTTTCTTAGTCGTTAATAAAAATGAAACGTGAGTTTGAAACACGGGGAAAACTATTGAATGATATCAATACCTGTCATGGAAAATACATTTTTTTCTTCCCTCAATTCTAAACATTATCGACATTATATTTACGTTTATTAATGTATCTTAGTAAAATCGGAGAAAAAAACCATAAATGTATAGGGAAAGTGTAAATGTGTATTCTTATTTTATGATCGTGTAATAGACGAGAATGACATTAATGAAATATGGTACAAGGTATTGTAAGGTATTTGGATATGGAACGAACAAAATCCAGTAACTCGACAAATGCCTCGGCAACAATTGGTCCCAGACAATGTTTATTTGCAGTGAGTACACACTATAAAAAATATTTGTAATTACTCAATAAAATTTAGGCAAATATTGCCTTAATTTTTTCAAGTAGGCCTATCTATTAGTTTGGCAGTTTTAGCTAATATTTACTTATTTTCTCTGCATCAATTTTACTCAAGTAAATTAAGTTACAACAACTTAATTAAGTTAAGTAAAACAATCACTGAAATATAAAAAAAAACAAATGGGGGAGTGGACTTTCGTGATTTGTAAGTCTGCTCCCCCATCTTCCCACTTTCAGTGGCATAATTTTCATCTTTTATCCAAATAATCACTTAACTGTACATGATAGGTACTGTCATTTATATCAATACGCGACCGGTTCATCCTAAGAAATGAAACAGTGACAACAATATTAACATTTTCCGAAAACCTAAAAAGAAATCTAAAATTTTCTGATGAGTGACTATTTAATGCTGCTCTTTCTTCGATTCAAAAAAAAAAAAATATTTTGCACAACCTACTCCAAAACAATTTCAAACAAAAACAGATATGACTGTTGCTCTTAATGAATCCTCCTCAGGTACATTTAAATAAGGCGTAAATTAAAAAATATAAGTACATCCAAAATGATTTTGAAAGTAATAATTTTCTTTGACTAATTGGAGTTACATTTACTTAATCGCAGCAAGCTAGCAATACGTGAATTTTCGTAAATGTATACTGAACCCAAATAAACCAAACAAATCAAGTAGATTAAATAATAAATTTACTTATATACATTAAGTGTAAACTACTTATTGACAGAGATTTTTTTCTACAGTGTAGGTGACACCACACCCCCCCCCCGGCGATGATACAAGGGGCAAATATGCTTCTCTAATGACAACTGTTTACGTAATCAGTGCGGACGGGAGGGGTGGGAGAAAATTAAAAAAAAGAAGCATCTACAAGATAGATATTAACGGTGTAATTGTATTTTACCCCTGTTGTTCAATTGAGACCCCCCCCCCCAAAAAAAAAAAAATCACATTAGGACAGATTACTGCCCGCTATGAAAATGCCACGCCTCTCTTTGCTACGTATCATTATAACCTACAGAAAACAACTTTCCTTCTATTACCCTCTATATGATCATGAGTAAATTGAAATATTCTGCTGTTGTTACATATTTCATATCCACCGAGCCAATTCCCAATATAAAACTAGATAACATAATTGGAAAACACACAAAATAAAATCATGTTCAGCAGATTGTGTGGATGTAACAATTTGGACAATTGCCATTGATCGAATTTTCGTTATGAATATAGAAAGGTGTATATCATACAAATCATCACAAACCATCGTTTATATTCACGTGGCTTATCCGTGTAATCTGTTGGGCTTTTTTCGAGAAAAAAAAATGCCATGCTTTACTGGAATAAAAGAAGATGATTAAAATTATCTTAGGATGGTTATGTTTATATAAAAATATGATAAGGAAACCCTGTACTTTATCATTAATATATTCTACAAAGATAAAAAAAAAACTTTATCATATTATTCACTGCTTACGAACCTCCTTGACCTCTGTGCTTTTTGATAAACTTAAATTTCTCCTCAGTAATTTTAACATCATGATACTTAACAGTTCGAAATAAAATGATTAGACTATTGTAACATTTAAATCACATAATAAAGAATGTGTAGCCTATTGTGTCGTGACTGTTAACAAAATATAGAAAATATCTTTCTTTTCAAGTCAAACAATTTTTTTAAATTTCTTTTTCTGAATCAGTATTTCTTATACTAAATGTCGACGATGGCGGTGACGACGACGGGTATGAACTTGTTATGACCACGTCCGACTGACGTCTTTATCTTCCGCTGGAGATGATAGCCAGTCGTTGTTGGAGTCGCCTTCCGTTTCGGGGACAGTGATTTTGGTCCGTCGCATGTTCTCAAACTGGAGAAGTAAATATTAAAAAAGAGGAAAGAGAAGAAGAAAAAGAATCACACAACACCTTTTCGCAATTCAATATTCTTAATTCGTAATACTAAACAAGTGTGTTATGTTCTACACTATAAGTAATCAGGCAAAGTAACTGAGTGGTACGAGTGTGAACGAAATGAAATTATGCAATGGTTATTGATTTCATGGGAGCAAAAAAGAAAAAATCATACAGCTAATGAAAAAGCTGCTTTCCTTTTCAAAATTCTTATTTTTTATATTCTAATTTATGTTACGATTTATTTGTAATGCCAGTGGAAGGTGTGTGGGAGAAATGGGAAAAGTGTCTTTAAAATACCGTTGCAATCATATCAAAACGTTTTCTGCTTATGAAATATCAAACGTTGATTTTGGTAATTAATTTTCAATTGGTCATATAATGCTTGTGCGAGAAGTTATCCTTTGTAACAAAATAAATTATACGAATAGCGACCTTACACAAGCTACACATTCTTGAGGAGAAACTTCCCTTTTTAGGAGTTTTTGCATTATAATGAAAATAAGTTTACGATATATGAGCGTAATACAGGGGCGGCGGGATGGGCTTCATAAAAACCAATAAAATCGCTTGGGTCTGTAAAAATAAATGGTGACGTCACAAATCAGTAAATACTGTGTAAGCATTGACAATTTTTATCATCTGCATATACTTGTTTTGTTTTTATGCTTTTAGGGCCCCTTTTAATACCAGCATTTGCTAAAAGGACATCCTTTAAAAATATTGTTTAAATAAATAAATTGAACGATAAATCGATAAATAAGAAAACATAAGGAAAGTTAAATCATGACGTTATCAGCTTACTAACTTTCCTCCGGAGCCCATGGAGTCTTTAACACAATGCCCCATGCAGGGAATGCCACAGTGTGGTACGTTAACCCATGCGGTCGTCAGAAATTATCTTTTAATACTTTTTTGATCATTTTTTTTTATAACTGTTTTGTTTGTGATAAAATCAAGGAACGGAATTTGTGATTATTTCCAGTTCAGTGAATTAATAATAAATTGATGTAAGATAATTAGCTTACAATGGTCTTAGATAATTAGTTACTCAAAGAAACCGAAATTTATGGTTTTGATTCTTCCTGTCATTATCCCCTTTATCAATAAATCATCTCACTCGACTTGATTTCTGACCTTGTGCAACATAATTATCGACGATTGTACGTAGGGGTATAAGGGAGATAATTACGCTTCGTCAATGTATTTATTCAGCATGCCATTCTGTTTTGTTTCCACAACCGCAGGCAGGGGCGGATCCAGGATTTTTGTTAAAGGTTTTCGCTACCAAATAGGGCATATAGAGATAATTTCGTTCCAGGAAAAACAATTACAAGTAAGAAAAGAAGAACAAAAGTCGTGACTTGCGTATGCATGACATTTTCTCCAAAAAAATATTGTCTGTGGCTATCAAAGAGGGGAGGGGGGCACGGGCTGGATGTGCCCCTTCCGGAATCAACCACTGGGGCGGATCCAGGGTATTTCTAAAGGGATGAGATGTCATTATAACGAGAATATAATTATGCTCCCGTGTAAAAAAAAAGTAAGCCTTTTCTATATCGCACTTACAGTGGCGGATCAGGGGGGGGGGGGAGTTATGGGTTCAAACCCCCCGCCTCGGACCCCCAAAAAAATCATAAACAAAGAGTGTGGGATCCAACTCCAACACCCCTTCCCTGTTTATTAGAATCGCGCAACCTACCAGGGGGGGGGGGTACGTCGGAGCTCATCGTTATTCGGTCAAACCAACTTGTCAAACCCTTCTCTTAGCAAAAAGCTAGATCCGCCATTGACTTACTTTCCCCTTTTCACATATCTTATTCTCTTCATTTCTTGAAAATCAGAGTGGCGGTCTCGATCCCACCCCGCCTCCTCCCCCCCCCCCCTCCTGGTTTCACATCCCAGGGTAAACTACATATATTCAAGTTTTCCGTCGGCGTATTTCTGCATTTCAAAATGATTATAAAATGTAATTTCATCAATATATTTTTTTTTTTACTTCAATATACTCTAATAACATCACAACTCGATTAAGGAATAGAAATTGCAATCATGATATCAATTATTTTTACAAAATCATTTTCGGTCTCTCTTATAAACTTTTAATCTAAACTTAGATTATCGTGGATGTTTTAAAGGATAGAAAAGGATCAGTAATATCAATTTAGAGATATCAAAAATGATTATAGAATTCGTCATGGAAGACCTGGTTTTATTCAATGTGGTAGGTTGCAACAAGGGCAAGGACGCGGCCCTGGGAACGATTAAAGGAGTGACGACTTACACAAACTAAATGACAAGGGGAGAAAACAGGTTTTCGCTCCAAAATGTATGTGATTTGGGTCAGAAAATGTATGAACCCCCCCCCCCGCAAAAAAATTAGGTTGTTTTTGTCATTTTTTTTTCTCGAACTCCTATACAATTTAGCATACCCATCTGATTTCCAGGGGGAGCCGCCGATGGTGTTTAGCACCCCATGCAGCACCTAGTCTGCTGGGCAAACCCTTCACTCGAGTTAAGGGTCTGAATGTGCAGCCTACTCATGCATTGTGTACTGAAGGCTCTCTCGCTCAGGGTCTGCTTCATCTTTGGAAGTTGGGCACAAATTTTGCTATGTCAATCATTGTGAGTTTGTTACCATGACATTCCCTCTCTGAACTCTCCTCCCACTAGCTGGTCATTTGGGCCAGTCACCTGCTGGGCAGGAGATCAACTGGTGTTTGTTTAATTACACGCTGCATCCCACATATACTCCTGATTGAAACTCCAGTCTAGCATTATGCAATTGTATTGGAACAGCAAGTTTTGTATGTGCTAGTCTTTGCGTGGAGGCACACTTATTGATCAAAGTTCCAATCAGGGTCTGTGCCTGCAGACTATGCAGCACCCCCCCCCCCCCCAGTTCCCAGGGCCATGCATGGGTGGGGATGCCGATTCAGTGTCCTACCTACATTGGTATCGAGTCGAAAAATGCAACTTAGGATTATTTTTAAGTTGAAATTATCATTTCATAATTGAGAGAGGTGAAAACGTCATGCCATCTGAAAACGTGTCATTTTACTAAAAGCTTGTCAGATCGGACGCAGAGGCCATACGGGACCCGCGGAGTGTGCCCTATAAAATTGTCCTGATCGTCTGACACATTATCATCGGCAGATTTTATTTGGAATCTATACCATTCCGACTGATAGTTATCCCACCCCCGATGAAAAGAGATTGATGACGAACTAGATTTTACGTATTGTAACACTTTCTACATTCCAAACATTTCATTTTGTGCTAATTTCCATATCTTATCGTGTTGATTTCTCAAGAGTCGAAAATACTCGAGGCCGACTTATGCTAATATACCTCGGATGTGATTCCTTTCACCAAATTTGAGTCAGCATTAGTGAACTGGTTTTTCCAACGAAGGTAGTGCTCTGTAAACGATTTTTTTTTACTAGGGGGTGCGGGGGGGGGGTTAATTAGGGTATTGTCGTCAGAACAAAATGACAAGCCCAAAAAATGTTATATTGCTCACAAATCTCCGTCATCATAAGTAGCACGTACTCCCTGAACATCCTTGGGGGTGCGCCCCCGATTCCCAGGGCTATGCACGAAGGCGGACAAGAATGTTAAAATGATCTCTTATTGAAATGTAGGTGAACGTCACAAAACTCGATCTCTACAATCACTGCAATGCCAAATTATCGAATTGCACAATCAGAATGCCCGATTGAGCACAGCTAATTTTCTCACTATGTCGCCCAGTGTCCTCACATAATACGGAAAGTAGTTTTCAATCAGGGAAGTGCATGGGAGTGGAGTAGAGTGGATTTCTGAACAATTTCTGAACGTACCTGCTTAGATTCCTATGGAAATAACCATGATGAGACATGAGTAATACTAACCTGTAAAAGTTGACTGAGGAGATTTAAAAGCTCACTTGCTGGAACGGAATCGATGTATCTCTGTAAAGACCATTTAAGTTGCTGGGAACAAAAACACAAGAAAATAAACGAGAGAAGAAAGTGTTGTGTGTGTGTTATATCATTATTCTGCTTTTAACCTATACGTAATAGTAATATACAACATCATGATATCTGATTCATTTACTAAGTATCCAGATTTATCAGATTAAAACCACCACCGCCACCACCACCACCACCACCACAACAACCATCATCATCATAATCATCAACAACATCATTAGCGTCGATTGTCATCACCATCAACAGCATCAACGTTATCATCGTCATTAGCAACATCAGCTCCATCACCAGCATCATCATGACCATACCAGGAGCAGCGACAACATTATCCGAACCAGCAAAACCAGCAAATATCCAGACAGCAGCAGCACATCATCAAAAGCAGCAGCAGCAACAGTAGAACCATCATCATCATATTACCCTCATCTTCGTCGTCATCATCATCAGCAGCAGCAGCATTAACATCATCATCCCCATCACCACCACCACCACCATCATCATCGTCATCATCATCGTCATCATCATCATCGTCATCATCATCATCATCATCCTCACCACCACCACCACCAACATCATCATCATCATCACCAACATCATCAATCATCATCCCCACCACCTCCACCACCACCACCACCACCAACATCATCATCATCATCCCCACCATCACCACCACTATTAAAGTCACCATCATCATCAGCACAGCAGCAAAGGTACACATCATCAGCAACAGTATCGTTCTACTCACCAGGTGATCTCCGCTATAGGATGGATCGTTCGAGTTGTCTGGGTCAGATCGTTTCTTACCTCCCGGTCTCCAGCAGTTGAATCTGTGATGTATTTGGCACAGTGAAGGTTGAAAGTGACTAAGGATAACGGCTGTCATCAGGATGACCATCACTGTGAGGTTACTGGAAGTATTCATCGTTAGCCTTCCTGGATAGATTGATTGATTGATTTTATTCGTCAAGAATATCACAGGAGATTACAATAAAATTGAAGAATACCTTGACAGGATAGCCCATGAAAGCCGAAAGGCTTATTTCCAATGGGGTCCTATAGTTAGTATAAAACATTAACATATTGTAACAAAAAGTATAAACTACGACAAGTACTGGAATATGGTTTTAAAACAATAATAATGAAATACATACATACATATTCATCAGTCAAATAATATGCAAACATCTGAAGCAAACAACAATCCTCCTAATATATGAAACAAGATTATATTTCAACATACCCTACATTATCTACAATACTAGAAACCAACTGTACAAAATGTTTGATTTTTACTGGTTATATTGCTCTCGGGTAGCTTCCAGTTTTAGGTGCTTCTTTAATGCACTCTTAAATTGATAGGTGATTAACATAATATAATTTCAGTTATTTTGTTTTAAAATACTAAAGGCCGGAAACTAAAAAAGGAAAAAAAAGTAAATTATATGAATATAAATAAGAGTGATGATATAAAATGTGTTTTATTGGACTAATTTTGCGATTTTAACACAGATATTTTCATCGGCCACTTCTCAAGCATGGAAAAGACTGGAGATTCCATGATGTTATCTTTAAACATAACTTTCTGATAACAAATTACTGCATTGGTAAGTATCATATTCGAAGGACCGATATAAAAGGGGTCAAAAATTATTACTGAGAGAGGAAACTAGATTACCCACAATTGGAATTCACTTTTCAAAAATATTCAAAGGTTGAAATAAAAAAAATCAACGGCTACCATACTTTTGTAAAAGTTGAATTATACTCCAGTATAATTCACATCGTTATCCCATTTGCCAACGATTTAGAGGCAGTTGGAATGTCTTTGACACTTGAGATTACATACGTCGAGGAAATGCCTTTCAAATATCACATTTTATTTCTCAATTTGGTAAATGATTGAGATGTAGACTTTCATTCAAATCTTTGCTTTGCATTTAAATACGAAACCATGACAAGCAAAACTATTGTACAGAGTCCCGAAGTGATGACGTTACAGCAAATATTTTAATGCATTTCAGCGTTTTTTATACCATACCTCGGCATGGCATGATGAAGAAAAACCCACTATCGAAATTTGGTGGGAATCAGTCCATGGGGCGAATTGTGTATTCATAGGGTCATTATTTAAGGCCTCCTCGAACCAATTCCCACTAAAGTTGGATTGTGGAGGTATTTCAGCATGCTCTATCAAAATATGGTATCAAAATGCGTACACACAAAAAGGAAAAAAAAATGATGTCGTGACATTTCGGTACTTAATCTCCCAGAATACCTATTGATACCAATCACGATCACTCCAAAATATACTCATATTAATGTGTAAATTTCGTTTTCAGGGCTCTAAATTTGAATATTTGGAGAAAAGAATCCGTCCTTGGCACTGGTCACGTCATACTCATATGTAATTTGACTTATATTCATTGGGAATGGACATTATGGCGAATTAGAAAAAAAATGAAATGGAAAATAGCTGTACATACAATGATTCCAATAAGTTGACACAATTATTTCCTGTTTATTGACTGATTGAATGATTGATTGATTGATTGATTGATTGATTGATTGATTGATTGATTGATTGATAGATTCATTCACTGACTGACTGAAAAAGAATATTTTTTTCTTTTCAAATTTTCAAAATTGATAAGCTGCCATGGAGAAAGAATAATGCGTGAATACTGATGTTGTAAGCCTATACATGTATTAGCCAATACATTGTTGCCTGGCAAACGTTTTGATTAGATGAAATGATAAAATTACACTGAATATGCCATCCCCATTTCAGCGGTTTATTTCTTATTCGTGTAACGCAAATTCGTCCAATTGCCAACTCGTCTACTATCATTTGGTCTACCATCAGTTCGTCCACTCACTACATGGTTTACGTTCCTTTAGTCTAATGTCATTCCGTCTAAAAACCAGTTGGTCCAATAGTCATTTGGTCCATATACCATTTGGTCTAATTGGACTAAGTTTTAAATTGTGCGAAATGAATGAAAATGAAATGGATATTAGACCAACTGGTTATGAGAGAGACGAAATGGTTATAGACGAAATGGTGATTAGACGAAGTGATGATTTGACAAAATGGTTTTAATGGACAAAATGGCTGTTCGATGAAATGTTGATAGACGGAATGACATTAGACTAAATGAACGTAGATCATGTGATGAGTGGACGAGTTGGCAGTAGACGAATTGGCAATTTACCATTTCAGCTATAATACAATAATAGTTTGATGAAATGATTCTGTTGTAAAAAGACACTTCAAAGCGTTTGCATTATTAGCAGAATGGTCTATAATGTTCTTCTGCCACAAAAAGGACAGCATTCAACAGTAGTTGACTCGCCTCCATGTCCCGGATAACCGCATTCGATTTCGCGATCGGGCGACGTGCTGCAACATTTATGCGTGGCCTAAGGTCCACCTGATCCAGTTTTCATAATACCAAAGGATTGCGCGCCGTCTCATCTTTTTCGATCTTCCCGGATGATATTTCCCTCAGGATAATATGCCTAACAGTGCTAGCCATGGGGCACACCTTTCTTACGCTGTCTCTATCTGTCTTCCTACGCACCCATGTCATTTGCCAATTTCCTTAATTAATGTTTCAATCTTTTTTGCCTGTTTTATGCATGCTTCTCTCTCTGTCTCTCTCTCAATTACTTTGTCATTCTTTGTCACTCATGCAGTGGCGTACAGATAAGAGGGAGGGGCCTTGGAGGCGCTCGCCCCCCCCCCCCACAACAAAAAATCACAACCAAGAAAAAAAAAAGGAGAGAGAAATTGTGTAATATGATATTATTTTCTGAATATTTTCTAAAAATCTATCACATATCATTGGAATTTTAATGTTTAGTTATTGCTCGCTCGCAACTTTTTTTTCTAATTTTGCCCGATACACCATATGTGGTCCTCTATTTTTTTTGGCTCATTGTGCAATGTCATTTGACTTATCGATTCGTTCCCCCCCCCCCCCTGTCTGTGTGTGTCTCTCTCCCACTATCTCTTGGAAAAAGAAATTCAATCTTAGGGTGCATTATCATCATTAAGTTGTTAGTCAATTTTCAACATGACTTGGAGTTACTGTATCGCTTTTTCGAACTCTGCAACAAATGCACTACTGTAATAACGGTCTAGTCCACCCCAACAATGTTAATAAAAAAAGCAAAATCAAGCAAGCTCGATGCAGACAATTTCATCAAAATCAGATGTAAAATATGAATAAAGTTATGCCATTCTAAAGTTTCGCTTCGTTTTAAAAATAGTTGAATGCACATGATTGTCAGTGGTGTGCGAAATACGTGAAATAAGGAACTGATAAAAAGAAGGAACTGATAACGCCATCCACTCACTATTCCTAGTGTATTCTATTACATGAATTGTAATATTTTAATTTTCTCCTAATTAAAATATTATCCCTTCCTTGATTTCCATTGTTGTAATCGTCACTTGCTGTAGAGTTTCATTATGAAAATTTCTGGAATTTTTGTATTATTCATACCATAAATTTCAAAAGTAACGTCATTGACTTTCTCGTTTGCTATATCACTGTGTTGTGCACATTAAATGTTTTGTGCAAAAACGGGGAATTTGAAAATATCACACGTTTTTTAATATATTTTACATCCGGTTTTGATGAAAATTTCAATGTTATGCTGGTTAGATCTGCCCGTACTAATCAAAGTCAATCTTTTGTTTTAGGTCTACTGGACCTTTAAAAAAGTTAACAGCTAAGAAAAAGCAAACGAATTCAAAGTTTTGCAATCAGACTTTCAGTTTTACCCTTCTCGTAAATGAATGCTTTCTCAGACAGTTTGTGGTAATGTTTCTCAAATCTGCCCATATAAAAAAAAAATATTGAGAAAAATGCGTTTTGTATGCACGTCAAACTACATTTTAATAATTCAAGGTATTGCATATTATGTGAGAATCATGCATTGTTGTCGAGGGGTTATAGCGCTGACCCGTCGATCTCCGATGAATTACTCATGAGAAATTAAGAACTCATCTCTACTTTGAATATCATTTTCTTAGAAACACGAAAAGAATATACTTAAGATATTCCCAAAGAGACGGTAAAGAGTCGAAAACTTAATCATTAATAAATAAATGCTTATTCATGATAACATTCGAGTGAATGAACAGATGATTGTCTCTATTATATGTGGAATATTCTGGGTACTGTTCATAACACCCAATGTATTTCACTATTCTTTTAAGAAGCAGGTTAAACAGGTCTTTTGTTCAAACATTCTTACGATATAAGTATGGGCGGCAGCCCGGAGAGGGGGGGGGGGAGTGTCGTGTCCCCCTATCGAATTTCGAATTGTATACAGCTGCCTAAGGTACTTAATATTTACCACAATTCATCAATGCTACAAATATGCATCAATAAAATTCATGAACTGAAATATTGAATAAATTTTTTCGGGGATTTAATAAAACTTTGGGGTTTTATCTTCATACTTCTCTCTGTAAGAAATAATATTCATAAAAATTATACGGTTCTCATGAGTTGGCAGCCTGGCGATATTTGCCTATCAGGTTTAAAAAATCACTTTAATCATGTTAAATCATATGTAATTATTTTTCTTTAAACCATCATCATTTTCATTTCAAACAAAACAGTCCCTGTAATGGTGATGCTCATTTAGAAAGCAAAATGTTCTTCATGAGCCTTGTAACCATTTTTTTTTATTATTCATTTGTACGAATGGGGGAAATTTGTAATTTGTCGGCATGTAGATAAAATCGCAATACCCAATAATTTGTATTTCACTCTAGATACATATAATAAAGGGAAAAATTCATCACTTAGAGCTTCCTAATAATCTTGACGGTAGAATGAAAGGATTGTGTTAGGGATAAAGATTTGCTGAGATAAAAAAAACTTCGAATTCATTGCATTTTGACCGAGTTCGTGTCTTTCATGATAAAGGGTGTGGTTACAGAAGATGGGATGATTTGTAAACGGAAAATATCATGCTCTGTTGATGATAAGGGGAAAATCGCGAGGGGGCTTTAATACTAAAAAGCCTCGGGAAATAAGGTGTGAAATAGTCAAATCCATGCTCCAAATATCATTTCATCATTTTGAATTGTCTTTAATGGGTGTATGCTCGCTCGACATTACGTGCATTTATTTATATTTTCATGGATATATCGTGCATCTGGGTCCCGTAACACAAAAGTTAGCGATTAATCGTACGCTTGATTTTTACGATTGACTGTACATTGTAGGCAATGCAATCAGTCGTAGAAAAATGTTCTACGATCATTGCTAAGCTTTGTGTTACGGGCCCCTGGTGTGTATCAAGGAGATAATTCACCGTTTTCAATTTATCTTTAAAAAAAATAATTGATTCTGTCAAAGTTCCGGCATGTAGTTTACTTAAACTGGTCAAAATTATAAAATGCTGAAAGCCAATACAGTGAATTAACCCCCAAACAAAATTCTTCAGGGCAGAACCCCCCACCCGGACACACATACACACACCCTCACACCCACGCACACAAAACTTACACATTCACACACACCCACATTTCCTCACCCTCTCACGCACACACACGAACACACCCCTGTATATAGCACACCAATTTTCATTCATTGTGTAAGTGGGAATTTATCGGAGGTATATCATGTATATTTTGAACGCGGAGGGGGGAATGGCAAGTAACTATATTGAATAAGTTCTCCGTAAACTGAATTCTCAAATTTATCAAGAGCTACACATTTTATGACAGACACTGATGAAGACTATCACAAGCGAATCGTTCTATATCATGTCTGATGGAAAACCTTTCTCCTTGGACGGCTTTAGTAAGATGAAAAGAGATAATGTTAATGGATTTCAATAAATCTAATTTTTGAAAATAAGAAACCTTTAAACTTATTCAAAGGATCGGCTGTTTTCGTTCACTTCCCAAACTCCAGTCAATCTAAATGCAAATTATTTTTCAAACACGCATAAACATCAGATGTGTATACATTAGGATTTAAACGTCATAAAAAATTTCGGCGTGTTGTTACTATACTAATTTTATCCGTAATTTTGTGTTCAGAGTTTGAGTTATTCTCTATTTTCTTCATGTGTAGAATTTAGGCTTATTAATTTATTCCATTTTGGCCATATGTAGGTATCTTGCGTCAACACACACCGTGGGAGGGAGGCAGTGTGTTCAGGGGCGGATCCAGGATTTTCCAAAGGGGGAGGGAGCAAAATTAAAATTTTGACAAGCCCCCCCCCCCCATTAAAAAAATGGGGATATTTCGTACCCGAAAAAATTGACAAGCAAAAAAAATAAAAAAGGTCTTCAATTTCAAAATAGGGGGCACATCTCGCTTTTAATGGCATTTTTACATTACAAATTTTAAGTTTGCTCAAAGGGCTCCGCGCCTGAGTGTGTGATCCACGGCGAGGGAGCGAAGCGCCGTCGCTTCACCGAGGATCTGACACAAAATTGTGCTTCTTCAAGATCTTGCCTCAATATTACATTGCACAAACTAAAACCAGAAGGCGACCAAGTGGATTGTGAATTTGGCATTGTGCTGCACCCAACCCTGGTGAGGTGCATGGGTACCCGGTATAGGAAGACAATCCTTCAATAATTGAGCGCCTATGCAGACCAGCTAGTCGGGGTAATAATAATAGCAGAGACCCGCTGGGAGAACAGTTTTCGGAACTGAAGTGGCTACCATGGGTAAATATACCGTTATTATTATATATTACTATCATTATTGTCCCTGCAAGTTTCATGGTAAAAGACGAATATTGCTCTTTTTTTAATAGACAAATTCAATTAGAGAGTGGAATCCCCTTTTGGCCAACACCTCCTCCTTTCGAGCCACGGTACTACATATTCCTGGAATTTACATATCTGTATTCCTAGATCTCCTTACCGTTCATGTTCTAGGATCAGATAAATTACCGACATGAAACAGTTATATGGAGAAAACCTAAAAAACTACGGGATATCAGCTTTTTCAGACGAGTGTTTTCAGATTCTACGGTGTAATGTGCTTTATTCTTGTTATTTCTTTTCAGGTGGCGGTGGCAGAAAGACGCTAAAAGAAGAGCGTGTGAAAGCGCCTTTGAAACTTCAGACATTTGATTGCTAATACCAAACCACGGGCGATGTTGATACTGGTTGCAAAAATAAGGGCTTTCGAAGTGGTTACCCCACGTCAGCATGGCATTATCCCAGAATATGTAATTTCATTCCGCAGATTACCTTGCGAGTGAGATCAGAAAATCTGTGGTCTTTCAACTTTTTCTATAAATATAGGGAGGAGAGTTAATCAGCATTACCAAAATGACAATTCATGTCAGGATAAAAAAATAAATATCTACTGAGAAAAAGAATCCTCTCATGGCTTTGTTGGTTTTGAGGTATGATGGCAAGGATGATAGGATAAGTCACGGGCAACGCACCAGAAAGAGACAGGGTCCTTATGATTTTACAATTAGGCCCAGAGAAAAAAAAGGGGGGGGGGGAATTGAAGAAAACGGAAAAAGAGGAAGAGAATAAGACAGAATATTATACAAAGAGTGATGTGAGTCATACACCTGTATTTTTTTTTCAAATAATAAAAGAGGACGCGCCGCCTTATGGCAATTTCGCCATCTATCCAAATAAAAGTAAATAGAAGGATATACTTGCGCTGCCCCTTAGACCAGTAAAATCAATAAAAAAAATCCAGCTAATAAAGCTATGCTTTTTATAGTTTATATTGATAAAACAAAATTGCAATTCCATTACAATTGGCACAACGTATCGTGTAGCACGTGTGAGATGCACTGTTCTTTGTTGATGATCACATATGGGAATGATGACTAAGAGGTATACTAAGCAAGAAAAAAAATATGTTTACTTTATTGACTATTTAGGAACACTTGGCAAAACTGACCACGCAGACTGTGGCAGGCAGCTTCCATCGCAAACAATATTGGAAACACAAGTTACAGATACAGACAAATCCAAAGAGGAGTGCGCCAGGGATGTGTAATGACCCCATTTTTATTCATTTTTGCGCAGAGTTAAATCAGAAATCTCAGATACCATATTATGTTGGCATTGGGATGTACTGCGCTGAAAACAACACCTAGAGAACAAAATAGGTTAAATGTATGAAGTGTTGAAAGGCAAAAGTGGTAGAATTGGTTTAACAGAAAAGATTTTCACATGAAGGAACGGTGATTCGGATGAAGTTTTGAGTTTATTTAAAACCTTCCGAACGAAAAGGGACTCTAAGCGAACCCGCGAATAATTGGCAAAGCTTCCTGATATTTCGTCCCTCATTTTGCGCAATTTTTCGCATGAAATGCGAATGCCGGACGTTGCCAGTTTTTAGCATTCGTGTCCATAGTAAAATACGAATTTTAGGCGTATACCGAGAAATTAGGAATCCTCCTATTAGAGATTAAATAAATTATTAACTCCCAATTAGAAAGGGCAGTTGACATTTGAAAAAGTTTCGTTGAATCCAAACGAACCAAACTAGCTTCAACTTCATGTTGTTCGACGTATCGTTTCATAATTACCATTCTGTGTGTGAGGGTGTGTGTGTGTTTCTCTCTCGTTCCGTTACCCGCAGGCAGAGCACATACATGTACATAGGGACAAACAGTACAAAACAAAATGAGACTAGGATACCTTGTGACGATTCCAAATAGTCAGATACTCAGGTGCGACGAGTTGCTCAGATGACGATTAAAAGGCGAATGACTCGAAAGTTTGCATTAAATATGCGTTAACATTTTCACGGATTGATAGTCTGACTTGGGTTTTCACTTTCCTCATGTCTCTTTGGTATTTTATATTACGTTGTTGTTTCTTTGTATGTGTTTGTTTCTTACGTGCTATTTTACGTCTCGCTTTTTTATGTTCATATGTACACTTTTGTTTTTATTGTGAATCTCGGAGAATAAATAAATACAAAATACAAATACATTAAAAAACGTGTAATCTTTTTCAAAGAATAATGAATAAACACTCATACGAAGAGATAGTATTCGACTTTCTCTGGTAGAATTTCATGAATTTTATCTCTTACTGATTTCATATCTTTGACATTTTTTTAATGTGTACGTTCAGCTCATACTGTTTTAGAATTAGATTCGGGAAGATAATTATGGCAAAATGAGAATTACATGGCTTTGTCAGAAACCTTTAATACCCTGAATTATTTATTAATTTGATCCAATGAAATAAATGTTTATCTCCAAATCTAACGTAGAAAAGCTACAAAGATTAATGTGCGGCGGATTTCGGTTGAAATCTTCAAGGAGGAGTTTTATTAATACGCCACTTTCAGAAGAAGCCTGTTTTGTAGAGATCGACCTTCTTCTATCAATCAACTGAACAGTTTTGAGTAAGCCCAAAATCTCCTTTGAAATTTAAAGAAACCTATCCAATTTTCAACTTTTTTTATTTCATAATTTTTACCCGTCCTTATCCACAGTAAGCTTCGTAACAAGTTTGAAAGAAAGGAATATACCATTGAATACAGGGACAGAACCCAATGTAGAATGAAGGAATATCACGTCCCAGCTACGTAAAATTTGGCCCCCATATATGGGGGAGGGGGGGGGGTGGGAGGACGTTCCAATTCAATAGGCGGCGATTCGAGGGACTGAGGATGTTATGACAATGATAACAACAACCACAACGATAATATTAATAATAATAATGATAATAATAACAATAGTCATCATCATCATCATAATAATCATAATCATCGTAATAATAGTAGTAATAATGATAATAATAATGATATTATCAATATTATTAATAACGATATTAGTAATAATACAAATAATGATAATAATTATCATCATCTTATAAATTTATATTTATTTACCACCGTTTATCTAGAAAGAGTCTATTCCGCGGCGCACTATTGTTATTACTCCGGCTTTTGCTCGAGCTTCCTTCCAGCGCTCAGTGTATTCAATGAGGGGAGACTACCCCCTTCCATAGGCTGCTATTCAAATTTCGAAGTGAGGATACATAAGAAGGGGGTGGTAATTGTGATCTAGTGGTTCTGACTCACGTCCTTGAATCAGAAGGTCGTGGGTTTGGACCCTA
Organism: Lytechinus pictus; assembly: GCF_037042905.1. NCBI lineage: Eukaryota > Metazoa > Echinodermata > Echinoidea > Temnopleuroida > Toxopneustidae > Lytechinus > Lytechinus pictus. Next base: position 22,657,268 of record NC_087256.1, read on the forward strand.
GCCATGATGATATGTTTTCCTGCAGCAACAAATCTACCCACACTGTGCTGCACTTAATACAGGAATGAGGTGAATGATTACCAGGCGGGAATAGTTCATTGAATGCACTGAGCGCTGGAGGAAAAATCGAGCTAAAGTCGGCATAATAATACAAGTGCGCCTCGGAATAGACGTTTCTAGATATATGGTTGTAAATGAATATATATCATTATGATAACGATGATGGTGACGATTATTATTCTTATCATTTTTTTGGTATCATTATTAATATTATAAATGTATATCATATATAAAATATTATTTTTATCATCATTAATACTAATATTATTGTCATTATTATCGTTATGATTATGATAACTATGATTATGGTCATTATTAAATAATGGTTAGTCGCGTGTATTTGAGTGTACGAAAGTCCACACACAGCGCTTCGAGTCAATACAGGAAACAGACGTTTTCACGAGCGTAAAATTGCAAAAATCCCGGTATATCTTTATAGTTATTAATAACCTCATACCTGATTGGTCAGATTATTAGAAATTAATTCATTACCATTAATTTGATTCAAATATTATTAAAATCAATTCAGTATTCACGTTTCGCTGTTCATTTTAAAGTATCCATGTTCACAACTTTTGCTATGGCGATCGGTCCGAAATCGCCCATTTTTTCGAAACGTGGCACCTTTGTTTTTTCCAACTGAAATGTCCCTAAGAGTCAAGAAGGTTGATTATTTTTTTAATGCTGAATAAATTATCTACATGCTGATGTATAATACTATGTGACAGGTCCAATGGCTACATATCATTTTTTTTTTATCTTGAACTCTGAGAACGAGCTGGCAGAAAATGCCATATTTTGGTGTAAAACGTCACGTGTCTAGCATGATAGTTTCCCTTTCATTTGAAACAATTAATACAGTCAAAATATAATCGATTTATGCATTTAATGTTGGCAGTAACAATGTTCTTGTAGTATTTTGCTTACTGATATTTATGTTATAGCTACAGTTTGAGAAAGCTAATATTTATAGTAGTATCGAGTCCGGAATCGATTTGATTTGCAATCTGGTCTGAGTGCATAGTATACAGTAGCGTCGTCTGCTTCGTAAACTAAATGAGCGAATATGACCAAACTAACCATGTACTACTACTGTCAATATCATTATCATTAATACTAACATTATTATTATTATTACTATTATTATTATTGTTATGACCAAATGTTTTGTTCTCTTTGTGTATCGAATGACATGGCTATTGGAATTTAACAGCATGTGATTTCACAGATCCAAGATTTATAGGTGTGAAAGATGATTTAAAAAAAATTATGCTATATTTAATCAGGATAAAACTTTATAAAACAAAACTCATTGGTTGAGGAAAATGTTCAACAGTTTTCATTGCTGGTTTTTCACAACTTATCCTTTAATCTTTTACATATATATTATTTTGGTGCGTTCTGCACTTTTTAAGTTAGATCGTGGAGAATGGTAGGCAGCTCAGAAGGAATATCCGGTTTATGAGATTCTTGAAATACATGTATTTTCACGAATTAAATGCACTTTAGACAAAACGAGATTTAGTTGATCCTATAATGGCAACGTAAACACGTATCAAGTATTACTAAAGTGTTTTAAATATAATAACACTCCTAAAGACACTAAAGACATATTTCTGTTTATGGTAATTCACGTAGGAACTCGGCAGGACAGAGTTTTCGCTGGTAAAAGCCATGATGGTGGTATATATTATAACCAATACCTATACAGGAAACAGTTTACGTCTAGGTTAATCAGTCATAGTGGCTGACCTTATAGATGACAGATAATACTCTTGGGCCTTTTTTAAAATCAAAGTTGAGACAATGGCAGTGTGGGGATTCGAACTCACAACCTTGCGATTACAAGTCCAATGCTCTAACCACTGGACCACACGACCCACTCAAAGTGGAGACATGTAATAAATAAAGTGATGGATTCAGCACTTGAGATGCATATGTGAGCTCGCAAAGTGACTGCGGTTCGGTGCTATTTTTTAGCACTTGGGTGCTTATATTTAGCACGTGGGTGTTAAATTTTAGCATTTGGGATGGTAAACATGCTATAAAAATCAGCGTGCTGAATTTAGCACACGAAATGTTGAAAAAAATCAGATGAAGTTTATCGACGTCCATGAGGAGTCTAAGTTCCCAAATAACATTTGCATAAAAAACGATTTCTCATGTGTGACGGCAGGTGCTCTGCTGGTGTATCGAAGGGGAATAATCAGTGAATCGTTAGTAATTCCCTGGAATATCTATCAACCAATACATTTTGTTATCGTTACAACAGGGAATACAACCGACATTGTTATATGAATACATTATAAGTTCATTTTCGTAACAAAAAAATGCGGCACTTTTAAGGGGCTTTTATATTTTAGTGTACATATCCATTCTCTTCTCTTTTATGCTAAACATGTAAAACAACCCTTCACTAACAACATAACGGACATGTGGCATTTATTAACTTACTACATTTTTTTTTGTTTTCCTCATTGTCCATCTGACTCATGGAATAAATTAATGATTGAATTAAATTTAACTAATGTATTATCTAAATCTAAAATGGATTAAAGTGAAAACTCCAACAGTAACAATACCCTAAGCCCCACCAGCAACAAATATATGCGTACGGTCATGTTCATATTCTTGAAATTCCACCAAATTCCCATTAAAGCCTCATACTTGATACGATGGGATTTACTACAGGTATGCGTGATAATGTTATGTTGGTGATATAAAGGTTCACTCTGAATATAGTAAGACTTTAATGCCACGTCACACAAGCGAAGCCGACCAAATCGATTACCCTATTTTCAGAGACATACACTGCAAAAACTCCAATGTTGATTTAACACCAGCCTGGAATATATATATGTCCACACCAAAGAAGTGTTAAACAACACCAGTTTGGTTTTGGTCTAACACCAAATAAGTGTTTATACAACACCAATTAGTATTAAAACAGCGTCGGTTTGATTCCAAACTGGTGTTGTTTCAACACTTCTCTGGTGTGGACATATATAGATTCCGGGCTGATGTTAAATCAACACCAGAGTTTTTGCGGTGTATACCTTCGATCGAGTTTGAGTGGGTTTCGTTGGTGTGACTGTGGCAAAAAAAGAAGATCACAGCAATCATCAATTACAACAACCATGGCAACAGCAACATAACAACATCAAACATACTCATATCAATGAGAGATACAGTTGTGCTAAAGAATGTATACACTGCAAAAACGCCCGTGTTAATTTAACACCAGCCTGGTATCTATATCGGTCCACATCGGAGAGGTGTTGAAACAACACCAGTTAAGAATCAAAATATTCTTTAACACTAATTGGTGTTGCTTGAATGCCAAATTGGTGTAAGCCTATCGCCAAACTGGTGTTTTTTCAACACCGGCTTACTGGTGTGGACCGATATAGATACCAGGCTGGTGTTGAATTAACACCGGCATTTTTTGCAGTGTAAGAGAACACCACCAGAAAATGAACATATTTAAAATCTTTTAGATGATTATTTAATTGTGAAGTCAGGTGATAAAATATTAGATTCAATAAAGTGTTCTTGATTTTTTTTCTCTCTCTGGGTTCGCCGGACATTGTGTAGTGTTGGTGTCTACATTCAACGCTCAGCATGAAGGAGAGCATTTTTTTGTTGGGGGGTGGGATTCATTAACTTTTTAGCGCCACTGCATCCCATTAACATACACAGGGATCTCTTGGCACGTAGCGAACTTGGCATAATGATAATTACCGTAGACTCATGTAGCTCTGTGATGACTATCATCGAAATCGAAAGGAAGGGAGGAAATTAAAGGTATCTGTTTTCACCTCTTTGACTGAGTCGCCTTGAATCGTACCCCTCGCGGGCGTGTAGACATTGATTTTTAACATAATCATCTCCACACTACCTTGAAATTACACTATCCGATCAACAGAGCCCTTTTACACAAAGGTTCGCATTCAGTCGCAAAATGACAGTGGCGATGCAGTCAAGATCATTGTTGCATTTGCAGTTTGTTCGCAACTCTGATCAATACCCAATCAAAATTTAATCGATCGATCGCAAACTTTTGTGTGAACGATGTCATGGATTACATCACGAGGGCACATTATGGTGCACCTCTGGTGTTCGGGGCTAGGTAAGAATGCTGTAAAATATTAAAATATTTTAAAGTAAATTGTTAAATTCTTTTCTGAAAAAAGGATAATGGTCCGCTCTTTGTGTCATTTTCACGAGATCCATCCTAATCCTTGGATATATTATATTTTATATAGCAAGGTTATCTAGGCCCTTGTATGTACTAAAGGCCAATTTGGATTACAGAAAATATATAGGCCTACATGTATATAGTATATAATAAAAAATGATCTCTTTTTATCTGAAACTTCTCTTACTACCTTCAAGATAAAGCTTCGGACCACATTAGCTCAACACCTATTATAATTCCCCCTTACTGCTTGCTACCCCCCCCCCCTCCACCATCCCCCATTCCACTTTTTTCTTTTCTTTTTAACATTTGTATAAGTTGTAATTTGTAGTTTTTTCTTACCTTGTATAGGATTGATTTATGTATTCTTTTATATATGTATGTATTTGTTTGTGTATTGTTTGTTTGTATTTTTTAAACGTGATCACTGGACCCCTCAGAAGAACAGCCTGTGGCTGAAGAGGGCAATCAAGCCCACGAGTGGAAAATAAATAAATAAAAATCTTTCAATCTGGTTGTCTATCAACTGGATTTATAATATAATCACTTGCTCCTAATATGATCTTCATGTGGACTACATATGATATTATCTTAATTTGATATTTCTTTTTTAAATTGTGTTTTTTTTACTCATGCAATGTATGGTTTTATTGAGATTTAAATGCAATTTTCATGAATTATCATGATCGCTGGTGTATACATAAATATTTAAAGTGGATACTTAAAACTATTGTATCTGGGAATGATTACATCTAATTATTGGATAATGTGACTTTCGATTGGTCACGCAGATAGGATTAGACCAGAGCTTTAGTCTCTGTATCCAGGGGCCACGAAACCTTTCTTTTTTTTAATAAAGGGGCGGACAGATATCGAGCTAAGGAACCCCCTGGTTGCAACCCCCGCCCCCGAAAAGGGCGACGCTTCAATTAACGCGAGGAACAAAAAAAAAATCATCGTTTTTTTAATAATAAAATTAGCATTCTACGTGTAAAATGACAGCAATAACATATCACATAGTGCGTATTGGGAGTTTGCAGCGACATTCAGAGAAATCTTTGCAATTTGAAAATGCCCACTTTGGAGAACTAAGCGGAGGAATAAAATGCAGTAATAAAATGCAGTATCAATCTTTTATTTGTTACGAAGATTGTTGGCAAAAAAAAATGGAGGGGAGGGGGCTGGCCAGTGCTGCATCCCGCAGTCCCCGGCTCCGCAATCCCGGAAGGAGAAATGTTGTTTTCAAACAACTCCCTCAAACAGGTCCATGTTCGAACAGAGGGATTTAGCCGTCTCCGTTTTGGGCTCCGCTCTTGAAGACAATTTAATGTGGCCATCGGCGAATGCAACTTATACCGAAAATTCAGGGATGGCTGGCTCTTGATAATAAATGTCATTTAACAAGTCCGATCGATTAAAAAAAATGCTGTCACAAAAATGTTGTGATGTGCTGTGAATAATTTTATATCGGTCGCACGCGTGGGTGAGGCAATTTTAAGAACGTCCTATTTGTTGTAAATTTCAAAATATTTCGCCCAAAGTGTGCACCAAAATATTAAATTTCAATTTAAGAGGTATTAGCACTCTCTTGATCGGGTCAAACTCTTACACCCCTCGCTTTTATTTTATGTATTCTTGGTCATTTTACTTATGATATCCTGACCCCCTCCCCTACGCACATAATTACACACAACACACGCTAGAAAAAAAATCTGTGGTTATGACGCCCCCCCCCCCCCCCGCCACACACCCATAATTAAAAGAAATTAAAAGAAAAAAAGGACAAGAATTACACGTGGATTGATCTAATGTTCATTTCATCTTTCCAAGTCATCAAATTTAGCCATATTGGATTTGCATAAACACTTGAGCGAATTGCTGGCTTGCATACTTTAACAGGTATATTCTTCATGACTACTCCAGCAAATATAATGCTTTCGCACAATATGCTTCTTGTTCTTATTTCGTATGAGCGATATATTTTTAGATTTTTCTGTTCATGCGAATTCTCTAACAACGAATGATGGAAGTCAATATATATCCAGACACCGGGTAGCGTTCAATTCTTTTCATGTAAACGTATCGATACCATAAGTTTAAGAATGATACCTCATTGTCAAAATATAAGAGACTGAATTCGAAAAGAGAAACAAATTGACAATGGATAACACACACCAATAGCGAGAGATAAAATGATAAAAAATTAAGATTTAGTATCAGTTTGTTTCCCCCTCATGCGCTACGCCTATGGAAGATTAGTTTGGTTTTGGTTGGGTTTAACTTAAAGAAAATTATTTATATTCTGCGAATGTTCGGGTACATTTAACCCTCAATTCATATTCATGTGTAGGAAAAGGAACGTCTACATAGATTTGAGTTTCATTTTGCTGATAAAATATCTGCATTTCTAGGCCCCGTTTTACAAAGAGTTGCGACTGATCCGATCAATCACAACAATGGACGGCCAGCAACATCAACATCTAAAATGTATGACTGTTTGAATTCCATACAGTTGAGATTGATTGGATCTATCGTAACTCTTTGTAAGACGACCGGGGCCCTGGTCATCCTCACATGCATAAACGTTGTTCAATTAAACAATTGTTGCTTGTAGCTTTGTCACAGGACCACAGTGTCCCCCCCCCTCTCTCTCTCTCTCACACACACACACCAACACCCACATTGATTCTATACAACATCATGTTGTCAACATGTAACCTCCCTCTTCTCTCTCTCCCTCCCACTCTCTCTCCCTGTTGTCTACCCAACTAGGATGCTAGTTAATTACAGGGGTTACCCCCCTTAATTTTTTTTTTTTTTATACCCAACCCCCCTCAAAAAAATTTTAGACATTTTTTTTCTTTTGCTTGTCAATTTTCTTGGGGTAGGAAACGACCTAAAATTGGTGGTGAAGACCTTCTTTTTTTCTTGGTTGTCAACATTCCATTCAGTTTGGAAATCCCCTCCTTTAAAAATTCCTGCGTACGCTACCGTAGGTTTTATGTTGAGGAAAGGCAACAAAGGGCAACGATGAATCACACGAAGAGCATACGAGTTACTAGACACCATACAGCAAGGAGAAGAAACAGAGCCCACGAGCTAAACTCCTACGAGTCAATCTTCCAAAGCACCACGTGGCCCAATGACTAAATGAAGGTAGACCATGTGATGAGTGAACGAGTTGGCAATAGACGAATTGGCAATTTACCGTGGGCTGTATGTACGCCCCCTTTAAAAAGTCTAGATTGTGGGTGTTTATCCTGACGGATAGATATCTCATTATCTCGTTGCCATGACAATCTAGATTAATCACTGAAAATCTGTTATGTCTTTATTAAGTAGGAGGATGGCTTAACTTTATAGCTACTTTACTCAATATTTTGATAATCTAGGGATCGTATTCGTAATATTCTAACCATGTTAAGTCTAATTAAGAGTTAAAATGCTTTTAAAGAGCATCTGAAATCAAGTTGGTGAATTAATTTAATTACAAATCCTGTTTGTTTTATCCTTTTTTAATAACTGATCGGGATAGGAGACTATCGAGGGCGTATCTATTTGAAAGTTAGTTACTGAGATACCTATTCAATCTATTTTGTTTTGTTATACCTCTTACTTGGTAAAATGAGTTTCACTTTACAAAGTGGATCACAATTTTCACTAACGTGGCGCCAGCGAGCCATATGATAATTCGAAATCATTGTATAAAAATGGATAGTAAAAAAACCCAAAGCATACATTCTAGAAAGATACTTCTTATTGTTGATCTATTGAAAGTAAAACGGTATTTCAAAGTGCAATGTTTGGCCACTGCTGTGATCGAAGATTTACTCGTATCTCACCATGTATTATATTTGATCTACGGTGTATTCTGATCATGAAATAAAATTTATTCTGCAATATTCATGATATATATTTCCTTGCCCGCTACGTTTACTTGCATAATAAGACTGATCATATCATGTTTGATAGCAAACGCAATAATAAAATGAAGAGCACTAGTATATGATGATATTTCTTAAAGCGGTAGAGTCCCAGGGTGGGGTTCCTGAAAGTTGTTTTTATAAGCATGACCTGTTAGAAATCAGCTCAGTTATTTGTATTCCAATTGACTTATTTTGAAGCCGGTCTTTTATGATTAAAGTTATTTTATTCCACTGAAACTTGTTTGATTAATTTAACAGATTTTATCAGGAATGAGTTTCATCATTAGGCGCATGGTTCGAATGGTTCTAGACTAAAAAAAAATCATTGATACTGTAAATCATAACATTCTTTCAAAGAAATTAGAAATAATGATTAGATTCTGCATGTGTATCAGTCATGGTTTACATCATACTTATCTAATCGTCATCAAGTAGTAAATCAGTATGCAGACCGAACTATCTGATTCACTGACAATTAAATGCGGAGTTCCACAAGGAAGCATTTTAGGCCCCGTTCTCTTTATGTGGTATATCAACGGTGTGTTAAAGGAGCTAAATTACTTTTATATGCTGACGATAGTGTCTTGCTATAATCAGATACAAATTCTAGGACAATTGAAGACAAGTTGGTGAAGAACTGGCAAATTGTATCGAATGGATCACTGACAACAATGTCAGTTTACATGTTGGGGAAAACGGAAAGCATTTTATTTTGGTTCAAATGGAAAGTTGAATATACACATGATTTGATGGTTTCATGCAATGATCAAGTAATTGACAGATACGATTCTGTAAAGTACTTGGGAGTTGAATTAACAAGTGACCTACCATGGACGGGATTGGTAGACTCAATCGCCAAAATGTCTAATTCTCGCTAATTTTTTTTTGTATAGATACCAAACCTGTTTTAATGTGAGGTCGAGATGTATTTTGTGATTTACTTTAATACAATGCCTATTCGACTATGCTAATGCAGCTCGGTACGGTAGTCGGAGTGTGATGGATAAGAAAAGGTTAAGAATGATTCAGAATACGATTGCAAGATTCATCAATTTTTTAGGCCCAAGAACGCACGTCGGATGTCATGAACTTGAAAACGCAGGATTACTCCATTTAGGTCAAACATCTAAACAACTAGTACCACATTCGTAAAAATTTAAACTCGGATATATTAAGGCCACCGCACACCTTACGACCCGACCAGTCGCCGACTGGCTTGCGACTGGGTGAGGAGAGATGTGACGTCACAGCTCTTGTCTGCTTCGAGTTGCAGACCGGTCAGAGACAAGTCGCAAGGAAAATCGTAAAGGCCACCGCACACCTTACGACCCGACCAGTCGCCGACTGGCTTGCGACTGGGTGAGGGGAGATGTGACGTCACAGCGCATGTCAGCTTCAGAGTCGCAGACCGGTCAGAGACAAGTCGCAAGGAAAATCGGAAGGATTTGACATGTCGAATCCTTATGACTGGATCGCAAGCTCAATCCAAATTCCAGCCAATCAGACAGCAGACTTGCACGACGCGTATATGATAAACAACGCGCATACGCAGTAGTAAACGCATTCTCTTTGTTGTTATGCCAAAAAGCAAAAAGCGCATGCGTGAGTCGCAGATCGGATCGCAAGGTGTGCGGTGTCGAGGCTTATGACTGCCTTGCGACTCATCTCCCCTCACCCAGTCGCAAGCCAGTCGGCGACTGGTCGGGTCGTAAGGTGTGCGGTGGCCTTAAGGATTTGACATGTCGAATCCTTATGACTGGATCGCAAGCTCAATCCAACTTCCAGCCAATCAGACAGCAGAGTTGCACGACGCGTATATGATAAACAACGCGCTTACGTAGTAGTAAGCGCACTTCCTCAGTTGCAATGCCAAAAAGCAAAAAGCGCATGCGTGAGTCGCAGATCGGATCGCAAGGTGTGCGGTGTCGAGGCTTATGACTACCTTGCGATTCATCTCCCCTTACTCAGTCGCAAGCGAGTCGCCGACCAGTCGGGTCGTAAGGTGTGCGGTGGCCTTTAGATCACTACACATCAAATAATTTCAACTGTGTCTCGTATATCCATACCAAAATACTAATGTTAATTTTGTATTACCAAAACGTGAAAGTCAATGTCAATGTAATTGTTACGAAACTATCATTGAGGAATCACCTTTTTTCATTTTCGATGGCATGCAGTTTTGGAATGATCTTTTCCTAATCATGGTAAAGTTTTTAAGAATTTTCCTCACTTTAAAAGTGCCTTAAAGATAAACCTAAAGCTGGAATCTACTCGAGAATAGTATTAACTATAAAAAACAAAAACATACATAATGTACAATTATGTTCACTATGGTATAAAATATAGGTTGTGTTAAGATATAATCTTGCTTGATATAAAGAAAAAAAATTGTTGTTTGCTTCAGGTTCTAGTAAATTATGTTATACTTGTCATTGATAACACATTCTGTTGTTCCAATAATGTCCACCACATTGGAAGCTTTTTGGTTTCCATGGGTTATCATGTCAATGAATTCTTTCCAATTATTGTTTTTCGTACCTTGTGATTTTCTTGAAGAATAAAATCAAACAATCAAATGATTCTGTTAACCTGCCACGGCCTTGCGCAGCCTCATAATTTTATTTTCATTTGTCAAAATCTAATCATTATTTCTAGGGGTATGTGAAACCTGCTCCCACTATCATCATATTTGGAACAATTTGGGGTGCCCCATTTATCACCAAAACGTTTCACCAGTCCTGTGGAGCTTAACTAAGGTTAATGTAACTGTCATTGGGCCAAGTCTACAAAAGAGTTGTGATCGATCCAATCAAGCTATACTATGGTCATCCATCAAAGTCATAATTTTCATCCATGAAATTTCCAAAACATCCATTTGGAAACGGGGAGGATTATTGTAAAGATACTGATACACGAGAATACGTCAAAAAAAAATTATAAACACTTTGAACAGAAAAAACATGCATTCAAGATGTTGTGATTGATTAAAAAAAGATGTGATTGATTGAATCAATTGCAAATCTATTTGTTTGTTCTCCAATATATTTGGAGATCATATAATTTCTACTATGGCACAACGATACCATATATGGCGATTGCCTCGCCGATATTTTTGTGAGTGCGTGTTTTTTTCTTCATCAATCGTCGTACTTGCCAAGGTGCCGTGGTGCCCAATCAGACATCTAAAAGTCCGGGGTTCGATTCCCGGCCACGGCACCTATGTCCGTGAGTAAGGCAGGGGCTCTTTTATCCTGCATTAATAAATACATGGAAGTGCTATATGCAGTGGCGTAATAAGCCGAAAATTATGAGGAGGCTGTATGGTGTATCGTTTACAATTTACAAAAAAAGTTGCGAGCGAGCGAGCAACAATTTCGACATTTTTATTCCAAAAATAAAATATTGTGATTGATTTTGACATAATATTCAGAGAATTATATATTTCATCATTCTCTCTATCCTTTTCTCTTTTTTCTTGGGTTTAATTTTTTGCCCCCCCCCCCATCTGTACGCCAGTGGCTATATGCATTCTTGTTAACTAGGTGCGCACTTTCTTAAAGGGATGGTCCAGGCTGAAAGTATTGAGAACTTAATAAATAGAGTAGAATTCACTGAGCAAAATGCCGAAAAATTCATCAAAATCGGATAACAAATAACAAAGTTATTGAATTTTAAAGTTTAGCAATATTTTGTGAAAACGGTCGTCATGAATATTCATAGGTGGGCTGGTGATGTCACATCTCCACTTGTTCTTTTGTATTTTATCATATGAAATTAGGTTTATTCATTTTTTTTCCTCCAAGAACTAGAAAAATTGGATTGACAACTGAATTAGTGCATTAGATATTTATTACTGCAACTTATTTCATTATAAGGGAGACATATTATTCACACAAGTATGAAAAAATGAAAAAAATATGATTTTATGTAATTACATAACAAAACAGAAAGTGGGGATGTGACATCATCAGCCCACCTAATGAATATCCATGATGACTGTTTTCACAAAATATTGCTAAACTTTAAACTTCAATAACTTTATTATTTGTTATCTGATTTTTATGAAATTTTCGGCATTTTGCTTAGTGAATTCTACGCTATGTATTAAGATATAAATATTTTCAGCCCGGATAATCCCTTTAATTATTTGTTTACAGACAAATAATTATTGTGATTATATTACATTATGCATATTTCACAGGCCTAAAAGAATAATAGGATTAAACAGAGTGGTTGATCTAAGATGATTAAGATAATCAAACAAATTAAGATTTACGTAAAGTACATGATTCAATAATAAATTAATAATATAGGATTTGTATAGCGCCCGTATTCACCTTGCTAGGTGCTCAAGGCGCTCCTCTATTACCCCGGCTAAGCTAGTCTACCGATTTCGGTGCGCATAGCTTTTTGAGGAATTACTACCTGCCGGTACCCATTTACCTTACCTGGGTTGAGTGCGGCACAATGTGAGTAAATTTCTTACTGAAGGAAAAAACGCCATAGCTTGGAATCGAGCCCACTTCCTTCAGATTAAAAGACGAGAGTCTTAACCCCTAGACCACGACGCCCCCACTTCCTTTATCTGTAATAATATCTCTAATAAAAAAAGCATTTAGCCCATTTTTACTATTAAACATAACATTTCGACGACGAAAAAGGTTATTCATTTTTTTTTCTTCACCTGTTTTCGCTCCACTCGTTCCTAAAAATAGACCTGATGACATGGTAGATGCAGTTGCATAATGATGCAACATGGCGTATATGGGACACAATATTAAGAAAAAACACAACCAAACAAAACAGATTACAGAATAAAGAATATTTTTATGATCAAATAAAACATTACCAAGATATCTGTTTACTTTTGCTCAATCGGCTCAATCGTATAAGAGCTTATATGGGGCCTATACATGAATAGCGGCATAAGGAATATACAGGGTGCAAGTTTGTTCCAGGAGAAAAAATCTGGCCATCTATGTCAATATACAAAAACAATCAGTATAGCAGGTCTAGCTTATCTTGATAAAAGACAACACCTTTATTCTCGCTCGCTCAGGTCGATTGAAATATCTTTATCACAGTTGATTATTAAGCAACCAGTGTAACTCTTGTTTACCCCAAAAAATTAATAGAAATAACGCCCATGTTTCTAAATGAACATTTTTCAATTTTACATATTTATTTCAATATAGGCAAAGTCGGTTTTAAGTGGAATTTACACTAATCAAAATTAAAATATCTTTAGATTTTTATTTTTCATTAAAATATATAATATATATTTATCTGGTGGTCAATATCTAATACTTCAATGTTCTCTCTGTGAGTATTAACAATCGGCATGATATTAAATTGAAATGTTACTATATGACTCGTATTTACTGCACGTAAACTTTTCAGAATAATTAGTATCGAAGGAACAGCACTTAATTCAATTTCGTATCCACGAATTAATCAGCTAATGCAAACAATGAATAGCCAGCAAAAATATGATTTAACTTACTTGCAAAGCGAGGAAGCAATAATTTCTGAAGAAAAAAAAATGCTGAACTCGCCCCTAAGCGAGGACGCAGTACTTTCTCAAATAAAAACGCGCAAACTACTGAATTTACAATAGTGCGAAAACGCGGTACTTTCTCAAATAAAAATGCCCTACTATTTAACTTACCCGAAAACGAAGACGCGTTATACTTTATCAAATAAAAAACACTTAACTGCTGAACTTACACCAGAGCGAGGACGCGGAACTTTCTCCAATAAAACGGCTTAAACTGCTTGAATTTACGCCCAAGGCGAGATGCTGTACTTTCTCACATAAAAACATATAACTGTATTCTCAAAAAAAAGTTTAACTGCTTAACTCATCCCCAAAGCGAGGACGTGTCACTTTCTCAAATAAAAACGCTTAACAGCTTGATTTAAACGGCGCTTTCTCAAATAAAAACGTTTAATTGCTTTACCTACACCCAAAGCGAGGACGTTGTAATTTCTATTAAAAAAAACACGCTTTACTAGCCTACAAAATATGGGCACGGCACTCTCTCAAAATTATAAACGCTAAACTTTGTTAAATATAATTGTGTTTTTATTGAAAAACAATCGTGAACATTCACAATGTATACAAGTGACTATTGCACGAAACTTACCCCGAAGCGAGGACGCGGTCCCTTCTCCTACCGTTTGTCCCAGGCGGAGGTGAACGAAAGTAAAGCCGTCGTCAGTATTCTTGTGGATAAAAAACCAAAATAAAAATCTTCAAACGGACAGGGCCGTGCTATTGCTATAGTTGCCGTCGCCAAACGGGGCCGGAAAAAGAAAGTCCAAAGCGTCTCCACTCTATTTCAACCACCTGAGTCTTCATCTGATTCACTCACTGCCTCTGACTTTCACCTGTCTTACTCCTCCACTCGAGATGAGCTCTGGCAGTTATGCACACGGCACTAGTGTTTCGTGGGAGGGGGGGGGGGTGAGCATAATATTTATTTTATTTTTATTTTATTTTATTTGTCTTCTTTACCCAAGGTGGCCTGTTCAGTGGTTCAGACACTGTTGTCAACCAGGGCCCTGCACAATACATATATACATAAAACAATCAAAAGAACACATTTTATACAACACATTATAAAGTCGACATTGTTACGCTGCAATACGAAGAGAGAAAAATGATTTGAGTTCTTGAAAAAGGAAGCAGTATTGGAAAATGACAGGAAAACAAGAAAAAAATTGATAGGTATGTATTTTCAATATTATAGGTTACTACGTTTTTATAATTTTAAATTTATCAAATTAGTGAAAATGCAAGGATGAATTGAGAAATCGATCTATCGTACAAAAAACCTCTTTGAAAGAACTATGAGTATTATACCGGATACACAAATTACTTATACTTAAAAAAATATACACATTACACTCATACTACAGAGTGGATATTACTTTTCAATATTCATTCGACTAAATCATATCAGTGTAGTTAAATAACATCTATTTACATTTATTTCACACAGTATATAAAATATTACATATGATATGAGTATTGAAGGTTCAAGAGTGACTGTATGTTACATAATAATATGAAATTACATAAGATTGCTATTTAAACGATTTAACTCACTAGCAAGCTAACAACTGCATAAACAAGTAATTACAATTCCTCATGAGTGTTTGCTAACCTCCAGTATAAGGTGGTGAATGCTTCTTTAGTTGCTGCATTTTTAAAGGACAAGTCCACCCCAACAAAAAGTTAATTTGAATAAAAAGAGAAAAATCCAACAAGCATAACATTAAGAACTTCATCAAAATCGGATGTAAAATAAGAAAGTTATGACATTTTAAAGTTTCGCTTGATTTCACAAAACAGTTAGATGCACATCCTGGTCGGTATGCAAATGAGGAGACTGATGATATCATCCACTCACTATTTCTTTTGTATTTTATTATATGGAATATGAAATATTTTTTTTTTCTTCTCCTCATTGCCAAGTGAAACAATGATTAATTCCTCCCTGAACATGTGGAATTACCTTTGTTTAATACCATATAGTTCAGTCAAGATGGTCCGTATTGTCAAATTTGTAAAAAATGAAATATTGTATAATTCAAACAATAGAAAACAAAAGAAATAGTGAGTGAGAGATATCATCGGGTGTCTCATTTGCATGTCACTGAGTTGTTCATATCACTGTTTTGTTAAAAGAAGCGAAAATTTAAAATGCCATACCTTTCTTATTTTACATCCGATTTTGATGGCATTTTCAGCGTTATGCTAGTTTGATTTTTCTCTGTTTATTCAAAACAACATTTTTCTGTGGTGGACTTGACCTTTAAGAGCTGAAGGAAGTCCGTTCCACAATAGCGACCCTTCATGAGAAAAGCTTTTTTCCCATCTGTGTTTTGACCATAGGTAACAGCAAGCCTTGTGAGGTGGCACCCCTCGTACGGTGAGTGTGGACACTATTACTTTTAGTAAACATATCAGAAATATATTTAGGACCCTCTCCATTCAGTGCATTATACATTAATTTACATTTGTTGAATTTCCATCATTGTTCAATGTTTACCCATTTCAGTTGTGCCAATACATCAACAGTAGGTGTCATAAAATTGCATCTAAGGACAAGTCTTGCCATTTTCTTATGTTGGGCAATGAGAACATTATTTATGTATTGTGAACAGTTTGCCCAGTAAGGACTGCAGTAGTCAAAATGAGGTGTTATCAAGGCATTAGCTAGGAGTTTGGCACTATCGATAGTTAAGTACTTTCTTAGTCTACTTAATAAGACAATAAGTGAGCCAATCTTTTTGCTCATCTCATCAACTTGTGCCCAAGTATTTGAAATCTGAAACTCTTTCAAGGACATGATTATCAACTTGCACATTTAAGGGATTTGCATTTTTCAGTTTGTTTGAGGTACCAAATAACATGAATTTCGACTTTTCAGGGTATAGTGTAAGTCGATTTAATATTAGCCATTGACTTATTCTCTTTCTGTTTCAATTTCTTCAGTACATTTAGCACTGTACATTAATGCAGTATCATCAGCATAGAGCATGATCTTACATTTCGTAAGTACATTGGGCATGTCATTCGCCATTATAGTAATCAGGAGAGGCCCCAAGATTGAGCCTTGAGGCACTCCTGTTCGTACTTTTTCAATTCAGAGGAAGATGTTTGTACAGAAGTACACTGTGAACGATGTCTTAGGTAGTTTTCTAACGAATTATACTCCGCTCCAAGAATTCCATACATGGTAAGTTTGAGAAGCAATAGATCATGGCCAATATACTCATGTGAATCAATTTTCTTCGTGTGATGCAGTCGTTCAAATCTTATTTTTTCTTGTTTGTTTGGGTTTTTTTAACAGTAATTGTGGCGCGAGAAAAATCCCTAATGCCCAGAGTACCCCTCATGCAGGTTCACCTAATAAAGATCGCAAAACAGAGTTAAGCTCGGGGGTGGTGTAATCATCTCACAAATATAACAATAAGTCAAATATGAAATTGGCATATTTTCAAACAGCCACTTCATCTGAGTGTGTATTATTGTTATCTGAACGAGGATGTTGATCACAACCCGCGGGGAAGGGGGGGGGGGGCATCCTGGATAAGATCCGGTGCGTGGCGTCACTCTGACCGAATCACTATTTTTTATGTTAGGGAGCTTTGCAACAGAAATATAAAAAAATCATTAATTTTTCGATTTGAATACTTTGCATTCCCATAAGATATTATAACTCGGTATAAGATATTGTAATTGGGTATACGGTGGAGATTAAGGGGATTTGCGAAATCTCTTTTACTAAAAATCAAAGAGTAATGAATACGTATTCAAATGACATTGATTATGAATGGTAAAAACAACATATAAGGAATGAAACAATGCCATCTTGGGCCCATAAATCGAAAATATATCCACACAGAAAACTCAGATACATGTTCGTCGTGTCTGAGACTGGGAGAGAGCGCCGAATACTTTTCAATTTGTTTTTCCTTAGCAGAACTGCACATGCTCAATATTTCACTAAACATGCGCAATTCAGCCCCGGGAAATATAGTGAAAAATCATCTCTTATCACGTTAGTACCAACTGATAATTATTAATTCACAATAATCATTAATTTTCAGAGGAGGGATATACAAGCAGATAACAATAATGTAATAAGTTCGATCTAGTTATTGGATGTTGCTTTGGTGTACTTTTCTAATCAAAACCAGATTAATTGCTTATCGAGGGATCTAGCATTCCTCCTTTTTTTGTCAAATAACAGACTGATTCATTTTTCCTTCAATGATCGATTGACTGATTAAACTATTATTTTGATATATTTGATTTGTCATTTTAGATTGATTTCTTATAGGTCTTGTCAAACGAAGCCATTGCATAAATGTTTGTGAAAGTAGACGTAACGTTTCGAAAAGTAATGAGGTCTTTGGCAAGGTTGATACGTGCACTATACAAATCCTATAATATTTATATTATAATTATCATGAGAGACTTCTAAATCTAAACTGTAGTCTTACCTTTTTTGACAGTGTCAGTTCTTCGCACAAAGACACTCATCCCAAGTCTCTTTTCGAATCGGAATATATTTCCAAATAGACGGCGCTTTATAAATGTCCATTAAATGAGATATTATCATTATGTCCATAATGATAATAATATATGGAACCCATGTAAAATCAAATTGTATTTCAGAATAGAAAAAAAAAACGCTCATGTGTAGAGAAGCGAACATTATGTCTGGTTTATTTTGGATAATGTGCTATAGTCTACAAAAATATGTCCATTGAGAAAACAACATTTCTTTCAGGAAAACTTGTAAAGTAAATGATATTGAAAGTTCTTTTCAATATCAGTTTCTTAACAGTTAGTTTACTGTTTGATTTTAGAGAGTCATCTCAAACGGGGACTCCATGAAAGACAAGCATCTTCATTTAACCGAGCATGCAAGTTCCTACATGCCACTTGCTTTCAAGAGAATGAAACGAAAATACTTTTGTGATTTTTTTTATTAAAAATACTGAATCGTAATATTGGCGCTCCTTAATTTACTTTTGATTGAATCAAAGGCCAAGCAGTTATTCTGGCACATATTTTTTAGATTAAAAATTTAATCCGAAATCCATCCATCTCGCTCAGTGTATGTTGTGTTGTATGTAAATCTGGGTGCATTTTGTGTGTGAGCTTAAAATGATAACAGTGTCTAAAAATGCAACAAAAAGACAAAGCATACTTCGCCAAGAAAAATTGCTATTAAGAACGCCCGATCCCATTGTCTGTCGCACCCTCTTGGTATTTTACGCCGTATTACATATTTTGTTCACCAGATTACAAATATGAGACAATACACTTCATATGCATTTCGACAATATCATATCACATTTCATTGAAATGTCTATTTTTGGCATGATGAAAGCGAGATACTTCTATCCCAAACGTCTTTTTTCCATTCATTGAATGTAGTTATGTATTTCATAAATCTGTCCATATTGTTGTTTTCGTTCTCCATGTTGAAGCATTTCTTACTTTCTAAATGGACCACTAAATTTTGACAGCGCATAACGTTTCACGTAAAACCGAAAACAACAATATTGGTTATGTATAAGTTGCATGTATTTACATGACTTTGGCGTCTATCTTTTGATTTAAGCGCTATCTAGCTGTTACGTGCCTTTTCTCATAATTGTTTTGTAAGACTTCCTTCTATCATCCAAACCGATTCGTTTTTATATTTTGAATCGTTGTAGGTACTTTGTATAGCATCTCTTTTATGAAATAACTTTTCATTATTATCCGCGCATGTAGCTTCGTATAAATGAAGATTATTGTAAAACGACGTGTTATATATTTAGGCATGATCCATATGCTTCTTTATTTGACCTAGGTTAGTTGCTGATTTTTATTTTGGTGTATACGTAAATATGAAAATACAGATTTGATATTCTCTTCGATCGTTGTTGTTTCCAAGGTTTATCAAATTTCGTAAATAACGTCCATTTCTCCCCACCAACACATTCTTGGTGGTTTTCGTGCCCACTCTCTCTCCCTCACACCCTCCCACCCACACACCCACACACACACACCCTCACACACCTTTTCAACATGTTTTATTAAGGATTTAATTAAAAATAAAAACAAAATTTACAAATCTTCATTTTATCAACAGGTGAATACAAAAATATTTACCCCAAAACAAAACTGAAGCAAATAATGATGGAATGAAATACTTTTAAAAAAATGTATTTTTATGCTTAAAAAAATTGAGCTCAGCCCCGCACCTTCTATGTAACCTAATAATACATATAATTAATATAGAATGATTTGCAGGAAAAAAAATCAACATATGATCATTATTCCCTAATCCATTTTATATTCAGCTTCCACATGCATAAAAAACACGTACATTGACATATGAACGCATACACACATCCCCCACACACATACATTAACAAATACATACGAATATGTTCATTAGCCGTTAATTTTGACATAGGGTACAGAAAAAAAGAATCAGCAAATCAGATTGACACAAGAAAAGGGGAAACAAATTGGTAAAAATAGGACAAAATCAATCATCAACAGTCACAACAAAAATTACACGCGAACCACATATAGGCACATCCTACCTGTTCACACTTTAACCTCTATTCACCTTCAGTTCATCATATTTCTGTATATATAACAAATCTTGCCTCACTTTGATGCCAGACGACTTTGTCCCTCTATTCAACCCGTAATATATTTCTCTATTCTGACGAATGAGGGTAGCCGGCCTTCAGCTCTAGAATTAAAATTCGCATATTTTATGAATAAAATAACAGAATTAAGACATTTATGTCTATTAGAATTTCCAGGTAATCCTAAGAATATATCCCTCCAATTCATGGCTTTTAATTCAACTAAACAAAAATTATCGATACAAAATTGCAACAGAAGTTTAACTTTCATACAATCCATGAATACATGAAATTATGATTCGTTTTGTGTACAACAAAACGAGCAGTAATTATCCCCCACAAAACCAAATCTCTTCAAATGTCCTTTTGTGTATACATTGCTCCATGTAAAAGCTTAAACTGAAATTCTCTTTGTTTTCTTATAAGAGTTGTACTTCTGATATATCAAAATAATTTGCAAATTTCTGCATCTGTTCATTAATATTGAAATCTCCCCCAAATACGCACACACTCCCACACACGCCCCTCAGACACCCAAACACTAATCCTCTCTCTATTTCAATTGCCTTTTTTTTCTATGTCTCTCTTCTTTCCTCGCTTCACGTTCTCTCTCCCTTCCTTTCTTTCTCTACTTCCCTATTTTTTCCCTCAATCCCTTCCCACACACCCACCTCACTCTGTCGCTCTTCAACAATACCAAACCTTTACTATATCTCTCTCTTATTTTTAAATCTCCAATCCCAGGGGCCCTTTGCTCCTCCACTGCTCTTCCTTAATTTGGATAAAAACTAAGAACCACAAAAAAGACAAGAGAATATAACAACAAAATGTGTAATAATATGTATCTAATGCTAAGGGTGGGAGGTGTCGGATGCGAGTGGTATAGCCAAAAAGTGTATGATAATATGTATTCTACGCGGGAGAGGTGTTAGAAAAATGGACGACTTGTAGAACAAAATCGGATCACATTTAGGCGAAAATCACCCCCGGGCGACCATTATTTCATCTTATAGTGTAACTGTAGAATTTAAAGCTTGTTGGTTACTTTTGTCTTATCGTGCCGGCTGCGAGGCCGACTGTCGTTGGGATGCCCATATCTCGAGTAGGCTGACGGCCCTGGCTAGTTCTACATCTTATACTGCAAAACCTGCGGTGTTCATTCAACACCAGTTCGGAATCTTACCACACCAGAGAAGTGTTAAACAACACAGGTTTGAAATCAAATCGATGTTGTTTTAACACTAACTGGTGTTGTATAAACGCCTATCTGGAATTGGTCCAAAACCAAACCGGTGTTATTTTACCGCTTCTGTGGTGTGGTCATATGTAGATTCCGGACTGGTGTTAGATTAACACCGCAGTTTTTGCAGTGTATAGAAAAGAAAACTTTATCCCCCGCTTTTTGATTCGCGCTTTCGAAGAATATAAAAAACATTTTGGTAAAAAATTTCCCAGTGGAAAACTATCAAAGTAAAAATTATGCAAAATAACCTGCAGTCATTATGTGCAATAAATCATTACAGTATGTTGTTTAATAAAGTTGTACACTGCAAAAACGCCGGTGTTAATTTAACACCAGCATGGTATCTGTATCGGAAAACACCAGAGTAGTGTTGAGACAACATCAGTTTAGAATCAAACCGATATTGTTTTAACACTCATTGGTGTTGCTTAAATGCCTAATTGGTGTTAGTCTAACGCCAATCTGGTGTTGTTTCAACACCTCCCTGATATTTTCGGTGTTTTTGCAGTGTACTTTATTATCACCATGTTGTATTATTCGCAATGATCTATTTCCATTTCGTTGCAGTCCCTTTGTTGAATAGCATTTCGCCGAAATGCTTACAGAGCTGATTTACAACTTTGACTTCTTCGTGGGATACGCCTCTACACACATTTCAGCTAATTCTCCCTCGATAAAACTCTTTTAAATCACTGGAAGATATTTACAATCGATTGCTCTTCAATCATGTCAATGCCAAGTCTCAAAATCGGAGTCATTCAATTGCTTCATGATAGGAATCACAATGTAGCCTGCCTTGTGTGTATTCGGTCTAACGCGCAAATTTGCAAATGTTTGATAGGCATCCTTCTCCCTGCAACGAAAGTATTGATTTGCTATAATAATTTATGATTCGTGTTTATTATAACTTTGCAATCAATATTTTCAATTTCTTCAAATTCAATGACAGCGTAAATTGATGATGTATAAAATAGTCATGAGACCAGAATGTAGAATGCAAGTAAAACGAATAGACTAGTTTCATTTATTACCCTCAAAATCGGTACACTTAAAATTGTGTTTAAAATTCATGAATTAAACTGGATCGGCTGTGGATGACAGGCCAGAAATGATGATTTTTATTTAATGAAGTTAGATTAATCCAGACTTTGGCAGTCAATTAACCGCTGCCGATCCCGGCAAATTTTAGATCCCTGTAAATCAGACCAACTGATAATGTGGATTACAAAAAACAGATCACACAGGCTTGTACATGTATAGCTATCATGACAATGTAAATATTTAGCCCTATAACCCAAACCTACGGCGCAATGATGAGGGAGCTTGAGGCAAAAATACCATAACCAAGAACAAAAAGAGGGAAAGAGCAAGAAAAGGAATTGAATTTTTTTTTAATTTAATGATCAATTCGATACCTTAATGATATAATTCATTCTTCGATCATTTTTCCTTTGTATCGATAGACCATTGTATGCATACTTTTTATTAGCGATGATAAATGTACTCATAACACGAGCACACAGGATCTGAAAGGCCTCATGTTTTTGCGTAATGGTAAGTGTGTGTGTGCCATAAAGATTATCATGAGCTGCTGAAACTCTGCAGACATGAAAATTTGATTTTATGATTCGAAGTTTGCATTGCGATTGATCCCCTGTATCTGTCCTAGTTCTATTTGTATGCCTATTCATAACATTGCGACATGTTCTGGATTATAATATGATTCTCCAAGTCTTTTTTGCTCCGTGTCTGGTCCCCGATCGAGCATAATCCACGACGGTAGAAGTATTACCATCTGAAGAGCGATGTCGTGTCCGGGTTCGAGATCCTAATCATCCCTCAATGTCCAGTGTTTTCCGAGACTTCGAATTAGCTAGGGACCGTAGGTGCGAAGACGTCATGCCTATATTACCAAACCTCTATTTTTTACGGATTCATTTTCCGAACCTCGAAAAAATGGCGCCCGTTTCGACTCGAGTTTGCCGCTCACGCTTCCCGCCACACTGCAAGATTAAACGCAGTTGCGTCTTTGAAACGGGGAGAGGAATCAAAGATTGCAGTGGCGGATTCGCGGTCAGAACACAGAAGTGGCGCAGCGAGTGGAGTGCACTCGTGGAATTGTTGTGATGAAGGTATGACAAAGGGTTTCTCGAGAAAACGACGAAAGGAGACGATATGACGGTGATGTTTACAATCTGTATGACTGGTTGTAGAGGCATCATATAATGAGGGCAGATCGTAGAATTACGTCATCAAACGGCTGAGTATACCACCTGCAGCCAGCCATTCCAATTCCTCCTCCCATCGTCTCTCCTATCTTCATGATGACGGACGGATTACAAAATCTCTTTTAACCCGCCTCTCGTTTCGATATCAATCTCCTTCTCTACATTTGTCACTGATTTTTCATTTTATATTTGGAAATTCATCTGAATCTTTCTATATGTGAATACATTCGGTATCGTTTATCTTGCACTCCATATTCCTTTTTAGCTCTAACCCCAGTATGAAATAAAATGATACGAAATATTTTTTTTTCATTTTCTCCATACCAGTAGTCGAGTACTTCACATGAAATTTGAAATACAAATTTACGACTTATGATTGCCGATATTTTAATTTTCCTTTTTTGTTCAATGATATCCTTGGGTCTAATAATGTTATTATGATTATCATCACTGTTACTATTATATCGTATTAATATTAGAATTGCAATTAGAAAGTTGTGCATTTCAGATAATTCAGAGATGAAAGTATATGTTCTGTTATATGATAAAAAGATAAATGGAAAATTTGAGCAATTCCTATCCTGATTTTAAGTCCGTTCCTGCCACGTTTCTACGAGTTAATATCGTAAAGGTTATTGTCGATTTGTAATGGTGCACCATTTCTGTACAATTGCCGTTTATACTTTGTATGTCTTTTACTCATGTAGATTTAAATGTTTTCCTGAAATGAATGTAAATCCCGAAACAAATTTCCTTTCTGGACATGAGTAAATTGAAATGAATTGAATTTATATATATTAGAGCAATGTTGTTTCTTGTTATTTTATAAATCACCCTGATCTAAAAAAAAAGTTTCCAAGAAACTTGTTTATTGTATCACTATTCTTTTCAAGTATTTATTTTTATTTTATGAAAAGGATTGAATGAAACGAATTCTTGATACATGGTGGGACATAAATCCCCTAGATGTGGTAAGTATAGATTTCGTTTTAATGAGAGAAGATGATGGGGGATGCCGATATTTGTATAGTCGCAGAAACCATTACAGCTACGAATGAATTTCAATGAAATAATAGACATGAAAAAATGTTTCCCTAGACTTTCTGTCTGCTCATAACGATCCAGTGAAATTAAGTACAATTATCGTACAGTTGCAAACTGACGGCATTAACACAAACCTGTAAATATTTATTGACAATGAAGCTCATAAAACACTTTAAAGATAAGACACACTGATTTTGTTTTAGTTTCTTCAAATTTTTTTTCGTTTGATATTCATATAAACTGCATGATATAACATTAAATGGAGGCCTTGGAGACTCATTCTTTTCTCATTGGTTTATTGGCTTTTATTTTCCTTTGGTAGAATAATAATTTAAAAAAAATATGATGTTCCTCTTTGTCTGGGTTTCTTAAACCATTGCAAAGGCGGTTGTAATAGATATTACACTTGCTAGAAATCACGGGGATTATTACACATATACTTGGCATTCCCTTTCTTGTGGAATCCATTGCCACATCCCACTCGTAATATTTCATATGTCGTTTGTTTCAAAATTGATCTAAAACCCCATTTTGAATGTTTAAAATTGCGTTCCGGTAGTTCCTTTCATTGTCAAGGTCGTTCTCTCATCTGCGTGACTTTCTCCGTACAGGCCTCTCTCGAAAAGCAGTTTTTATATACTGAAGAGACACCCTGTCTAAAGAAAATAGTAATAGATAAATAATAAATAAATGAATGTATATTTAATAATGGACCCATGTTAATACTTGGTATCAGTCATTTATATTAGTGATAGGCCTATACTGTATGTTTATATTCCTGCCCTGCATGGACACGAGTCATAACCTGGTGGGTGTTTCATAAAGCTGTTCGTAAAGTTACGCACAACTTTACGCATGACTGGAACATGTTCTTAGGTCCTATATTAATTACATAGGGATATCACACAGCACAAGAAAGGATCACCAGTCGTGCGTAAAATCATTCGTATCTTGCAAACAGCTTTATGAAACACCCACCTGGCCTTATCTTAATCTTTATTACGTTGTGTATATTTACGCACTTTGTAAACTTCTTTCCTTATTGCGACCCCAATAGATTGATATCAAATCGCTTTCGTTCAAAATTATTATTATACGGGCCTTTTAACTTGCTGAGGTGGGTTTGTAATTTGACATTTTCTCTTTTCATGGTCTAATTTACTTAGCAAAAGTCCCAACGTGTTGAGACTTAATAGTACGATCCATGCTATTGCGACTATATTTTAACGAAGTGCGCAGCTGTGAAGGGAAATAGATCAGAGTCATAAAATTTGATTTTCCCAGGTTTTAGAGCAAATTACCGCCCAAAGGAATAAGACCACACTGTATTTTCTCAGATTTCATCGTTTTTAGTTTGTTTGATCGTCATGAAGATGTCCAATGTTCATCCCCATCTTCTTAGGTTTAGAGTTGGAGCTTGGGGCGGTGATAATAATTGTCATCTTAACACTTCAATAATACGACTGGGATCCGAATATTTTTGGCTTTGAGAGTTTGCATTACAGAATGAAAAAAATATATATTCTCACCGCAAATTCAAGAGTCATTATGACGTATTCAGTATAACAGGGCTTGGCGGAGAAAAACCCTCGGGGAAGGGGGTTGGTAGTGAAAATATGGATCAAAACATTCTAATCAGTTAACAGTTTTGAAAATGAAAATAAATTTTACATACAATTATCTGATATGAAGTCACTTAAATTTTGTGTATTTTTTTCTAGTATTCATTTTGCTTTGAGAGTTTGCATTACAGAATGAAAAAAAAAAATTCTTCGCAAATTCAAGAGTCATTTATGACGTATTCAGTACAACAGGGTTTGGAGGAGAAGAACCCTCGGGGGTGGGGGGGGGGGTGGTAGTGAAGATATGGATCAAAACATTCTAATCAGTTAACAGTTTTGAAAATGAAAATAAATTTTACATGTAATTATCTGATATGAAGTCACTACAATTTTGTGTATTTTTTGTAGTAGTCATTTTAAATACAAAATAAAATCATTCATCAGAAAATTCTTTTAATCTGGTAAAACTGACAAATTCAAATATTACATTGACATCGGTCGCTGTATACTCATAATTTGAAATCAATTCTTTTGCACATTTTGCCTTTACTACCACTTTACATAATACCATATGGGAAAACGTGGTTATTTTGGCCATTTTGCACTTTAAGATCTAATCATATTCATATATCTTTATTTTTTTAAGTATCAGTTATCAGGGTTCCGTTTCATAAAGACTCGTTATAACAAATCCACAATTTCTGTAACAAATTTATTATCAGCCAATCAGATAGATGGATTTCAGTAGCTTTTAACTGTAATGCAAAGTTTTTATTATAACAAGTTTTATGATACGGATCTCAGATGTCACCCCGACAAGTAGACGAACAGTGTAAATACATGCGCATAACAATGACGTCATAATAAAGTGTATTATCGGATATCCTGTATGAGGGCAATTCCGGTTTCAAATTCGAATTGAAATCGAATCTAATTTGATATATTTTTAAACAAACATGTACCACATGATCAAATGGTGATACCAGACCGCTTTGTGATGATATTTAAATCTAAATATAATGTTGCAATGTTTCGCATTCAATAAATTTATCCATTGTCTGTTGGAATTAGGTGCTTGCCGACCAAAAATCAACAAAACATATTGGATACAGCAGTAAACGGGTTCAAAGAAGCTATAAATTACATCACATGTGTTCGATCCATAGAATAATACTCCAAGCCAGTATACTCAGCATTACATCTTCGGTAACATCTGAACAGAGCCTGAACTCGGATATATCGTATAATAGAGCCCCCTCTTTATTTAATTTAGATCAATGCGTGGTATATATGTTTCATACTTTTGTATGAATTGTATGTTTTAAAATGTATATGTTATAAGGTATGCAAGTGATACATGAACATGGGTTTATCTTTACCGGCGAATGCGAAAAATGGGAATTAAAGGAGAAACACAACCTTATTGCTGGAATTACGGCGAAGCTCCGGGTGAAAGGTATACTCCATTTGTGAGGGTACCATCATTGTAGTAGTACATCGGTAGGGTAATAAAACAGCGCAAATTCCTATACATAGAACACATACATAGACACACCCATAACCTCAACACTTGCAAACTTTAAAAAAAACATTTTATACAGATCCGTTTTCGTCGATGCCATGTACTATACCAAACATGATCAGGTAAAAACAAAACATGTTCAAATGTAGTTAAAAAAAAAAAAAATAATAACGATAGCGATACACACACTGAGGAATGTAAATATACTTCAGGCTAGAATCAAGCTAGAATTTTATTGTGTTATCAAAATGTTTTTTTTTTTTTTTTTTTTGGGGGGGGGTCAACAGGGTCGGTGCCATTTCATTTTCACGTGAGACTACCTTCACACTTCAATAATATGTAAATATTCCGTTTATAAATGAAATAGACGAGATGAGGTCACACGACCCATATGCTCTCCTTTATGTATTCAATATATTTCGCCATTATTTTTTTCTTCCCCTCTTCCTTTGTTCCAAATTATAGTTTTAAGATAATTTGGGAGTGTTCTCCCTCTGCCCATTATAGCACCAGCCATTTTAGTGAACCTTTCGGTGTATTTAAGTACTTATTTTGAGGACCCAAAATATTTCGTTTCCGTAAAATTATATTGTCCCCAAACTCCGTGACATTTGCAAGTTTGAATTTCAGTATGTATCAACCCTACAACTAATAAATGTACATATTTTAAAGTCCAAGATTTTCCGGCACACACACACAAAGGACGAATGTACGCACATCCACGCTTACTGTGCTTCCCTCTATACAAACACACACACCCAGACGAGCACTCGCATACTCACACACCCAGTCCTCAACTCACTCTAATGTCCACGCCTACGCACACACGCCTAGAATGTACTCAGAAGCGTATTGCGAAACCACGGCCGGGAAGTAGGTAATACCATAATAACCACAATCTCTTAGTAGTGCAAAGGAAAGCCCCTCTTTTAGCCATTTGAGTTTAAATCGAATGTTATATATTAATTTCTTTTAGCTATTAAGTGAAACATAACCACATGACAGTAATGATGTATATGGGAGGGATGATGATATTCAGATGAAATGAAAAACGCACCGGCATTAGTTAGTCATGTCATTAGGGCTTCACTTTTTCCAACATTTTACATATTCTTCAAAATGATGTTGTTCCGCTTTAGTATAGGTAAACGTCAACGGAGGAAATCTTCATCTCTTACTACATTGAAAGTTGATTATTACTTTTGATGCAACACGGGTGCTGGTACAAGCATATTTCGTTTCCCCTATAAAAGTTATTCAACTTTTCACACCGATTAAAACTTTATGATGGCTTTCTGACATCTGAATTATGATTGGATCATTCCTCTTGGTGCACGCACTGAACACGTTCCTCGTGACAAGAGCGTATTTGAACCCGAGAAATATGTTCGCTGTTTCCTAATCTTCAAAACCAGCAAATACCATGAATGTTATTCCCTCATTCATTGATGGTAGCAGCTAAATATTTGTGGTTATTTTAAGAATGGAAGGGTTATTTTTATATCACTGACTTTGTTTGACAGGTCTTGTTCCACTCTGCCCACCGACGAGAACGGATCCGCAATCGCAAGACTCTCTTACTGGAGAGAGAGCCGGCGTTGCTTTAGCCCCATTCCCATTCCAGACTCCAAGACCACACCCTTTACTTCAAACGGAATTGAAAACCCAATTTCACATCAGCTGTCATCATTGTTACTATCCCATCCCTTATTCTTCGTAATCATTGACGTCGCCATGGCACGCATCTTCGCTATTTCCGACCTCCATGTCGATCACCCAGAAAATCTCCGGTGGCTGGAGGAACTTCCGTTCCATCTCTACGAGAACGACATCATCTTGGTGGCAGGTGACGTCACAGACAAGCTTCCTCTTCTTAAGTCAACCCTCATCACCCTCACCAAGAAGTTCAAGACGGTCTACTTCGTACCAGGTAGTCTATAATTTTGAATCTTTTCGGGTAAATAATCTCCTCATACCATCGTCACCGTTGTTTCCGACTGGGGATTGAATTGGGAGAGGAGGGTATACATTGTAAAAACGTTATTTCAAATTTGACAATTCAAATTTGCCTTGGCCCGTCAGTCTAACGACAAGTTGTGCAAACTTTTAAGCATTTTTCTCTACTTTTTAAAATTGTTTACACTTGTTCAAACAACTTGTTTCAAACTTTGAACACTAGTTATCAGAGTGATATGCTTAAAGGTCAAGTCCACTTCAGGAAAATGTTGATTTGAATCGATAAGGAAAAATCAGACAAGCATAATGCTGAAAATTTCATCAAACTCGGATGTAAAATAAGAAAGTTATGACATTTTAAAGTTTTGCTTACTTTTCACAAAATAGTTATATGCACAATTTAGTCACATGCAAATGAGAGAATCGATGATGTCCGTCACTCACTATTTCTTTTGTTTTTTATTGTTTGAATTATACAATATTTCCATTTTTACATATTTGACAATAAGGACCAACTTGACTGAACCATGAAATGTTGAAACAATGGTAATTCCACATGTTCAGGGAGAAATAAAACTTTGTTTCACAGGGCAATGAGGAGAAAATTATAATATTTCATACTTCATATAATGAAATACAAAAGAAATAGTGAGTGAGTGATGTCATCAGTACCCTCATTTACATACCGCCCCGAATGTGCATATAACTATTTTGTGAAATTAAGCGAAAATTTAAATTTCATAACTTTATTATTTTCCATCCGATTTTGATGAAATTTTCAGTGTTATGCTTTCTCTTTTTATTCAAATTAACTTTTCGTTGGGGTGGACTTGTCCTTTAAACAACGTCCTAACATTTTCAAACAGCGGTTTTTATAGTGCATTCCATCGGGGGTAACGCCACAGGGGTGGAGGCAGGGGGTGACGGCAAACAAGGATTTGTCATGTAGTGGAAGGGGGGGGCTGAAAAAAGGGACAAAAGATGGAGAAAGAGAAACATCCCGGTGCCACCCCGTGTTTCACTGAACGGCATCTGGGGCCCGTTTCATAAAAGACTTGCAACTGTTGTAACTTTGCCATAATGCCAACTACCATGGTAACAGGGCTCAGCAGCCAATCATAATCAAGGTTTCCATGGTAGTTACCATAATGGCAAAGTTACAACAGTTGCAAGTCCTTTATGAAACGGGTCCCTAATCCTGGAAGACACACATAATTATTTGTTCCTATCCTTCTTGACCGCTTTTATTTATTTTCTTACATTTTCTCTAATTCAGATATTTTCTTAAACTGATGATCTTGTTTTAAACAAAGGTGTTCAAGTTTGATCTGTCATGGAGAGTTAAAAGTACAAAAATCAAATTTAAATCGGGTTATAAGTATATATTTTTATTCCCCTAAGATTCGCAATGCTAGTTCAAGAAAAGTCGAATGTCTTGTTTGGAAACATATGCTATTCATGCCTTATATAAAGTGTGAAACTAGAATATAATATCATAATGTTTTCATGAGTTTGAACAGTCATTGCGCCATTAATATTGGCTGATATTAACTGAATTCGGTGCATATATATGCAATTATTTCATACATTAAAGAACAATATTGAAACTTGTTAGAGCGATAAGCCATTGATGATATCCATTTAATTATTCAAAATCATATAAGAAATCTATGTCACTGTTTTTCAACCAATAAAAACTACGAATATAATACAAAAATACAAATACAAAAAGAGTTTATATAAGAAAGATAAGTGATTTTTGGAGGTTCTTACTTAATGCGAATTCGTCATTTTTAAAAAGGTTTAAGGTCAAACTCGGAGCAATACAATCATCTGATGAATGATATGAACGGAAAATATCAACGGATATTTTGCCGTCATGAATATATATGGATAGGATTACCAATATGCACTGGCGATTTGGGGATTTCTCCTAACTTTTAACAAGCATTATCATGTGGGTTTTCCCCCGAAGCTGTACACGTATATACGATCGAAAGTCGTCGGATAATCTGCCTCAATCAGTCAAGATTGGCCAGCTAAAATCACGTAAATAATTAGCGTTGGTTTGCAATGATCAATTTTTTTAAGCTTGGATCTTAATTACCTCTCTAAATGATAATCTAAAACGGATGCCAGTGATGCAGGCAGAAAACCTTCAACATATTTCCATAAGACGTCGTAATAAATCATAGCTTTTTTTTAATCCAGGAATATAGGCCCACTCAAAACGGAAAATACCGGGGCTATCGAATGATAATCCTTACCAATTTCCACTCCTTTTTTAACACAGCTCCTTAAAGGTCAAGTCCACCCCAGAAAATTGTTGATTTGAATCGGTAGAGAAAAATCAAACAAACATAACGCTGCAAATTTCATCGAAATCGGATGTGAAATAAGAAAGTTATGACATTTTAAAGTTTCGTTTATTTTTTACCAAAAAATTTAAATGCACAACTCAGCGATATGCAAATGAGAGAGTCGATGATGTCCATCACTCACTATTTCTTTTGCTATTTATTGTTTGAATGATACAATATTTCAATTTTTACAAATTTGACAATAAGGACCAACTTAACTTAACCATAAACTGGTAATTCCACATGTTCAGGGAGAAATAAAACTTTGTTTTACTTGACAAGGAGGAGAAAATTTGAATATTTAATATTTCGTATAATAAAATACAAAAGAAATAGTGAGTTGGTGACGTCATCAGTCTGCCAATTTGCATACCGACCTGGGGAGCGTTTCATCAATATTTTCATCCGACAAGTTGTCAGATCTGACATCTTTCCATGATTTTGATTGGCAGAGAGGCACTGTTCCTATGGTAACTGTCGGATAAAATGTGACTTGTAGGATAAAACGTCCGACATGTCCTTTCATAAAACGCTCCCCAGGATGTGCATATAACTGTTTTGTGAAATTAAGCGAAACTTTAAAATGTCATAACTTTCTTATTTTACATCCGATTTTGATGAAATTTTCAGTGTTTTGCTTGTTGGATTTTTCTCCTTTTTTTCAAATCAACTTTTTGTTGGGATGGACTTGTCCTTTAAAAAAATCCAATGAATTATCCTCGGTTGATTTAAATGAGGGCAATATTACTACTACTATACTACTACTACTACTACTATTACTACTACTACTACTACTACCACCACCACCACCACTACTGCTACTACTACTACTACTACTACTACTACTACTACTACTACTACTACTATTACTACTACTACTACTACTACTTCTACTACTACTACTGCTGCTGCTGTTGTTACTATTATTATTATTACTACTGCTACTACTACTACTACTACTACTACTACTACTACTACTACCACCACCACCACCACCACTACTGCTACTACTACTACTACTACTACTACTACTACTACTACTACTACTTCTACTACTACTACTGCTGCTGCTGTTGTTACTAGTATTATTACTACTACTGCTACTACTACTACTAATACTACTATTACTACTACTACTAGTGCTGCTGCTGCTGCTACTACTACTACTACTACTACTACTACTACTACTACTACTTCTACTACTACTACTGCTGCTGCTGCTGCTGTTGTTACTAGTATTATTACTACTACTACTACTACTACTACTACTACTACTGCTACTACTACTACTACTACTACTACTACTACTACTACTACTACTACTACTAGTGCTGCTACTACTACTACTACTACTACTACTACTACTACTACTAATAATAATAATAATACTTCTGAATAAACCCGTACTACTTAGTGATCACCAGCTAAGTACCTCATGATTATGATGCTTGTCGAGATGACTTGAAATAGTCAATTTTTTATCATCCGTCATATATTTTACAACGGAACAATGTGTTTATTTCTTCCGCTCAGTGTTAATACTTGAATAGTTAACAATACATGATTAGAGAAAATATGCTGGTTGTCATGTAATCTAAATATATATTCGTCTCATGTAAGTAATAGGTAAACCCAAGATTAACGATTGTGAGAAAAGTAACTGCTTGATAATCATGACAATTAAACAACTTGAAAGTGTGACTTTATCAGCATTTTTTATATACCTGGATTATGTTTCTATGAGTAGGAGGTGTCAAAGAACGCCATTGAGCTAAAAAAAAAGAAGAGTGAAATAAATAAAATTCAGAATAGAAGGAAAAACTAGTTGTAATAATAATAAGTAATCACGAATCTGATATAATTTGAACACGTTTGAAGCATTAGCAGTCCGAATATACCTGAATTTGGTTTATGCGACCAAGGGTCAATGATCATTATTTTGTTATAAAACAGAAAATTTTTTTTTAATAGTACAATTTCTTTTTAATGCAATCGTATTTATTGGGGCGTGGTCGTAAAACTATCGAGAAGAAACCGCATGAATATTAAAATGTTCATAAGATGTAATTTTAACAGATATGGTTTTGTCTTAACTGATTTTACATTTTTCTTGGGATAATACATATAAGTTGGGATTTCTTTTTTCTGATACACCCTGTTTAAAAGAATGGTGAACATAATTATTGTTATAGATACTGAGTTGCTCTCTCTCTTTCTCTCTCTCTCTCTCCCCCCATTACTTGATCTACTGACTCCCTCCATCAATCTACACTCTCTTGCTCTCCCCATTCCGCCCCTCTCTCTCTCTCTTTCGATCACTACCTTTGTCTACCCGCTCCTTCTCTTATCTTCCTTATTCTCCTCTCTTTCATCATCTGTTCCACCCTCATGGCGTCGTTTCTTTCTTTTCTTTCTCCCTCCCCCTCTCTCTATGTGCATTTCTTCGTCCAGGCAACCACGAGCTTTGGGTCAAAGACAGGAATATCATGAACAATTGCATGAACTCGGTGGACAAATTTGATCGAATCCTCGACCTGTGCGAGACCATCGGAGTCCGGACTGACCCGGGAAAAGAGGTCGTTGCGGACGGTGAATCGGTGTGGATAGTCCCGTTATTTTCATGGTAAGTAATACGTTATGATATAATATGATAATGAATATCAGAAGCGGATCTATATTTTAATTAAAAAAGGGAGAGGGTTACCAGTTGGTTTGACCCAATCCGGACTTTTCGTATTCAATACGGTGAAACCCTCTACAACGCACCAATTCCTTTGAAAATTAAAGTCAAATCACAATGGAAAGCTGAGAGGCTTTTGTCGAAAGTTGGTGGACCGGGACAGCATCGGACTCTCTTGACTCTGGACTATGACTTATTTGCAGTTGTTCGTCTGGTGCAAATCTTCGGATGATCTGCTGCCCCAGTCTACTAACTTTCGACAAAAGCCTCTCAGC
Organism: Lytechinus pictus; assembly: GCF_037042905.1. Lineage (NCBI taxonomy): Eukaryota > Metazoa > Echinodermata > Echinoidea > Temnopleuroida > Toxopneustidae > Lytechinus > Lytechinus pictus. Next base: position 22,692,496 of record NC_087256.1, read on the forward strand.
TCTATATTGTGATTTTAATTGCATTTCCAAATGAATCGATGCGTTGTAGAGAGTCTCCCCTTAGCAAATATGAAAACTCTCCAATGACGATCAGCTGGGATTGTACCGCGTCCTATACCACCTCCCATACATCCGCCATCATTCTTGCTCAACAATCGTAGGCAAGGAGATGTATGTTTGAGTTTGTTCCCCTCTATTTTGGGGGAAGGGTTGGGGGTAGGGGCTAGATAAAGGTTAAACCCCTTGCCCCCCCCCCCCCCGCCCCCTTGATCCGCTACTAAACATGTTGCTCTTTCGTCACTGCCAGTATAAATTCGATATTTGAATATCATAAAAATATTCTGTGAAACATGCGAACAATATCAAGCTTTAAAGACACACTCCTTCTTCTGTACTTCAGATGTCCAGAACATGTGCGCGTGTGTGTGTGTGAGGGGGGGGTGTTGTCTCTGTCAAGGAGTACAATGCGCGTTGAGACAATGGAAAAGATAGTTTATTAATAACGCTCGAGATCTTCCGCGTGAGATTTGTCTAAACATAACCAAACAGAATCTTAATTAAGCTGACTAAAGGCCTAACATGAACCTCGACAAGTTCAGGTCCTAAATATAGGGGAGACGGGTGTTTCGGAGGGCGCAACGACTAGCATGATAGGACTGCTACAACTCCCAATAGTGTATCAAGATCAGAGGGCCCGTTGCGTAAAAGTTGCTCTTATAGTAACTTTTCCATTGAGTGGTAATTACCATGGTAATAGTGTTTGCTGTGTTACATAGAACTGGGAGTTGTGGTAGAGGTCAGAGCCTTTAATGATAGGAATTGTCGGATCCCTAACCGATAAAAAGTTCAATTTATCCGATTCCACAGTTATACCATTCCTGTTGTCTGAGTCATCACATCTGCAGGGCCCTGTCCACAGAAGATTAGTATATTGTTACTGGGGGTGCTGAGCATTGTCACAGCACCCCCAGTAACAATAGATAATCCTCAGTGGCCAGGTCCATGCAGATCTGATGAGTTTTCAGACGAAAACTGCTACTGAAAATGCTCTCCATAAAGATTAGGCCGGCCTTTGACTGTCCAGATATGTCCCCAGGATAGGTGGATGATTAGTTTGCATAGACCTCGGTTCATGCATTATCAATGGTAGAAAGTCGTGCAATAAAATGTTCTATTATTTGATACATCTAGGTATGCAACACCAGAAGACGACAAACAAGACTCTCTTCACATCCACGCCAGCCATCTCCGCGAAGACGTCAAGCTCTGCAACCAACTGTGGATGGACAACCACAACTGCGCCTGGCCTAAGGACCTCGGTATGCCCCGGGCCAAGTTCTTCTGCAAGCTCAATCACGCGCGAACGCAGACCATCTACGACGCACCGGTCATCACGTTCAGCCACTTCTTGCCGCGTAAGGAACTGGTGAAGTCCTCCATCGCAGATGATCGTTGCATCGTCCACGAGCGACGCCATCTTGGAAAGCCGTTGCTGCTGCCCAAGAGGCAGGGGTCGATGAAAGGTTTCAACTTCACCCGTTATGCGGGCTGCCAAGGACTTGACACCCAGGTAAGGACAGTGGGCTCGATTCTCCACGTCTACGGACATCAGCATCGTAATCGAGACCGTGTCATTGACGGCGTACGGTACGTGTCGCACTGCCTGGGCTACAAAAAGGAGCGCGAAGAGGGATTCACTTATGGCATCAGAGAATGGAACGGCCCCAAGCAGGTCTACCCACAAGTCCATAAATCCTAGCTTAACATATAATTTACTGCAATGGTTACCTCGTATTAACAATACAATAGAATATAAACATTGCGAGAAGCCTTTTGAACTGCATTTTGTAGGGGGGGGGGGCAAGTTCTGAAATCATATCACTAAGCATCATGTAGGCCTATATACAGTATACTGTTTTAATCTACTGACAGGTTTTTTTTTCAATTTACTTTTGTGGCGTTGCCCCGATAAGCCATCCCTCGAAATAATTAAGGCTGTAGCAGGCCTAAAATTAAGTAACGTATATTGTCTTTCAATTTATTATTAAGTGATTGCTCTTGTTCAACTTTTAGACATGCGGCTGAATAAAGAATATTTTGAAAAGGTGAAGTATCAAATTATGTGCTTACTTTCGCACTTTTTCCTCGAATTGTGTTTTCTTTCCACCTGCTGATTTCGCCTTGTTCCTATTTTTACCCTTTTTCAACTTCTAATTGTTGTTGTTAATGCTTTCCTTTGCTAAAAGGGGCCATTTCCCCTTTGCTTCTCGTATTCTTTTGTTTGTTATCTTCTTGTTTTTCCATTGATGTTCCTCATGATGTACTTGATGATTTAGTTATCGTCATCATTATGGTAATCATTTCAACCGGAAAGGAAAGGATAGGATTAATCATTATCACCATGTTCATTGTTAGACTGCTGGGCAAACCATTCACTCGAGTTAAGGGTCTGAATGTGCAGCCTACTCATGCCTTGTGTACTGAAGGCCCTCTCGCTCAGGTTTGGTATGTACTAGTCTTTGCGTGGAGGCACACTTGTTGATCAAAGTTCCAATCATGGTCTGTGCCTGCAGACTAGTTCATTGTCACCAACGAAGTCATCATCACCATCATCATCATCATCATCATCATCATCACCATCATCAACATTCATCATTTACATATTCACCATCGATATCATCAACGTTATATTTTTCGTCCTGTACGCCTATTTATTTTTGTTCTAGCTCTCCATACCACTCTTGTTCTTCTATTTTTTCATTAATGAAATTTTGTTTTGTTTTGGCTTCATTGAATTCTGATTAAACTGGTTATGACCAATCGATTATTAAAACTATAAAGATAATATTGAAACCCAATGTCTGCAATATTCCTTGCAATAACTCATGGGAAGTAAACAATTCCGCATGACCACATAGACAAAATGTTAACTACTGGCAATTTCAAACTTCACATTTATTACAAATTAACTCAACTTTCTCTATTTCAAAAGAGTAGACGTATTCGCAGTTTGAGATAGTGGAATATCTTCTGTAATGATTGTATATACTTTTTGTAATATAAAGTATTATCTGTGTACAAAGAATAGGGGCCCGTTTCATGAAGAGTTACAACTGTTGTAAATTTGCCATTAAGGCAACAGGGCTCAGCAGTCAATCAAAATCAACACTGCCATGGTAGTTGTCATAATGGCATAGATACAACAGTTGTAGCTCTTTCTGAAACGGGCCATAGATGTAAAGTTATTAATTTAAATCATTTCAAGTTGCATTCAGACTGTATGTTGTAAATATTCAAATTGCCGAAATTGAAATAAAATATGTGAAATATATTAAGTCTATTTCGACGTGCATGTTATTTTCTTCCTGATACCACAGTCACACGAACGAAACAGACCAATAGTATACCATAAATAGCTTTGATCGGTCTGGAGTAAACTTCGCCAATGTGACGGCACACTTACTAACGCTTCGTCCGCGTGGGGAAAGTATTAATGGTAATTACTGCGGGGGGGGGGGGGCAGGGGTAGATCCAAGATTTTCCAAAAAAAGGGGGGAAAAGGAAAGGGTTTTTACTAATAAATGAAGGTCCCACGTACAATTTGACAAGCAAAAAAAAAAAGTTCCTCATTTGAACGACATATTCCAATTCAAAATATTTGCTGACTCTCAAGGGGGGGGGGGGGGCACTTGTGTATGAACGACATATTTACATTGAATATAATTGACTATGACTCACAAAAGGGGGGATGGGCATGGGTTACTGTGGAGGGGGTCGGGGTACAAAACATTTATCTGTTTTGTTATTGAATTCTTTGAATTCGAATCCTAATTCAAATCGTATTTATTGAAATGACATTTGGTAAATGTAGACATATCAGTATAGTGAAAATATTTCCGTATATTTCTGTTAACCCCCGCCCCCTTTTTAAAAAAAAATATGGGGGCTGCAAAGACAATTTTGTTTATTTTTTTCCGAGTTTTCCCCATATTCCTCTTTTTATATAATGACAAATTTTTGATGGGCTTAGTAACGTTTAGCAGAATGAGGGAGAGGGATAGCAAGGAATGGGAAATCCTAAAGTTATAGAAATATAATGAGGATAGGCAGTAGTTGCAGACTCCGCCCTGGAGATTAAATAAGAGATAAAATATAATGCATAAATATTTGAAAAAAAGATGAGGAGATGCAATAAACTAGAGAAGAGAAATAAGAGATTGTGACAGAGAGAGAGAGAGAGTTGGAAAAAGAAAGAAGGAGATAGAGAGGGGAGAGGGAGTGAGAGAGAGAGAAAGGGGGGGGGGATCACGAAAAAAGTCAGAAAATACTGAAATTATGGCAATTGGATATAACCGCTTTTTTGCAGGTACCTTATTTCAAACATTCTTTCAATGGACTCGTCAAGCTGTCAACGCGTGTTTCTATAATCACGTTTTTTTAATTATTTTTTTAAACTGATATCATTACTAACAATTGTACATATTCCGTTGAAATTTTTTGTTTCAAACGTTTTTACATAATTTACAAAACCTTGCTCACACGTATCGATTGTAAAGCACATACCGTTAATAATTCAGGATTGTCATGAAATTTTCTCGCTTTTGTTATTTATCATATACTCTCAATATAGAAAAAAATCAGTATGAATGAATCGTTATACATTATCGCTCCCGTCCCTATTCCATTAAAAAATAATTTTTCTCGCAAGCAAAGAATTTGTTTCACTTGACATTCACTGTTTGATATTTCTTTAACAATTTCAATATGATTTTTGATGTGTGAAAACATTGTTTATATTCTTATCATTCACTGAACATTAATGTTTTTTGTTAAGATGAGCATAATACTACTATAAGCCTGTGATATGTTATTGGCTGTTAAAAATATGAAAGCTATAAATAGACACATATGTGACTTACTTGATATGCTAACAGACAGAGACACTTTGAAAACTGAAAACAATTATGTACAGCAGATAAATACTGTAGTGTCATATCATATTTAACATAAAAATTAATTGTTTATTCATGTTATTATTAAATATTGAACATATTCTCATCGTTACATTTAGCTCCCTGGCATAAATAACTGTCATTCCTAATTACCCCCTATTCACATTTACACAAACACTACATCATGATTATGAATTTTTAATGTGAGCTCGTTTGCATTAAATCGTCCTGTCTTTTTTTTTTTTTTTTTTTTTTTTTTTGGGGGGGGGGACAATGATTGAGGGACCAATTAATATCATCTATACAAAACGGATATTATTCATTGATTAAAGAAATTCATCAATCACCTAGTAAAATCAAACATCTAATTTAAATTTTGGAAGCAATTATATTTTCGAAATTGAACAAATTTCTGGCATCAATCAAATGAAAACATACAATATTTTCTAAAGTATCAAAATATAACATAGAATGGTAATTACGATTACACAGTCAATGCATCGACTAAAGAATGTGGGACAGAGTACCAAAATGGAATGCCCTTTGGAGGTTCCGAGATCCACACCACAACTGGGAGTTGTGACGCGCGCCTGTAATCCAAGTTTACGGGGGGTTACAAATTGATACAGAGGTTCGAGCCCTGGTCATGTGTTTCGGATGGTGACGTTGAAGGTCGGTCCCAGACGTAAATAATTATATATCATTATAAACGTCTGATAAAACTCAATTACACGAACGCATACTGCAAAATCTCCGGTGTTGATTTAACACCAGCTTGGAATCTATATATGTCCACACCAGAGAAGTGTTAAACACCAGTTTCGTTTTGGTCTAACACCAGATAGGCGTTTATGCAACACCAGTTAGTATTAAAACAGCATCGGTTTGATTCCAAACTGGTGTTGTTTCAATACTTCTCTGGTGTGGACATATATAGATTCCGGGCTGGTGTTAAATAAACACCGGAGTTTTTGCAGTGCACATACGTTCATATCCACACATATATGTACATACATTAAGTTAATGACAAAATGTATTTACACCCACTGGCGTAGTGAGACAAAGTGTGAGGGGCCGGACATTGCATGGACGGAAAGCGAAATTTCGAAAAGTTTGCGAGCGAGCAAAGCAAAGGAAGTTGAACTAGAAAATCAGCACTCGTAGTGCAGTCACTATGCAAGCACTGTAAGTGCTAAATTAGCACTTCATTTTTTACAGTGTATATCTTTTTTGTTTTGATAGATTTTGACATGATATTCGAAAAATAATAACAATATTTCACAATTTCCCCTTTCCTTCGATCTCTTTCCTTTTCTCGATTTTGTTTTCTTGATCCTGAAACTTGCGGGTTCATACCCCCCCCCCCCCGCGCCCCCAATTTATACACCAGTGAGATACATTCATGAATGTGGATTTCCAGAGGATATAATGACAAATGTAGTTCATTCAGTCTAAAGTCTGCCTTAAATGTCGACATTTTATTTATCACTTGATACCTGGAAATCTTAAAGCCTACCGCAAGATAGAGTTGATGTGAATAAACAGGGAAAAATCAAACAATAAGCATAACAGTGAAAATTTCATCAAAGTCGGATAAAAAAGGAAGTAATTAAGTCTCACTTAATTTCCCAAAACAGTTAAATGCACATTCTAGTCGGTATGCAAATGAGGGGACTGATGACATCACCAGCTCACTATTAATTTCCTTTGTATTTTATTATATGAAATATTTAAATTTTCTCTTCATTAATTGTCATGTGAAAAAAAGTTTGATTCCTCCCTGAATATGTGGAATTAAAATGTTTATCATTTTGTAGTTCAGTCAAGTGGGTCAATATTGTCATATCCGTAAAAATTAAATAGTATATAATTCAAACAACAAAAAACAAAAGAAATAGTGAGTGATGGGCATTATCAATTGTATCATTTGCGTATGACTGAGTTATGCATATAACTGTTTTGTGAAAAATAAGCAAAATAATAAAATGTCATGACTTTCTTATTTTACATCCGGTTTTTAGGAAATTTCCAGCGTTATGCTTGTCTGATATTTCTCTATTGATTCAAAATAACATTTTCGGGGGTGAAATTGTATATCGTTCATAAGTTCCATTATCGAAATTCTCCTTTGCCGAAAAACGTTTTGCTGTAGAAGCTACCAAGAGTTGGATGCCACCTCATTCCAATACTAAATACTTCCAGTATTATTGCCTTCAAATCTTTTCTTAAAATATAGCTCTTCAAAATAAATTCATTTTCTTTTCTTTGTTTTCTTGGACACCTTATAGTGATTAGGGGGCCTAATATTGTACATGTTACCAAAGATATTACTAGAATTTGGGCCGATATTGCGCGGCCACCCAACTCTGCATTTGAAAACTAAACAGCCGCTGTCAAATGAAAAAACCCCGAATTTTACTATGTTACATATACTTATTAGATGGGATGTGATGATATTCAGGGTAGCGTTTCGTGAAAGGACTTGTCAGACGTTTTATCCGACAGTTACCATAGCAACGGTGCCTCTCAGCCAATCAAAATATAGGAAAGGTGTCAGATCAGACAACTTGTCGGACAAAAATGTTGATGAAACGCTTCCCATGAATATGCGTTCTGACATAAGCAAGAGAGAAGGGGATGTCATAATATTTAATGACTTATAACCCGAGAAATGGAACGGAAGACAGTAAATTCAAGATCCAGTGGTGCTGGTAGGGTAGCCCTGGAAGGGGGCGGTCACACATAGGCGTTTTAGCCAGCGTGCACCGACGTACTATAGCCCTGACCAAACTTTTCCACTTTCAATCCAATATCTTGACATCAAGCTTCAATTCTCGATATGAAAAAAAAGTATTTTGTTAACAGCACAACATTTCAAGAATTCTCATTCTGTATATACGAGGGATTTTCTTTGTGTTTTTAACAATTGAAAATTTTGCAGTAAAATGAGATTGAAGAAAACGGATTGCCCTAGCATACGTGCGTCGGCATAGGCTGGCTGAAACAAACAGGTGTGGCATAGCTTTAAAGGGATAGTGGGTGTGGGTGTGCGTGTGTGTAACTGGGTTTCGTCAGACGTGTATCAATCATGTATATGATTATTTACGTCTGGGACCGACCTTCACTGTTAAAATTAGCTTGTTGCCATGGCTTCTTTACAGTATTTTCATATTTATGTTTGATTACATCCAGAATATGGGGTAATAATGAAAACGCGGTTGTGCGTGTGTCAGTGCTCGACTGTACTTTTGTACTTATTAGAAATGTTAGTAGGCCTAATATTAAAGGCAGTATTATTCTTAATTCTATGATTATTATATAACCATTGTTATCATCATTATGTTTGTATTGTGGTCAAAGTAATATTACTGTATGTGGAATGATTGGCGATTCTGGAGTTGATTTGTTTACAACGGCATACATTCGTAATTCCGAAGCTTCGTTATTCCGAAGGTTCGGATATTCCGAAGGTTCGTTATTCCGAAGGTTCGTATTTCCGAAGGTTCGTAATTCCGAAGGTTCGTTAGTCCGAAAACGAAATGAGGTTCGTAATTCCGAAGGTTCGTTAGTCCGAAAACAAAGTGAGGTTCGTAATGATTCCGAAGGTTCGTTAATCCGAAAAAAAATGAGGTTCGTAATTCCGAAGGTTCGTTTGTCCGAAAACTAAATGATTAACTAACCTTATTTCGTTTTCGGACTAACGAACCTTCGGAACAATGAACCTTATTTCGTTTTCGGATAAACGAACCTTCGGAACAATGAACCTTATTTCGTTTTCGGATTAACGAACCTTCGGAATATCGAACCTTATTTCGTTTTCGGATTATCGAACCTTCCGAATAACGAACCTTCGGAATAACGCCACAAATGTTCGGATTAACGAACCCTTTTACGTTTTCGGATTAACGAACATCGAGGTATAGGCAATTTGCGTGTTTCGGAATTACGAACCTTCGGAATAAAGAACCTTCGGAATTACGAACCTTCGGAATTACGAAGTGTAACCGTTTACAACATATACATTGCATTAAACAGAATGGTTTTTTTCAATCAATCAATTCAATCTAATGGTACCAGTTCGTACTAGGGTATAGACCGCAGTACGTAGGCTTCATAAACTTAAAATATTTGACCTTCTATTGGTTCTCGATATCAGTAAAAGCCATAATTCCTGAAAAAAAAAATATTTCTAGAAGATAAAATTAAGGATCAATGGTAATATCATCCTACAGGCTCCATTAAAAATGTCGAAATTGGCTGTACTTGATTTCAAATCAGGCATAATCGCATTAATAATTACTGGAAGGAAATGGCAAAGGATTTTAAGGTCAAGAAGATTATTTTTTTAAGATCGACCGATAATAGACAAGCGTTTGAAAAAATATTAGAATTACGAACATACACTTTATAAATAATATGATGACGAATGAAAATGATTTGAAAGTATGTTGGATTGGTCGGTGTGCAATAAGCGAGTGTACTGTGTGAGCGCGCGTTTGCTTTTAAGTGCGAGAGAGAAAGAGATAGATTATGCGGGTCTCTGGAGATTAATTTATGGATGTACCGGTAATTGTGTGTGCGTGTGTTAGGGTAAGGGTATGGGGGTGGGTGCGTGCGTGCGTGCGTGCATGGATTGTGAGAGGGTGTGTATTTATCCAGACTTAATTTATTGAATAATTAATGTCACTTATTGCATAGGCCTATATCTTTTTTTTTTGCTGGGAGGGGGCATTTATATTTACAACAAAAATCCAAAATTCACCCCCAAAAATGATTAATTTATGGAACTGTTAACCGAATAGAAGACTGGAAACTAAAAACATTTCAATGGTGTGTTTGAATCTGGACAGAAAAAGATTTATTTTCAAGGGCATACATATTATTGAATGCATTTTTGTCACTGCTAAATGATTAAAAGTTGCCAACCCATTACAGTCATATTCAACTTGAATAAATAATCCGTTTAATTAATATTTATAGAATGATTTTAACTCTACAAATATATTCAATTTTGATCTTTGATGTATTAAGAAAAATATGTTTGTTTCTCCTCTTGTTGCGATAGCATCACCACTTTATTATTATAGTATCTATAAAAAAAGATTTTACATCCGCCACCTCAGCATATACAACGTATATATTTTTAAACTCTTCAACGAAATGATTTATCATAGATAAAAAGAAGCTTATTATAATGCCACACGTTGTAAACCCAGCGTTCCAATCTGTCAAAGATTACATATTTTCAACTTTCGGAACGGAATTAAATCTCATTGCAATCAAAATACCACTTATATCCTCTCGTCAAGTTAGTGATGAAGGCGGCATACTTGGAAAAGGGTCTTGAGCCGATTCAGCAATCATATTTTTATAAATGTAGTAAACAAAAGTGATCTCTTGGCGTAATAAAAAGCCAAGCTGGGCAAATACCACGCAGAGAATTGAGGTATCTTCAGTCTATTTAAGGATCGCTGCCCACACCCACTTGATATCTGGGCGCATAGCGTCACTTCTCATCTTTCGTGGTCAACCCCCCCCCCCTGCTCTGCTGAAAGCAAGGATATAAATCTACCCCGGAGCAATACAATTCAAGTGATTGGTGGAGGAGAATTTTCTTTAAAGGTCAAGTCCACCCCAGGAAAATGCTGACTTGAATAAATAGAGAAATTTCATCAAAATCGGATATAAAATAAGAAAGTTATGACATTTTAAGGTTTCGCTTATTTTTCACAAAACAGTGATAAACACAATTAGGTGACTTAGTCGATTATTTCCATCACTCACTATTTCTTTTGTTTTTTTATTGTTTTAATTATACAATATTTCATTTTTTATAAATTTGACAATAAGGACCAACTTGACTGAACCATATAGTATTGAACAATGCTAATTTCACATGTTCAGTGAGGAATTAATCGTTGTATCACTTGACAATGAGGAGAAAATTAGAATATTTCATATAATGAAATACAAAAGAAATAGTGAGTGGATGACGCCATAGTCTCCTCATTTGCAAACCAGCCAGGATGTGCATATAACTGTTTGTGAAATTAAGCAAAACTTTAAAATGTCATAACTTCCTTATCTTACATCCGATTTCGATGAAATTTTCAGTGTTATGCTTGTTGGAATTTTCTCTTTTTATTCAAATCAACTTTTTGTTGGGGTGGACTTGTTCTTTAAATACAAATAATATCTAATAGTAATATCATGCTGAAAAGATGTTAAAATTCATTCATATTTACTACTAGACTTCTGTAATGAATAGATCTTTATTCCATTCTAAGGCTAGATGATAAAATTCGTTTAGTGCTTAAACATCAAAAGTGGAATATAGGCTAAACTGACCGGGAGTACCACTTTAATTTCATTTTTCGTACATTTACATGAGTTATATCAATCTCCCTCATAGATTTAGTAAATTTTTCAGTCACAGATATCTTGAAAATTTTTGCACGAAATGTAATATTTTCTATGTGGGATGGGGGGGGGGGGCAGGGATTCTGTGTCTATGGGTGTGTGTGGGGTGACAGAGAGAGAGAGAGAGAGTTGTGTGATTGGTTGTGTATAACCAACATTGCGCGTGTGTAGCGTTTTGGAAAATGAGTGTGTGGGTGCATGTACACAAAATAGTGTGATGGTGTAAATACATTGAGTTGTGATACGAAACTTAATATCTTAATACATAGAGTAAAATTCACAAAGTAAAATGCTGAAAATTTCATCAAAATCGGAAAACAAATAACGAAGTTATTGAATTTTCAAGTTTATCAATATTTTGTGAAAACAGTTATCGTCATGAATAACACATGAATGCACATTAGGTGGGCTGATGATGTCACATCCCCATTTTCCTTTTTCTTATGTTATTACATGAAATCATAATTGTTTAATTATTTCATAAATGTGTAAATGATGTTTCTCCATTATGATGAAATAAGTTGCGGCAATAAATAACTAATGCACTTAATCAGTTGTCAATCCAATTGTTTTAGTTCTTGGTAGAAAATTTTTGAATAAACCTAATTTTATATAATAAAATACAAAAGAACAAGTGGGGATATGACATCATCAGCCAATCAAATGAATATTCATAAAGACATGCCTAGGACTGTTTCACCGGGATAATGCAAATCTTTAAAATTCAATAACTTCGTTATTTGTAATCCAGTTTTATTAGCAAACGTTCAGCATTTGGCTTTGTGAATTTTACTTTATTTATTGAGATATTAATATCTCCAGCCTGGACCATCCCTTTAAAAGTAAATTGCCCAAATCAAATATGCCTCTTTTCAAAGGCGCGATGCGCTCCATTAACGATTTTGCCGATAAAATTGTGAAAAAATCCACATTTACAGTGGCAAAGACAAACTAAAAATGACATCCGTTTTGACAATATGCCGGCAATTTATGAATGAAATTAAAATCAACGGCCATCGGGAGAGTTTTGGAATGATGTGAGGAATTCGCCATAAATCAGTTTCGTTTTGATCTTCCAATAGCATAGGAATGTATTATGTATTTGTGTTGTCAGGCAGGCTTGTTTGAAGTGAATTCCCATATCAATAAAAAATATTCAAGAGAGAGAGAGAGAGAGAGAGAGGGAGGGGGAGGGGGGGGGGTAGAGAAGGGGTGAGGTGCAATATTTTGTTTCACTTATTCATTTTTTTATTTATCGACAAGAACCATTTAGATTTAGATTTATTTATTTCCGTTCAACAAAATTTTCAAAATATGAGGTAAATGGGTACCGGTAGGAAGTAATTCCTTAAAAAGCTGTGTGCGCTATATGAACGCCTAGCTTAGCCGGGTAATATAGGAGCGCCTTGAGCACCTAACAAGGTGGATATGTGCGCAATATAAATACCCTATATTATATTATTATCAAAGTAACAATACATATTCAATATAATACAGACAGATCAATTACATTTCGTAACAAATATTAAATATAAATTAAACAAAGCAACAGTGTATTGCAATAATTTTATCTATGAAAAGAATGTAGAAATGAACTTGCCAAGAAAAGCCCAGCTTGTATAGAAGGCAAGCCCCTAAACTTAGTTTCAATACTAATTATAAACAAACTATATATACAACTATATACAGAAATCGAGACAGACACAGAAGACGAGCTTAAAACAAGTAATCCACTAATATCAAAATAAAGCGAATAAGCGACAACAAAAATAAGATAAAGTAGTTCAAATAATAATAGGGAGGGAAAAGTGGCAAAGGAAAGAAAGAGGGAGATAAGGGAGGTGCAAATAAAAAGTGCACATGAAAAGAGGAACATGGCAGGTGCACAGGTCGTAATGTATTGTATCATGTTGAAATGTCGTTTTTTTTTTAGAATAAGTAAAGTTTGACAAATTTATTGGTAGTTAAAGGTTAAGTTATTATGTAGTTTTAGTTTAGGTTATGTGTTAGCTTGACTTGTTGGTGTGGAGTATTGACAAATGAGCATCTTTTTAAGTTTGCGTTTAAAATATTAAGGCTTGTAGATTCTTTAAAGTCGTTGGGCAGGGAATTCCAATACACAGGTCCAAAAAAGATAAGAGTTTTTTGCTAATATAGTACGGGTTGGGGGTAGGTGATAACAGTTACGTTGTCTCGTTGGGTAATCGTGTATAGAGGAGTTTTTACAGAACATATTTGACAAAATTGTTGGGAGATCATCTTTGCTTAGTTTATACATAAATTGGGCGAGTTGGAGAATATATAAATCGCTCACTTTAAGAATATTATTTTGGAAGAATAGCATATCTGTGTGTGATCTGAATTGGGTTTGAAAAATTATTCTAAGACCAATAAAACCATTAGGTTTTATTGGCACGGGGGACCGCTACTGGTTCACATCATTAAACAATAACGTCTATACGGCAAAATCTTACATCACTTTGTTTACATCGACATTAATCATTTTATAATGTCATCTGAGTATGAAGCCAAATCTTCGTGTATTAAAGTAACCATATTACACAATTTATTTAAAGCCTTAACTGCAGGTACGAAATTAAACTGAAAGAGGAATGAAGTAAGAAAATTTGTTAAAAATAACAAAAGATTGTCTGAGGAATTGAACTATTCTGAATTTGATTCACACGTTATATTCTACCACGATTTCGGAAGGAAAGCATTTTGTGCATAATAAACCAAAGTTGGTACTACCAACTCAATATTACTATCTTTACCTTGTGAATAAGTATAAACAACAATCAAAGTGGCCACTTTGTTCTGGCCGGCATACATTTTCTCTCTTCCATTCAAATTGAAATGTCTCGTCTTCATTAGATGAATAAACATGGAGTTTTTAACGTGTTTATAAATGTTTCCCCATTTTGGCGAACAATTACCGGGACCCCCTGCATCAGTAAATGTGATATCATTGAAGACATTAAAGCGGTGCTTCAGTGGCGGCCCACCATCTTTGAACTCATCGCCTTCTCATTATCCCTACGGTTTCTAAGCTGTCTCTGTCGATCAAAGTAGATAATTGCGATGCTAATTTGGTTACATTGTTCAATCGCGATCTCATCTTTCATAACTGCAGAGTTATTTAATGGTGATCAGTACTTAAAAAAATTGACAAGGAGATCTCGAGTGTCCGAGTTTTAACGAATTAATTTATTTTTCGTTTTATTCAACCAATAAATTACATTTATTTCAATACGGAGGATTAAAAGACGATGTTTGACAAATCAAACAACGCCCTATTTAAAACTATATGAATCTAAACAACCATGCTTTATTCATTGAAAATTAAATATTGAAAATCAAGCTTTGTTTTTGTAAAGATTTTAAACACTTGTTTAAACTCTTTAATCAACTACTGTATAAGGTTTACATAGTAAACAACGTTGTTTAGATAATGTAAACAGGCTTTTAACTCTGTAAAATGATTTTCAATGATCCACGAATCTTGAGAACTACACGGTCGCAAGCTTTAATTTAAATTATTTAGATTTCTTGCAAGTTTTCTACTGACTCCCATTAGTGTGTCATCCAATTCCTTAGTATGAGTAAATACGATAATAATAATAATAATGGAACGGACACCGATCACTGAAAGAAAATAATTGTTTTTATTTGAAAATAAATGTGGGCTATATCATTATTACTTTAATGTCACTTATTGTACATTGTAACGTTGTTTATTATATTTTGTCATGTATCACAGTAAAACGCTGTTTGAATATTTTATTCAACGCTGATTAGGCCTACTATATGAACCAAATCTAGATAATTTAAATCAAAGCTTGCCACCTTATAGTTCTCAAGATTTATAGAGTGAAAATCCTGTTTGTTATTTTTACATCGCTGTTTACTATATGAACCTTATAGTTGTTTAAACGGTTTACACAAGTGTTTATAACCTCGAACAACAAGTGTTGATTTTCAATATTTAATTTTCAATAAATTAAGCATGGTTGTTTAAACTGCTAAGCAATGACTGTAAGGTTCATGCAGTAAATAGGGTTGTATAAAATTTATTTCAAACAGCGTTTTTTGTTTTGTTTTACTGTATACGTTTATCGAGTCCGTATATGCAATCTTCGTGTTCTAATCATAATTATGGATTCGAATATGAGACAGCGTTTTGCCCCCAACCCGTGCAATGTTTATTCATAGTATTGCAATCTGCATCATAATATCTGTCAGAAACTGACCTCAAATGCCATTATACACCAATCAAGATTGAAGATTGCTTTAGGGAAAAGGTGATTCAGCTTAACCCCAAATTAAAAAAAATCCAGGTATTTTATTAAAAGGGAATCCAACCCAAATAAAAACTTGTTTTTATATGGAAAAGAAAAATCAGACAAATTGATAGGTGAAAGTTTGAACAATATTGGACAAACGAAGTTATGAATTTTTAAAAGTTGTAAATATTGGTAATCACTATATCCATGGAGACTTCAAATTGGCCGCATATGGGATGTCATAGTGATGTAAGGCAAGGACTACTCTTCCTTGTACTCCAATACATATTATGGCTAAAATGTCATTTTCCCGAAAGTTTTATTTCAAATTATATTTTTCTTTCATGAGGACATAAAACAATATACTACCTGGGTTATATTTAGATTACTGCCCCAGGGGAATGGGTACTTAGGAGAAAACCACAAATCCCTGATAATAAAGTACATGGCCTATGGGAAAGTTGTCCTTGATTGTCATACTTACCCAGTTGCCAATTTGAAATCTACATAGTATTAGTGATGTCAATTTGAAAGCAGCTATAACTTTTTTATTGCTTGTCCGATTTCTTTCAAACTTTCACCATTCTGTTTAATTTATTTTTCTCCTTCCCAAAACAACATTTATGGCCAAGGCTGGATTTCCCTTTAAGTAGCACCAGGATCAAGACAGTTAATGGAGATGAATACAGTAGATAATATTTATCAGGGGTGGTGCCACGAGGGGGGGGGGGTGGAGCAGATTGTATTCTGCTAAGGGAGGAGTCCGCCCCTATAATTAATCTTTTTTTCAAGTATTTACAGAAGAAGATTACAAAAATAAGCAAGAGAAAAAAGGGGAGCAAAAGGGATATAGGTCGAGTAACTCTGTCATGTCTAAATTAACTATAATTTAACTGAGAAAAAAATAGGTTGCCTTGACCCCCTCCCCCGCCCCAACGTGCCGCCCCTGCTTTAGAAACGATTCAATTACCATGATCAAAATGTATAGACTAGAAGGGGCCAGAGAGCAAAGTATATAAAAAACTGAAAAATCGGACGATCCTTTTTTACCCCTTTTCTTATCGCAAAACCATTGACCACGGCCAACCCATTTTGAAGTCTTTGAATTACTAATTTAATTGCTTGAAAGTCTCGCCACAATTTTGAACAAAGGAGGGAAAGTATACAAATTAAGTATTGGCCCAAACTCGGATTCGAACCAACAGCCTTGGCACTGTCAGCGAAAGAAATATCCAGATACGTGTCTATATATGAATATTCATGATGTGAAGAAATCTTTGGACGGGAGAATCTCTATTCTGACGTCGGAAAGAAAATGAAGGGGAAAAAATAGATTTAGTTGTGACGGGGGGGGGGGGGGGGGTGGGTGGCATTGGGATCAATACATCATTGCTTGTTGGTTAGGATGTCATAAATATTGCCATCTCTCTCCGTGCCCAGGAATTGCGCCTCGCTGCCCTCAAATTTGCCATATTTTGCCATTCATAATTTAGCATTTTTATCTATATCTAGGAATTAAGAATCTAGGGAGTAGAGAAAGGTAGAGATTAAAATTAAATAGAATGAATTATTATTTAAAAAGAAAGGAAATGGAAACGGGAGTATTTGTGAAGGAATTGGGGAAAGGGGTCAAATATCATAAGGTCTACTGTACATATATACGCAGATCAACCTCCCGACCCATGTAACAGGAAAGTAGGGAGTAGGAAACCATAAGAAATCATATCGAAACAAGTGCACAGAATATAAAACATTCCTTCCACCCAATTGAGAATGATTTAGAGCTCATTTTACGTCGTGAAAGCGTCCTTATCAATATCAATTGTTGGACATTTCTAACGACGTAATTATAGTCTGTAAATAAGTCCAATTATAAGTTTAATATTTCTTTTCGCTTTTTCTTTCTTTTTTTTGCTTGATTCTGTTTATGTCCAGATCCACCTTTCCATTTTAAGAGCTTTGCTAACCACTGAATGATTATAAACAGAACACAAGAATTGTTAACAACACGCCCTTCATAATTATTATTCATAGAGCATACTTAGATAGGAAGAATTGAATTCCAAAAGGAGCTAAATCCATTTTCAGGTTGTCTGCAAATGACGGTTTTTTTTAATTCACCACTTTTCCTTATCTTCTGCTGTACTATATATAAATGTGAAAGTGCTTTCATCTCGGATTAATTAAATCATGTTTAGAAAATCTAGCATTCAATATCAATTTCAAGGAATTGTTTAAAATTCTAATTTTCATTGATTTAGCTCTTTTTGGAATAAACCTCTAGTCGAACGTCCATTTTGGCAAACTTAACCATGTTTATAACTTGAAATTGAACACTAAACACATAAATGTTGATAGCAGAGTACATTTTGCATCTTTTCTGATGTTTATCCATTAAGAATTTAATCAACAGAAAAGAAAAAAAAATCAAAATCTTTTCTTAATAGGCCGGTGACTTTTCGATATTTTATTCCAAAAGGAACTAAATCCAAAAATATGCTTAACAATAGTATAATTCATGTTATTTTCATCAAAATTTGCACGGTGTGAACTTGTATCCACAACATGCACTTAAAAACCTGAATGCATAACTTTAGGTAAAGTGGTGAAATTACCATTCAGTTAATTTTTTTGGAATAAGACTTTTTTGGATTTAGCTGCTTTTGAAATAGAAATTAAATTTTTATCAATCCATTTTTACCAACCCCCCAAAAAAAGAAATCAAAATGCGATATGGTGCATATGATTTCCACGTCTACATATATATTGCCAAGAAGTCAATTTTGGATTTTGGTCAAAAGTGGATTTAGCTCCTTTTGGAATCAAGCTCTTCATATGTAAGAAAATTGACCTTAGATGTCATTAAATTCTAATAGGCATCGAGATGAAATGGTGAATAGATCACAATTTCAAGATTAAGAGGTAGAAGTGATGTGATTTCAGGGGCAAATATTAAAGAGATCCTGTGGCAATTTATGCACACAAAAAAATTGGGACTTGGGCCCTCGACATCCTTTCAACGATAGACTTTGACTTCGGGGATGCTCATGCAGAGAGAGAGACTCAAATAAAGAGATAAATAATGAAAGATGGATAGAAAAAAATAGGTAGATTATAGATATATATATAGATAGATATATAAATGGATGGATGGATAGATATAGATAGATAGATAGATAAAGATAGATAGATAAAGATAAACAGACAGACATGTAGATAGACAGACAGACAGATAAAGATAGATAGGATAGATAAGATATAAAAAAATAGATAAATAGATAGAAATATGGGGGGGGGGCATCCAGACATAGAGGGAGGGAGAGAATAGATTCATTGTATAGTAGAATGGGGGAGAGGGAGAGACGGAGCTAGAGGAGATATGATTGAAAGGAGATTTGGATATGAGAGAAAACAGATATTATGGCTGTCACAAAGTAAGAGGGAGGAAGGCAGACAGAAAATGAGGCCATTTATATCTTTATTGTATTTTTTTTACCATACCATGTCTGACCTCAATAACAATACCCTTCTGATCATCTACCAGCATCTATATACATCAAGTTGTTATGGAGGAAATCCTATCATAAAAAGTGCAATATTACAAGTATTAAAAAAAAACACCCATCCACCTCGTGTTACTGAGGCCCAAGTGAGTAAAAGAATAACTAGAATCCGAAATTAGGGGCATGAATAAAACTAAACCAGTGTCGTCGCCAATGAATAGCTACTACACTTTAGAGCAAGCAGTGAAGCACCCCCGCCCCCTCCCTAATTAAGAATAAAACAATGACATACTCTTTAATTCTGCATTCGTTTTTGTTTCTTCTTAAATAGCTGGGGTGGGCGTGCTTATTGGTTTTACCCATGTATTTTACATTGTTTTACTCTAATCACCAATGGCTTTCAATGCTGCCGCTATTTACAAGCTAATCGGTTAGTAAACAAGAAACACTGTATAAATTAACAATTTGATTGGCAATTGCATGTTAAGTGAATTAGGCATTCGTTACTATACACACACACACACACACACACATATATATATATATATATATAAACGCATTGGGAAAGGGCTAACTTTGACAGATACTAACTTTTCCACTTTTGGTAATCTTCTTGATTCCTTTTACATACATGTACTCAAACCATGGAGCTTCATGCTCAAACTCTTACAATATTCATGTCATGTGTACTGCACGTATTGAATGCCTGGCCGCGGTTTCATAAACCTTGTTAATATTCATAACAAAAATGCACTCCAGAAGCCCGTCTTATAATCACATGCTGCTATAATTGTTAATTTTGCCATTATTGTGATTTCCTGTGAACACTTGAATGTGATTGTTAATAATAATAATAATTATGGATATTTAGAGGCGCTAAAAACATAATTTAACATTTGCAATAATAACCACAATCAGTCATTCGAGATAAAACGGGAAATTAATTATTGAGGAAAAGGTATGTCTTGAGGGAAGATTTGAAGCCAAGAATACTGGAAGCATATCTTATTGGAAGAAGGATGGCATTCCAAGTCTTGGCAGCTGCTACAGCAAAACGTTTTTTGGCAGAAGAGTTTTGACATGTTACCATGGTAGTTGCCGTAATGGCAAGTTACAGTAGCTGCAACTCTGTATAAAACATCTCATCCCCATTTATCATCTGACTAGTTGTCAGATCTGACAACTTTCCCTGATTTTGTTTGGCAAAGGAGCACCATTTCTTTGGTTACTGTCGGATAAAATCATTTGTGGGGAAAAGTCCGACAAGTCAATTCATGAAAGGCTGGACAGTCAAGCTACCCAAAACAAAAGACTTCGCCTTGTATCACAAAGGACTTCACCTTATAGCACAAAGAACTTCACCTTCCATCACAGAATACTTAACCTTATATCACAAAAAGACTAAGCCTTATACCACCAACGACTTCACCTTATATCTCAAAGGACTTCCACCTTAAAATCACGAGCGACTTCACCTTATATCACAAAGGACTTCCACCTTAAAATCATAAGAGACTTCACCTTATATCACAAGCGACTTTTCCTTATTTTACATAGGAGTCCACCTTGTAATAGATAATTTTTCACCTTATAACACAAACCACTTCACCTTATATCCATAAGGACTTCACCATATATCACAAAAGATTTTCCCCTTCATCACAAAAGACTTTGCTTTGTATCACAAACGACTTCACCTTATATAAAAAAGGACTTCACCTCGTATCACAGAAGATAATTCTCACTCATTATCCAACTCTTCCGTCTTTCAATTTCCATCTCTTTCATTCCACCATCAAAAAACCGTTCTTTTACAAAATAAATCACACGGTGAACATCTTATCTGCATCATCATGCAAACGCCCCCAAATACAAATAAATATATGACAAATTTGTTCTCAGCAAATCGGAGCACGCTATCAGAAGCATAATAACATATAGTTTAAACATGCCAATGAAAACAATTTTTGACAGACAGGGTTCTTTTCACATGGGAACCCCTATGGTTTGGACTAAGAGCAAAACAAACACAATCTACTAAATCACGTTCATAAATTTGAAAAGAGAAAAGCTCACAGATCAACTAGACGGGTTGATTTTCAATACTTTAATTTCAATGTACACAATAAATGATGTATTTACAGGATAAGGATTTCTTGAAGAGCTTGTTATTATTTCAATAATAAAATAGAGCTGAACGGTTTTCGGTACATCAAAATAGAAAACAAAGTAAGCTCAGCACAAAAGATGCAGTCGAAGGCTACATTTAATTGTAAATACTAATTTGAATTTCACATAGTCTTAGGTATCTCAATTTTATAAGTGCCATGTTTTTCTCATTGCTTGTCCGATTTCTTCCAAACTTCCAGTGTTCTGTTTTACTGAATATTCTCCTCTCTCACTCAACATTTTATGACCAAGGTTGGATGTCCCTTTAAAGGATCTGGCCATTACTGGCTGACCTGAAGAATTTCAATGTTTGATACGAGGCTGCGTGCTAATTTTCATTTTGAATCCAGGACACAGTCACTAACTGCCCTGAACCTATGTCTATTACATGAACATACACCCGTTATGAGAATATCAATACTACAGTTCAGTTCAATGTTCTAGACATTTAGACACTGAGGTATAATTGCTGGTAGGGAATTCATCCGGTTCATTAACCACATATTTTAATCAAATGTCTTATTATACTGATTGATATTCTAATGTCATTTTTAAATCCAGGGACATATACCATATTGATATGTGATTGGTATGTTATGGTATAATAATAATTATTATTATCATCTTTGTATTCATTTCTGGTATAGCGCAGACAACATACTATCTAAAATCTCTACATGTCCTTCAAGGAAATTAGGATTTTATTACCGTGGCTTCAGCCCGACAAGTCTTTTACAGTGGACAAGCATTTCAAGGAATAAATTCCTACCAGGTGCTCATTTACCTCACCTGGGTTGAGTGCAATGTCAGCTTCTTGCTGAGGGATATTATTCATGCCATTGTGGGATTTGAACCCTTGACCCTGAGGCTTGGGAGACTAATCCGCTTGGTCAAAGAGCTCAGCATTGCTAGATAAACATTTTGCGACATGCACTCTCAATGGAAGTACCATCAAGTCTGCAGTTTGACCTTCTAAAGCCAAAGCATTTTAATTAGTCCAGGAAAAATAACTGATTTTGGGGGTCAACCGCAAACAAATTGCAATAGAATTTTTTTTACCAGAATGCATTTCCCTGAAGTCCCCAAAATGACATACTAAAAGTCCAGAAAAATCCCAGTAGTGGAAAGACGTCTAATTTGCATAAATCCAAAATGGCCGCCAAATTTTCAGAAAATTTGAATTTTCGTACATACATTTTGACATGAACATTTAATTGCCACAAAATTAGTGTCATATGAAAGAGAAATAAATTTCCTATTATTTGGTACTATTTATAGGGAATGAATAGATAATTTGGCTGAGATTTTTCAGTAGAAAACTGCATTTTTGTCATTTTTTCCCAGAAATTGAAAATTTTGGAAATACATGATTTTACATAAATCTAAGAAAAATGGAGCAATTACCTTGAAATGTTCCAGAAAACTTTAATGATATACTATTATCATGTGGATGCAATTCTAAATTGGTGTCATTCTTTTTAACAAATTTATACGGTATCAAAGTTGACTATTCAAATTTCACAAATGTCGCGTTTTGTATGCATTTTCGTACACTAATATGTATAACGTATCTAGTGTATACAGTACAGTAGTTAAAGATTGTATGCATTTATCTACGCTTTTTAACCACTTAGTTAAGATTAGGCTTTTCTTTATCAGCTACATAAAAAGGGCTGGCACATTGACGTCTACCCCTCTCAGGCATGTCAGGGGGATGTCAAAGTCACGCCCTCTGGCTATATCATGTTGTACAGTGTGTATCAAAATTAAACGCAACCACATTACGTTCCAAATTAGTGAAAAATTTGTTAGCTTTATAGTCCAGGAAAAATTACTGATTTAGGGGGTCAACCTCAAACAAATTGCACAAGAATTTTTCTACTGCAATGCATTTCCTTGAAGTCCCCCAAATTTCATACTAAAAGTGTTTTTAAAATCCATGTAGTGGAAAGACGTCTTATTTACATAAATCCAAAATGGCGGCCATCGCAAGAATTTTCAGTAATGATTACTTATAGTAGTACAAAGACTTGTCTGATCTAGCACTTAAAAAAAATTATGATTAAAGCATTTACCTTTCACCAGTGTTATATCTTACCATAGGCTTCGTCTTAAAATTGGGATGCAAGTCAGATTTGGCCTCTGCTGACCTCTAGAGGTCAATGACCTTAAGGTCAACGACCTCAAAATATCAGAAAATTGATGTTTTGCATCATTAGCTCATGATAAATATAATAATAATGCAAACAAAATTATTATTCAATATTGACTTTCAAGGTAACCTGATATTCTAGAAAGAATTTTGTGTATTATAAATGTTGACTTTTGACCCTGGAGCACTGGAAAAGGTCAATAACATTAACATATTACAATATTGATACTTAGCATCAGTGGTTTATGATAAACAGGCCTCTCGTGAAAAAGGTCAATAGCATTAACATATTACAATATTGATACTTAGCATCAGTGGTTTATGATAAACAGGCCTCTCGTGAAAAAGGTCAATAACATTAACATATTACAATATTGATACTTAGCATCAGTGGTTTATGATAAACAGGCCTCTCGTGAAAAAATTGCAATACAATTTATTTCAGCACAATGCATTTCCATGAAGTCTCAAAAATTACATACTAAAAGTCCAGAAAAATCCATGTAGTGGAAAGACATCTAGTTTGTATAAATCCAAAATGGAGGCCATCGTGAGAATTTTTATTTTTACAAATAATAGTAAAAACACTGGTCTGATCATAGCACTTAAAAAATAATGATAAAAGCATTTAACTTTCACCAGTGTTATATCTTACCATATATAGGCTTCATTTAAAAATTCCAAAGCAATTCAGATTTGACCTCTCCTGACCTCTTGAGGACAATGACCTTAAGGCCAATGACTTAAAAATATTGATATTTTGCATCCAGAGTTCTTGATTAGCATCATGTTATATCAACTTATGTTTGAAATTTGAGGATCTCTAAAGAAATTTGACCTTAAAATGTAAAAATATTGGTACTCGGCATCACTGGTTGATATGATGATTTTTTGAGGTAATTGACCTTTCACTTTCCTCAGCAGTCAAATGTTGAGATCTGCAAACTTTACTCAAATGATCAGTTAAAATACCAAAACCATATCATCTGTATAGTTGTAAGTTTGTAACGCTAGGGGCACGTTTCATAAAGAGTAACTTTGTCATTATGGCAACTACCATGGCATTAGGGTTCAGCAGCCAATCAAAATCAAGGTTACCATGGTAGTTGTCATAATGGCAACGTTACAACCTTTGTAACTCTTTATGAAACGGGTCCCATGTCTTTTTTGGCTAGTACATTCCTGACTGAGGTTAGAGCATAGGGAGGTTTTGAAATGATATCTGAAATGCCTCAATTAATTTTTTGCAGTTATCATCTATGTACACTTCCCGAGAGACTTGCAAGTTTTCCCATTTAGATTGTAACCTGGTGTAGTTGCTCTTTAGAAGGGAGATGCAGCTTACCACGATGCTGGTTGGCACTGCACTTCTCTTCCCGTAACTTGCATAATGGTGACTCTGTCAGAGGTTGGGCAGAATTAAAAATATGTTTCCTAGATTTTAGGCTTTTTCAACTAGTTTGGCATCATAGATTTGATGGACGCTATATCTTTGCTGAGAGCTCTGTGGTATAGCTACTGATCTGCGTATATCAGATGGGAAATACCTGACAGGACATACAGACTCTTCACATTTTTTGGCTTTAGATAGTTTGTGATAGTCCCACAAGTGTTGTCTAGAGGTAAACGTGTCCAAGACAGCACATGCATACTCTGTAGCAGAGTATTGGTGGAGGAGTTTGTCAGTTCCGGAGAAGGTTATTATGGATCCTCACTTTCCCCCTTCACTCTTAATGTGACTGATCAAGGTTGACACCAAGATATATTGCATGGTCGCAGTGCTGGAATGGAATTTAAACCATAGGTTGTTTTGAGTTTCCTCATAGCATGAGGATTGTGGGGTTGAAACAAGCTAACCTTGGTCTTTAGGTTTGAAGACTGGACTCAAGCAAGAACACTACCCTGAGAGAGTCGGTTCTTTTGAATTCTTTACCTGCTGGTCTTCCTGTTGAGCTCCATAAAGAGATGTCTGTTTTATAGTAGAAGTTTGATGAGTTTGGTCAGATGAATGTCATCAATGATTTGTATAGTTGTACGAGTAGACCACAGTATCAGATGCAGCTGCTAACTCAACAAAAAATTTCTACACCCGTTAGTTACCGTATTAAGTCGGAAGTCCTCAGTGAACTGAGTCTGGTTGAGAACCTCGCCTGTATATTATTTCCAAAGTTAAAAACCAGCCTGGTTAGGAATATGATATGTTGTTCTATAATGGGACCATTTTATTTTGAGATGAGATGCTCAAGTAGCTTGTAGAGATATCAGAAAAGGGCGATTGGCCTGTAGCTTCTAGGCACATTTGGATCTTTCCAAGGTTTGAGGAATTACTTTAGCCTTCCTCAAAATTTCTGGGAGATGGGACTGTGTAGCACATTGTTAAACAGGCTGACAAGCCATTCTTAAGTATGGAAGCTTAAGATGTTCATATAATCATCTCGTCATGTCTACATCTCTTAAGGAAAAAAGATAAGATGACGAAATCTCGGATCTCGTCTTGTCTACATCCTGTGGGAGAGATGATCAGGTGACAAGATCTTGGATCTCGTCTTGTCTACTTCCTGTAGGAGAGATGATCAGATGAGAAGATCTTGGATCTCGTCATGTCTACATCCTGTAAGAGAGATGATCGATGACAAAATCTGGGATCTCGTCATGTCTACAACTCTTAGGGAAAAGGATAAGATGACAATATCTTAGATCTGATCATCTCTCCCACAGGATGTAAAAAATGGCGAGATCCAAGATCTTGCCATCTGATCATCTCTCACACAGGATGTAGACATGACGAGATCTAAGATATTGTCATCTTATCCTTGTCCCTATGTAGACATGACGAGATGATTAAATGAACATCTGGGTGGCAGATCAAAATGTTTCATTTACTCAGAGTGGTGTCACCGAAGCGTGCTGCCTTTCCCTTCTTTGTTCCTTCAGTTTCAATATCCAGGTGAAGTCTCCATTGGACTAGTCCCATGGAATATATCCACTTTGGTGTATCTTGTACTGGGTTGTTCTATTCAGCAGAAGCTGGATAGTAAACTAGTTAAGTTTAATATTCTAAATAAATTGATCTTTGAAAGTTTCAGGGTTAAAGGTCACAACTTATAATACTCGCAAATTTTCTCATGTATCAAGGGACCTTATAAGTTAACGAATTATTATGATGCAAAACATAAATTTTTATAATATTCCGACGTCAATAATCCTTTAGGTCATTGCCTCTAGAGTTCAGCACAGGTCAATTCTAAATTGCATCCGATTTTTAAAATGAAACCTATGATAAAATTTTAAAGTGATGAAAGTTTAACGCTTTAATCATATTCTTAGTCTTATGATCAGACCAGTGTTTGTACTACTACGATTAATCATTTTGGATCACTTTTGATGCCAATAAGACGCTTTTCCACCACTTGGATTTTTCTGGACTTTTGGTATATCATTTTGGAGACTTCATGGAGATGCAATGTGTTAAAAGAAATAGTATTGCAATTTTTACACCTTGATGAGGCCTGTTTATCATAAAACAGTGATGCTTAGCGTCAATATTCCAAAATGTTAAGGTCATTGACGCTTTCTAGCTCTCCAGTGTTCAAAGGTCAAAGTATATAACCCACCAAATTCTTTCTAAAATACCAGAATACCTCGGAAGTCAATATTGAATAAGTTTGTTTTCATTATTACTATTTTTATCATGAGCGAATGATGCAAAACATCAATTTTTTTTATATTTTGAGGTCAATGACCTTAAGGTATTTGACCTCTAGAGATTAGTGGAGGTCAAATCGGACTTGCATCCTAATTTTGAAATGAAGCATATGGTAAGATATAACACTGATGAAAGTTCAATGCTTTAATAATACTTTTTTAAAGTGCTATGACCAGACCAGTGCCTGCACTAATAATCATGAAAAGTTTTCATGATGGTCGCCATTTTGGATTTATGCAAATTAGATGTCTTTCCACAACATGGATTTTTCTGGACTTCTAGTATGTCATTTTGGTGACTTCATGGAAATGCATCGTGCTCAAATTAATTGTATTGCAATTTTTACACTAGAAGCCT
The DNA here is from genome assembly GCF_037042905.1 of Lytechinus pictus. Classification (NCBI taxonomy): domain Eukaryota; kingdom Metazoa; phylum Echinodermata; class Echinoidea; order Temnopleuroida; family Toxopneustidae; genus Lytechinus; species Lytechinus pictus. Next base: position 22,720,038 of record NC_087256.1, read on the forward strand.
GTTCATAAATCAGAGATGCTACGTGTCAATATTCTAAAATGTTAAGGTCATTGACCTTTTCCAGCTCTCCAAGGTCAAAGGTCAAGACTTATAACCCACCAAATTCTTTATAAAATATCAAGATACCTTGAAAGTCAATATTGAATCATTTTGTTTTCATTATAACCATATTTATTATGTACTAATGATGCAAAACATCAATTTTCTGATATTTAGAGGTCATTGACCTTAAGGTCATTGACCTCTAGAGGTCAGCGGAGGTCAAATTTGACTTGCATCTTGCTTTCAAAATGAAGTCTATGGTAAGATATAACACTGGTTAAAGATTAATGCTTTTATCAAAATTTTTGAAAGTGCTATGATCAGAACAATGTTTGTACTACTATCAATAATCATTAAAAATTCTCACGATAGTCGCCATTTTGGATTTATGCAAATTAGATGTCTTTCCACTACATGGATTTTTCTGGACTTTTAGTATGTCATTTTGGTGACTTCATGGAAATGCATCGTGCTCAAATTAATTGTATTGCAATTTTTACACTAGAAGCATGTTCATAAATCAGAGATGCTACGTGTCAATATTCTAAAATGTTAAGGTCATTGACCTTTTCCAGCTCTCCAAGGTCAAAGGTCAAGACTTATAACCCACCAAATTCTTTATAAAATATCAAGATACCTTGAAAGTCAATATTGAATCATTTTGTTTTCATTATAACCATATTTATTATGTACTAATGATGCAAAGCATCAATTTTCTTATATTTGAGGTCATTGACCTTAAGGTCATTGACCTCTAGAGGTCACCGGAGGTCAAACTTGACTTGTATTCTGATTTTAAAATGAAGCCTATAGTAAGATATAACAATGGTGAAAGTTTCATGCTTTTATCATAATTTTTGAAAGTGCTATGATCAGAACAATGTTTGTACTACTATCAATAATCATTAAAAAAATTCTTACGGTAGCCGCCATTTTGGATTTATGCAAATTAGACATCTTTCCACTAAATGGATTTTTCTGGACTTTTAGTATGTCATTTTGGGGACTTCATGGAAATGCATTGCGTTGAAAAAAATTCTATTGCAATTTGTTTGCGGTCAAACCTTATTTTTCCTGGACTATTTTGTCAGATCAGGTTGGTGGTTCACAAAGATTTAAGAATGCCAAAAAATCGCACATAATTTCCCAGTCGCGTATTTTAGATGACGTATAAGTTTTTACATGCTTTGGGGAAAATGATGCACACAAAATGAACAGTGCTGTACAAAAAATGCATGGCAGGGAGGGTACGTAGATTTAAAGCATGAACACATGCCTTGCATACATCATCGAACCCGTTTTATAAAACACATAACCGCATTGGCCTTGTTTCGGAATTGTACAGAAACGTTAAATACTTCAGATTTGTCCACCTTGGTGGAATACAACTCTTCTCTTTTCTGTCTGCTTTTCTTTCTCTCTTTCCAGCAATTACTGTTTCCAATCTCTCTTTCTCTCCCTCACATGCATTTTTCTTTCTCCCTTTTATGTACTATGTGCTTGCTACTGTACCTGTATGAGTTGATACCTGTTTTTTTTTTATACTATTGCGTAAACTTATTCCCTTTTGATGTTATAAAAAATGACAAAATGCCTAACCCATGAGCGCAATTTCCTTTTTTAGAGGTCCTGGCTCATTATTTTGTACATATCTGTGATTGTAAATGATCCTGACATTGATTTTAAATGTTGGAAAATAGATTTAAATTAGATTTTGAGAGGGGATAAAGTCCACATGGAAGTGAGGGGACTTTCAAGATGGCTTTGCTAATAAGGGGCTGGTTTCAAATCTATAACAATTCTATAAATAAAGGGGTGAGACAGATCATGAATACATCTTCAATATGAGGATGGCATGTACATGTATATCAGGCAGAAATACTAAATAAAAAAGCCTTAAAATAAGATTAAAAATGAGTAAAAGCTAGTAACACAGAGAGTGATACGAATTAAAAATTTATTTGTAAAAAAACCCCGAACATTTATCGACACTTCTGTGACGTAGGGTGGAAGAAATTGTTACAGTCATGTACATGTATATCGTAACTGAATCTTCTAGTCAAAGAGGAAATTGGATCTTCTTAGGAAATACACATGAGTAATTATGAAGGTAGAGCACGGAAAGATATTGTAGTGGTCAACTTGATAAAAACTGATCAACTTGATGGAAAAAAAAATCGCTTTGGGTATTACATGTACATGTATTACCAATTGTTACCATTTTCATTAATTCAAAGAACATAATTCAGACTGAATAAGAAATTAATGAGATTAATTGTACGCTTGATTTCTAAGATTAATTGTACATTGTAGTCAATGCAATCAATCATTAAAAAAAAATTATACGATGAAGGCTAAGCTTTGCGTCATGGGCCCCAAGTCTTCCATCTTTCACCTGCTGCTATTGCAAGGATTTTTTTTCTTCACGTTTTATGAGGAAAGTAGCCACCAGGTCTTTCACTTCATTCCCGCTGCTAGTGCGAACATAGTTGTTTCATATCAGTACTTTGAAATCAACCATTCAAACCTTCCTTTCTTTTCCAGTGATATTGCAGTGGTTGTTCTTCAATATTCTCTTTGAAATGTGGTCATCAGGTTTTCCAATTTTTGACGTGCTGTAAGCGTAGGGATTATTTTTCAGTTTATGATTAAAAAAGGCCTTTCAGTATTCTATCTTGTACCCACTGATATTACAGAGGTCTTTTCTTCAATTTTCTTAGAAAGGCCGCCACAAGAATTTCTTGCTCTTCTTCTTTTATTTGAAGAAAGTGGCCTTTCAGTATTCCTTCATGTATGCACTGATATTGCAGAGGTTCTTCTTCAATAAAGTGGCCATCAGGTTTTCCTGGGATAGTTTTTCTTCTAAAATGAAGAAAGTGTCCGTTCAGTTTCACATGTCTTACTACATGTAGCTGCTACTGCAGTGATTGTTCTTCAGTATTTTGCAAGAAAACACTATCTTCACACCTTTCCCAATAATATTGCATTGACTAATCTTTCATACATTGCTATAAACTAAAAGCAGCCATGAGGTCTTCCATGGCTCAAAGTCAGCCAATCATCTTTCAATATTATGGGAAGTTGATTCAAACAGTGTGCTGACAACGGCCTTGTGAGAGGCACTAGACATCCCTGTAATATGCCTGCATCTTCAGATGCAGACAATCAATCTCTCTCATTGAATCGAATGATAGATATTCTTTTGCATGATTCAGGCTACATTGGTGCAATGGTAGTGAGATGATTTTTAGCATATGAGGCAATGTGAAGAATATACATACATGTAGGATTACATTGCATCTACTGGCCATTAATTTCAGCTCCACTCTGGGCAACAGACATGTTACTTGGTGAACATCCTTAAGGTGTCAAAATCCCAATGAGAGCTGATGCTGGACCGTCTTTGACCTCCAATATTGCAGGGAAAATTCTTTAAAATAGCATCTACATGTACATGTATTGCTCATGAAATACCATTCTACTCTGGGTGATGGACAGCATCTGTTTCTTGGCAAACATCATACGGGTGTCGAATTCCAGAGACGGCTGGCACTATAGACCATCTTTGATTGCCGATACCATGGGGATTGTTCTTTAATATTTTGTGAGGAAAGCGGCCATCGGGTCCTCCATCCTCTGTCTCTTGAGTCTATATGCTTCCATTTCTTCTTCCGTTGGTTGCCTCACGCTGTCGTACGACTTGAGGCTGTTATACGGTCTCTTCCTCTCGTCCATGGCAAGAAGTCGGTCGACCTCCCTCTCCTGCTCTTCTTGGCGTTTCATGGCCTGATGATAAAGAAAACACAATTGAATGTCATTGGATTTTGATCATGCATGATAGAATCACATAATGACATAGAATTAGAGAGCTCACACACTGTCCAAAAACACTAGTGGTGCTAGCAAAGCAAAAGTTCTGCTATGTATAAACAAGCTACAAATGTAGCTGAAGTCTACGGCCCATATTCTGAAGTCAGGTTTTATATAAACTCTGATTTTTAGTTGTGGTTTAACTATGGAAAGCCAGTTGTTACAAAAATCTATAACAGTAGAGGTTCAATCAGCTCATTTGACTCCCAAAACATTATTAATTGCCGGGAAAGGATAAGTATGACAGTTGTCTTCACCATTAAAGAATTCGTAAAGAGCACAGTAAACATGAGAAGCATTCACTGTAAACAAAATTTTGAAACATTTGGCTTCCCATAATTTTAGCACGGAGTTAAACCATGGTCTAAGTTAAACCGGACTTCAGAATACGGGCCTACATGTACAAGTTTGCACCACCCATCAGCATTCCTAGCTACATCCTGATGGGGTCAGCTCACTTTTTAAAGGAACTCCAGCATGTGTTCACCAATTCCCAAGGGGAAGACAATTACACCAATCGATATCAATAGGTAGATAGAGCTACAGTGCATTCTTTTGAGGCAAAAAAAAAAGCACTCCATAAGGTCAATAGGTCAAGGGTGCACAAAGTTCCAAACTTTTTTCTATTGCATGTACAAATGTGGAGCATTTTACTTGTTGGTATGGCCCCATATACTGTTAATTGTGTACTTGGAGTACTTTTCCTTTGCCGCAGCAGTGCACAAAGAGCTCCATCCAGCTCATTGATATCGATGAATTACACCAATGAATAAGGGGTAGTAATACATCTTCATCTTCAATGACTTTTATACATGAGAGAGTTCATGGTTCATCATGTGGTTGGCCCTAAAAATGACTTTTGAGTTTGATAGAATGAACTGAAAAAAAAAGAAAGATGTGGGGTGGATATTGAAAGGTCACAAAGTGAAGAATAGTTTTAAAATCTGCATCGTGAAAAAGCCTGTTTAAAAGAGGAGAGTTTTCATTGTTTTAGCACATTAAACAGTCCTTTCCTGGTGTAAAGATCCAATGAATAACCTACTACTAGTAGATGTAAATTCTCTCACGCACATTTAAAGGGGAAGTTCAACCCGACGTAAATTTTGACTAGACTTTAAAAACAAAAGTAAAAAAAAAAAAAAAACATGATGACCATCCCTTTTCAAATACAGAGCTGTTACACTAATGCTCCCCAAATTTTAACTACAGATATGACAAAACTAGGGCCTAACTGAAAACATCTCAGTGAATCCAATCAAGAAAATTTCATAGTATATTTGCGTCATCCTCACCTCCATAATTTTCTTTTTCCGTATGGCTTCCTCATCCTCTTCCTTCTCTTCACTGCTATCTTCACTACTACTGGAATCTGAAGAGTCTGACTCGTCGGAGCTATGTCGCCTCTTCTTTTTCTTCTTCCCTCTCTTTTCTTTTTCTTTCTGTTTTCTCAGCTCCTTCTGTTTCCTTTTCTTCTTTCTCCTCTTTTCCTTCTTCCTCTCCTTCTCTAAGTCTAGCTTTTCCTTATGTTGCTGAAAATGTGAACCAATAATGAATTTCAATAAAAAAATTCCAATAATAATGATAATAATAACAATATATGTGACTTATTAAGCGCCAAATCCACTCTGTAAAGTGCTCAAAGCGCATAAAGTAATTCATATATGTAAATTAAAATGGAGATTCTATTTTTTTCTTATTCTTGATGACTAAATATTGTTTGTAGCCTGCAAGATAATGCATTCATAACAATTATATTTAGGAAAAATGATATGGGATTTTTTTTTTCATTTCATAGGAAAATTATGTATAGAAAAGCTAACTTACTTGTATTACATTGTATAGCATATCTATATGTTGCATCAATTTAATCTAATATCACAATAGTGGTTTCATTGTTACAAACAGTTACTGTACATGATGTATGGCACTAAACTGTAAAGAGCCTGGTTCAGAATATGAAAAGGGCTTTTAACATTTTGGCTATGGACATAGGATGGTCTATTTATAATGCGGAAGTCCTCAAAATGAGAGAAAGTTAGATTATTTCCATCAATTCCAGTGCCAATACAAGCACGCACATGACATCACCATGACATCACACCAAATAGTACATCATAACAATTCGGCCAAAATCAACTCCACCACACCACTCACATACTTCTGCCTTCCTCCCATGCCACATACACAATGCAATGCGACAGAAACCATGCAAAAAAACTTGGCACCCAAAATCGCTCACTTAAGAGTCTTCAAACCACATGATCAATCTTCCGAAAACTTCACATTGACTAAAAATAATTCAGCCACAACAAATCTTTTTTTTCAACATAACTTTATTCATAATCATGGAAAATCAAGATCATTATCAGGAGAAAAAATGGAAATCCAATTAAAATCAAGGAATGTCATTGATGCCTGAGAAACATGGTGGTAGGATATTGTGTTTCAAGTTACAAATTCAATGCAGAAGGAGGGGAGATCATTAAACCATTTGACAAAAGGATATGATAGGCATTAGATATTCAAGGAAGTAATTAGGTTAATAAAACAGAGAAAATAGGGGAATTTTGAAATAATTCTCACCTCCACAAGTGATTTTTGAGGCTCATCATCCTCCTCTTCATCATTTCTGGGGATGGCGTCAGAAGGTTCAGAAGGCAGGATGACGGAGTCTTCTGTGGCAGCCATCCTACCCGCTGCCCCAGTGCAGTACGAGCCTCGAACGAACGAATGGCAGCAGCGGTAGCCCCACTGGCCATCTCTCCAGTACGACCCCCAAACACTCTGAAAGACAAGATTTAATAGAGATTGCAATGGCAAAATATGACTTTAGAAAGTGTCACATCCAATTTAATTGAAAGCTGGAACCATATTTTATTTGAAAAACTAAAAAAACAAGGAAAAAAGTGCTTATAAAAACATTATCAAATTACTACTACTACTACTACTACTACTATTCCTTCTACTGTTTCTCCTATTGAATATGCTATCAATAATATTTAAAACAAAACAAAAAAATATATATTTACATACATGTAATAAAGTACACACACAAAAATAGGATGGTAAATATAATAGGTAAATGAAAGTATATAATGAAGACATCAAAGTGAATTATCAATTTTGAATTATCAATTTTGATAAAAAATTAAGGAATGCAATTTGATTTAAAAAAATCCTCTCATCAAAACACTTGTCAATGTAAAAGTTTCTACTCTTATGATGGAACCACTTAAGAATTGCGAGGGCGTTGATTACACCTAGAGCGTTGTCATACTTACCAAGTGATTGGCCAGGAAGACGTCTTCTTCATACTTGGATTTGACTGGAGCCTTCTCTTGTCCTTTAATAACAGTACCATGTCTTGAATACTCAACATATTCCTCCTACACAAGAATGATATAACAAAACCCAATATATCATTCATGCAAATTATATAGGTCAAATTAAATTACATATTTGTTTCATGTGGTAATCAGGTCAGTAAAATAAGAGGATTTCTAAATGTAGGCCGAGTAAGAGAAGTTCATTAGTGAAAGTTGGAAGGATATCTGCTATCACTTCAAAAATTATAGCTTAATGTCTCAAGCAGACTTAATTCGATCATAGCAATATGATGCACCAACTTCATCATAATGACAAATGTTAATCCTACATGTATTAATGAATATTTATGTGAAGCCTTCCAACTACATAACATATTCGTACTATTTTGATAATGTCAACTTAAGATAGAAATTAAAAATAAGCAGAGTTTGTGAAATTTTATTTAACTGTCTATAAAAAATTTGTTTCTCATGTCAACAAGAAAACCATGGCCTGTATTCTGAGTCAGGTTAAAAAATAAGGCCCGTTGCGATCCAAATTTCAAAGAAATTGCAATAACACTTGATATGAACATTCCAACCGATAAAATCTTAGCAATCAGAATTCAGATTTGTGATAGGACTACTGAAATTGGAATTGAGTCAAGTTCGAGCCTCCCTGTAGGTATAAAAGCAAAATCAATTCCAAATCGCAATGACGTCATTATCGCCTGCGACTTGAAGCTGATTTGGACTTTACTCCACACACAGAGCTTGCCGCAAAGCAAAATTTTGATTTTATTATTCCTAATATTATGCCGAAATTCAAATAAAATAATTTTGCTTCTTTGAAATGTCACATTTAATGCAAAATGCGACTTACTAGGAAATTTTGTCGCATCGGATCGCATAGTGTGCGCTCGGCTTAAGACTACGGTCTAACTCTGTGCTAAAATAATGAGGAGTTAAAATTCAAAAATTCTGTTTACATGTATATTGTACATTTCCTATGTTTACTTTTTTGTTTCCTTTTGGTTTCATAATGAAGAAAAATACTTAACGGGGAATGAAACCCTTGGAACAAGTGGGCTTGAGTGGAAAGAGTAAAATAAAAGAATAAGATCAAAGAAAGTTTAAGAAAAATCTGATAAATAATGAGAAAGTTATGAGCATTTGAATATTGTGATCACAAATGCTCGGGAGATCCTCCCATTGGCAATGCAACAAATATGTGTCATGTCACATGTGAACAACTTTCCCTTTGATGGACTATAAAATACTCCCAAAATTGCTTCATTTTGCTCTTTCTTATGGTGATACAATCTCTTTATCCATAATATATTCTTTGAAAATCTGTATTACAAGCCCTCCTTTTAGACTATATAGTAGAATTCATGATCTACTGATAGATGTGATAAAAGAGGCATTTTAAGTGAAATATACACAAAAGCAATGGGAAAGTTGTTCACATGTGACATCACAAATCTTTGTCGCATTGCCAAAAGGAGGATCTACATTGCAATAATGATCTAAATTAAAATGCTCATAAGTTTCATATTATTTTTCTTGAACTTTCATTGCTCTGTTTCTTTGATTTTCTTTTTTTCACACAAACGATTTTGTTCCAAAGGTTTCATTTTACTTCAAGTTATCATTCCCAGACAATTACGAAAAATTTGGGTGACAAATGACTTAATAAATTGAATGTGTACTGTTAGGGATTTGTGCCCAAATTGGCTATCCATAGCTTAACCACAACTTTAAACCATGGTTTAATTCACCCGAGTTCAGAATACGGGCCTTTATCTAATTTCATCACGGGTACATGTACATGCAGTAGTACAATCAGGGTACTGGTATACTAAACTGTCTCATTCGACTAAAAAAGTTGTGTTTTTCCTCAATGTGCGCTGTGTGTTGTAACAAGTGAATTGATATCTCTCTTATAAGATTGTGAGGCATTAGGTCATCCACTTTCATATTGTTTTGTATGGGTATGTACTTGTTTAATAACATTTTCTATCAATTGCTTCCATCATTTTTTCTGGAGAAGACACTGCTGGACAGAAATGGATTTGACAACATTGGAACAAGTAATATCTGGAAAATATGTAGATGTGGGCGAAGTGAACATTATAACATTGTAGCATATACATGTACATGTACCAGTGTTCTGTTTCTACATGTAGGTACATTATTTATCAAGTAATGTTTGACTACTGTATGCATAAAAAGAAAAACAGTGAATTTGGAAAATCAAATTATATGTAGCTTTGGGGGTTTTCAGTTTTTAAACAATCCATTTCAATAATAGATTTTAATTGGTAAAACAAATGAAAAAAAAAATGAAATTTTTTCTTTCTTTCAAATCTCACACGTGTTTTTTAATCCTCTCTTGGTCACAGCCTCAGGTTGAAAAAAAGAGGCCAGTATGGACAGATTTCACCATCTTCCTTGCAAGCAAACATTATTTGCATACCAGGCAAAACATTAATTTTATATTTTCGGGGATACTTTTCACAACTTACAGCCTAAATTTGTAACATGGGACAAACTTAAACACTGCAACAAATGGGTATTTTACAGGGTTCCTTTTTTAGTTTCCACGGCTCTTTTGGGTATTTGGGGGTGAAATTGCTGCCCCAAGCCCCCGTGTAATTTTAACACTGTTGTGTACTTCAAGATTCAAATTCATGACAATTTAATACATGTACAGTGCGTATTGAAATACGTAAACTATCAGCCTCCCATGGGAAATAAAGGCTGTATAAGTCTTTAAAGACATTGGCTAACATTGATTTGACTTTTTTAAAATTTGAGCTTCAAGGTCCCACTTGTCACCTGTGTCTGTGATATGTTTAAAAAAAATGAAGCACAGAAAAAAAAAATCGCATCCAAAATCATTATTTGGTGCTTCAAAAAAGTGAAATATAAAGTGACCGGAAACACCTTTTTAATTTCATCACGTACACTTATGTATTTCATTATTATCGGCAAGATAGAAATTACACAAAATCCTTGATTATAATGTTTCAAAGCATTTCTCTTTTTGGGGGGTTGGTTTCAAAGGTTTTAGGTTGATAGAAGTGCATCCATGTACATGTTTCATATCTCCTTTAGTTTTTTTTAATACATGTCTTTAACATTAACTTATGCCTTTAATCATGGATGAACACAAAACTGCTCATACGTCAGTACAATGTATTTTCTCGATTATACCAATGACAAAAGAAACACATTTCCGAGGTCTTGGTGTGTACTTTTAATGAACTGCACTGTATCATTATTCACATGTATTTCTAAAGTTGCAGAGCATCATATCGTAAAGTGTGGGGGAGGTTTTATTTTCAAATCTGACTTACCGTTTGAGCCAGCAGCAACTGCTTAGGGGGCGCCTCCAAGTGCTCTTCACCACCATACTGTTATGAGAAAAAAGCAAAAAAAAACATTAAGGAATAGATTAAACCTAAGAACAAGTCATTGAAGCAAACAATGATTTCATGTGAAAGTTTTTGGAATCAAGGTTAATTCTAACAATATCATCACAGAGGCAATTAATGCACAAGTCAGAATTCAGAATTCCAACATGTCAGAAACTGACAGATATCGCTTCTTTATTTATTTATTTCAAATATTTTAAAGAAGGGTAGCCCAATCAGCAACAAGCTGGTTTCCGTTGGGGCCCTTCGTAAACAAACACAAATATAAAACATGGTGACACATTCAAATATAAACAAAGAATAGAGCATATTAAATACTAATATTGAAAAATTAAATAATAAAATAATCATAATTAACTATGGAAAATAACACCTTTCAGGTAGAATCTATTAACATAAAATTGTGCTCCTGTCACTTCTTTCATCAGAACACCTGAACCTACTCTTATCAGATTATGGCAAGCTGCACGACCAATTATGGCAAGCCGCACGACTGACTCTGGCCTACCCTGGAGTCTGAATTGTGTTTCAACTTACAAAACATTATAAAATGCCGAACTACCCCTTGCCTTTCTCATAAAACTTGTTATAATAGCAAATTTGCAAAACACTGGAATTGATTGGATTGGCTGATAGTTAAACTGTTATAGAAAATTATGCGTTTGTTATCATAACAAGTCCTCATGAAATGGGATGGTATTCTGGTGGGGAAAAACAGAGAAAAGGGGGAATATTGAGTATGTAGGGCCTAACTACTTGAAGCATGACAAAAATATTTTTGAAAATAGTTATGGCTGATGAGCAAAACTTACTGTGTGCTTGACATACAGTCTCATGTTATCAGGATATTATGGTACTGAAAGAAATGACAAAATTTACAACTGCTAGACCCTGTCATGAATTTTATCCGATCTTTTGCTTGTTTGTAATGGAATGATGCGCGTCAAAGACACCGTTCTCTAAAACTAGTTTACTGGAAACCGGGTCAGGAAACCAGTTTGGAAGATCACTTTGCTAGCGTTCCCATTTGATCACACTAAAGTGGTTTTCAAAATCACTTCCCGCAAAGCGATCTTGTTGCTATGGAAACGCTCTCAGTGGGGTGACACGTTTTGCGCGAAATTCGAAACCGCAGTGTAGGCATTTTACACCTGCCGTGTGGAGTAGCGCGCTCAATATGTGCGAAGATGGCTTCTCGAAGAACGGATGTGTCCTTACATGTACTTACGCTAAAACCAGTTTAACGAGGCAAAGCGATGTTGAAAACTACAACGAGAGGTGGTTTTCTGAACCGGTTAGGAAATCGCTTCGACCGTTCTCATTACACGTTAAACTAGTTTTAGGAAGGTACATGTAGTGAGAACGGCGTCTAAGTCATCTAAATGACATCCACCAGCATACCGATTCTGTCATATCTCTTAGAAAAAAAAATATCAAGAAAAGATAATGTCTAGAATACTGCCCCTGCTTTCTAAGGCTCTGAGGAAGCTTACCTTTTCGAGTATGGTCTCTTTCTGACTTTTCTTGAAGTTTTCCTTCTTGCTGCCAAATTCTTTATGAAGGAGGTCTAGCTTGGTTGGCTCTGCCTGGAGATGGACATCGGTACCGCGGTTGGATGCGTCCCATGCAAACACTGTCAACAACAAGTAGATCAGGGACAACCGATTGGTAAAAATATTACTTTTCAAATTTTTAACAGATGCCAAAAAGAATGCCAAAACATAATTAATTTTTGATGTATTTTATTGTTTTAATATCAAGAGGGTCCGTGAATCCAGACTACTGCCTCCTGCTAAAATAATGCAAAGCCAGGACCCTGTTGCATAAAAGTTACCATTATGGTAACTTTGCCATCTAATGGTAACTACAATGGTAACGCTGATCAACAGCCAATCAAATCAAGGATCCCATACAAGTTACCATTGGATGTCAAAGTTACCATAATGTTAACTTGTATGCAACGGGCCCAGGGGTTTACAGATCAGTACACAAATAAACGAAGGAACAAATCACTGTACATTAAAAAAACTTTTTTTTTCTTCCTACAATGCAAATTATTTGTTTCTTGGTGTTCCAAACATTGCATTTTGAACTTAAGCAGATGAATGATACTGATGGAGAAGCTGTGCCAACACCCCAAAAGAACAGTCCACCAATTGCAAAGTAATTTATAACCTACAATAAAAACAGCTATATCAAACACCATGCAGGCCTAGATACAGTGGGCGATTTCAAGTTCAGTGTTGACCTTTTGGTATTGGTGTTAGGTCAATTTTTACACGATTATAACGCCAAACATAAAATGAAGATGGTCCAGAAGTCACTCACTAGTCGACTTGAAATCACCCAGTGTAATCATTAATATCAACTTACTCTGTGCTTTTGCCATAGAGACTGTGTCACCTCCTTCTCTTATGAAATTATCTCCAGCAAACTTTAGACTGTAAAAAAGAAAGAGATTAAAATTTGATGTGTACATGTATTTGCAAATGCATATCATAATTAGCAAGTTAAGAACAAGAGAATGCTCTAGATACCTTGAGTTTAAGTCAGTCTTTAATTTGCTCATATATTTTTATATTTTCTTTATCACATCATATTGTTTTTGATGTTGCATGTTACACCCCTTTTACATTACTAGTACTTTATAAAAGTTTATTTATTTCTATATATTGTAAATCAACCATTGGCATTGGGACAGGAGGCTTTATGCCACAGTAATTTAGTTAACTTTTTCTGTCCCTGGCATTCCAATAGTTGATATTCCTTATCATGTATTGTCTATACTGAAGTGTATTCTTACTTGTATTTTCTTTGCAGAATGAATAATAACAATAATTAATATGAAGTTCAAACAATCTTTAAAAATCAAATGACTACAGGGTCAGATTGTCAAACTAAAGATGATGCATGCACACTCATATTTTTCTCATATAACTTGTAATACTTATTTTGGTAAATGCAGTGATAAGGTACTACACCACAAAGAGCTTCGAATTTATATACTGGCAATTTATGAAATCCAAATACGTCTACTCCCATGTTGGGGGTTTAAGATATTATCAGACTCATAGATGGATGCATCTCTATAAAAATCAGAATTTTTTGGTGTGTCATATCAAGTCTTGCTATTGACAATAACCAAAACTCCTGGATGTCTTTTACTTTTAGGACCCAGTAAGCTCCGGTAGCATGAAGGTATGAATAGTATACAGTAGGCCTAGTATACAGCAAAAGGGATGACACGAGTAGGATGATTTACGATTCCTCCTCAAAACGTATAAAGAGATCAAGAACACACTACGAAATCAGATGCAACTAGGCTAGCACTAGCTATGAGTGTGAGGTATGAGTAGACCGGAAGTTGTTGGGTCACACATCGATGAACAAGAAATAGAATTTCTAGTTCAGTGCACAAGGTGAATGGCAAATTCATGCCTTGTGCTTCATCCTTCGACTTTTAGTTATTGTCAATTGCAAGAACTGGTAGTTTTGCTACAGCCTTGGTAGAGGATCATTACTGTGAATGATATTGAAGTATTGCGATAAAATGCTGATCTTAGATAAGTTTTGTGGCTGTTATACCATATTTCATCAAATGATTCTTCATGAAATGTTTTCACTGATCAGAATGAGCACCCTCTATATGAAAGTAATGTTTCCTTACAAATATGAATACTTATCTTGCAAAGCTATCATAAAGGTTTGTGCACAAAATAGTTACCTGAAACCTTTTTTACCCAAACCCATGATCAATAAGTGGCTTTCCACCAAAGGAAAAATAAATGTGCCCTTTAAGAATTTGTAGTCAGCATCTTGCTTTTTTCATTCAGAGATTTTATTTGTAAAATTTTTCTCCTCAAATATCGGGTTTTGCAACTACAGAATAAGCTATGACATCTATGACCTTTTGCCTAGTGATTAAGAAATTAGATAAGAGGAGCATTTCATTAACATTTTCTCCAATAAGTTGTTGGATCTGACAACTTTCCTTGAATTTGATTGGCTGAGAAGCACTGTTACTATGGCAACTGCTGGAAGACACAGACTTTGTTGGATAAAACGTCAAACAAGTCCTTTCATGCAATGCTCCCCAGGTCATTCCAGATGAGCCAAATTGGAAGTTGATCAATTCCTTATTTACCATGATTAGATATTTCAATCGAATGACATATATGACCTTTGACCTCAAATATCTCACAAAGTTCCCATTCAGTTCACTGTCCTCCATGTATGGATGCATCAAACAAGTTTGCATCTGGTGGGTGTTTCATAAAGCTGTTCGTAAGTCAAGACCGAGTTTAAGAACGACTGGTGAACCTTTCTTATGCGCTAAACCATTGTCAATGAACAGTTAATGGTGAATATAATTTACCATAAGGATCACCAGTCATTCTTAAAGTCACTCTTAACTTACGAACAGCTTTATGAAATGGTCCCCTGATCCACTGTAGCATTTTGAATTGAATGAGAAGAAAATGCCTGATGACATAACGCCTGCAGCACCCCCTCCAGGGGGGGGGGTGGGCAGTTAATAAATGTTCAATAATATACTCACTCATCGGGATTTGCTCCTACATCTTTATAAGGATTATCCCTCATCGATCTTGTTTTGGGGTCGTAGTAGGCCGAGTTGGGGTTCAGGTTGTACAAGTACTGTGTTCAAAGGATTGGAGAGAAAAAAGTGAAAAACATTTTAGTTTGAAAATACAAATTAAAAAAAAAAAAAAAAAGCACATAACAGGAAGCTTTGCAAATGTTTGACTCTTAAAATCAAATGATTCATATTTCTCCATCAAAACAAATGAGAAGAATCATACAAATGTGTCCTGCTCCATAATGAATATTCAAACAAGGTAGGAACATTATCTTGCATTTTCATAATCATTTCACTTGAATAAATTACAAGCTGCTGAAAATTTTTACGTTCTGAATTTTTGAAGATATCATTTGAGAAGATATTTTTTGTGACTACAAGCATCCATCAAGGTTGCTCAAAAAGCTGTAGAAAATATAAACTTTACAAGGATTCTATCAAAACAATCCAGCACAACTTCCATCAATATCAATAGGTGGATAGAGCTAAAACACACTCTTTTGAGGCCAAATAAAGTACTCCTAAGGGTCAAAAGGTCATGCCTGCACAGAGTTCCATACTTTCTTTCTATTGCCTAAGCACGTGCATGTGCATAAGTGGAGTACTTTGATTATTGGTATGGTCCCACATACAGTTAATTGTGTACTTGGAGTGCTTTTCTTTCGCCCCCACAGTCATGCGTGCGGCAGCGCACAATGAGCTCCATCCAGCTTATTGATTTCGATGACATTTACTGAGAAAAATAAAAAATAAAAGTAAAATAAAAAACCAAACCCCAACAACAAAAAACACCTGCAGGTATCACATACCTTAGCTGTGTCCTCACGAATGCGGAGGTTTCTCACTGTAATTCGCCTAAGGAGAGAAAACAGAGACAGAAAACTGCCAAGCTAATCTGATTTTTCTTCATACATGTAAAATATGTTAGCAATATTCCGAATAGGGAATCCATGTTTTCTAACACCAACTTTAAATTTGTCATAACACATGCCATGTGAGATCTGATGCATTGCAATTGAAAACATGATAGTGTAAGGTAGCAACCAAAGAGAAATAAAAAATAAAATCACATAATTTTTGTTTTCAAATATTTCTGTATCTTTTTCGGTTTGCATTTCAGAACGAAAAAGGTGTACATGATGCAGTACAAATTGATACTGTAACGTATTGAAGAAGACAATCAAAATTTGATTGTTTTTTTTTCATCAACATTTCAAAAGCATGTTTTGCCTTTCTTAACAATAAGATGTATTATATTTCTTGTGTTGGTAGAAAAAATAGTTATGCTTATAGTCTGAACTCCCATACAAGCAAAACAAAAATTTCAATAACCCTCAAAATTATAACACTGAAACATCATCCTACAAAATGCCAAGACAGGACGGATGAAAATAAATTTGAATATAATGAAGATCTTTCCTTTCCGACTAATGCGCATTTCTTACGAATTTCCAGGTTAATCCTATAATTATAGGAGTGGTTTACGTGTATGCACTGCCAGATAACTTCCTAAACTGATACCGTTCTAAATTGAATGCATTCAAATTAATTACACTGCATTCCATTAGCTTTCCGACTCTCCTCCAAAATATTATTCTACATGTACATGTAGGTCACATATCACAGGAGGAAATCCCAAAGGTTGAAGGATTTCTACTATGAAATTAGTTTACATGTTTTAATGAAAAATACATGCTTTAATATTCTCCTCCATTGCTGGATTTATTTCTCATGAATATATTTCTCTGGATTTATTTCTCATGAACATATTGGCTTAAATTATATCAGACAAATATAATTGAAAAACATTAATTTATTTCATTAAAACAAGGTTTCTTTTTATAATCATATAAATCATGCAACATATGAAACATAGCTTGTTGCATAAGAATTTTTTTTTTAGCATTGCTATTACTACTGCTTGTGTCATCAGTACAGGTATCGTCATTGTCAGATATTCTACATGAGAGCAAATTGCAATCAAATTTTATATCTATAATTAACACGATGAAACATCTTAACTAGTGCTGGGCGATCTTTTGATATTTTCAATATTATGCCATATTGAAAAAAGAAATAGAACGTTCAATAATGGTTTTATGATTATGTTGATACATCACAGTAATACGATATGAGCAAATTATTGCTGATTATGAAAAGTTAATCACTATTATATTGACCATCTATTAAATGCTGCTTTGTATTGCTTTAAACCAACTCAGAACTTTGTAAGTTGGTACACAAATGTATGTTTTTAATGGACAAGCACAGATGAAAGCTATGCTTTCATTTCCTTCTTACAGGCCTGCTCTCATGGGAATGAATGTTATAGCACATTATGCTGAAGAAGCCCACTCCTAGTTGGCAACTAGTAGTAATCATTATTTTAATGGTTTCCTACGAAACAAGTTTTTCTTTTATATTAAAAGTAAAACCTACATGTACTCCCATAGATGGAGGGTGCATTATGCCCCCCTGACACTTATGTTCTTGTGATAAATTCACTGCACGGAATCTTTTTACTATGCTGCTCGCTAATTACTTGCACAAGTAACTTTTGAGACCAAATATTGGATGTCCAGTTACATGTTGTTATGAAATTATGCAACATTACAATGTACATGTATGTACAATAAGTGCATAACCGACCCAACATTGCTCCAATAGTTAATTTCATGTACATTATACAAAGTCAAGATAAAATGTGTTTTTCAGCTAATTTTCATAAATGAGTGACAATTATAGTAGCTTTTATTGATAACAGTCCTTGAACATGAGCAAAATAATATCGCCAAAATATATTTGTTGAAAAATAAAAATAAGGAAAAAACTAAGAAATACATAATTAAACAAAACAATCAAATACAAAGAGATCGATTTTTGGTACCAAAATTTGTTCAAGTACAATTTTT
The DNA here is from genome assembly GCF_037042905.1 of Lytechinus pictus. NCBI lineage: Eukaryota > Metazoa > Echinodermata > Echinoidea > Temnopleuroida > Toxopneustidae > Lytechinus > Lytechinus pictus. The sequence goes on from NC_087256.1 coordinate 22,738,204, forward strand.
AAGAGCTTTATTTAGTGAGTAAGAGTAAGGACTATGATATCAAGAATATATTAGCAAATATTAATTCCCATCATATATAAAAAGTTACAGGACTTTAGTGAAATCTACCTACGCAACTGCAATAGGAGATTACATCATTCTCTACCACCATGCAAATGTTTGTCGCGATCCAACGATCCATGGTCTAGATTTGAAGGTTGGCCAAACCCCCTACCCCCCATCTCCCCTCCTTCTGGGAGTGAAAATAATCAAAGTACTCCAGGGCCCCGTCTGACAAAGGGTTGCGATTGATCCGATCGATCGCAACTATGGACGGCCAGCAATGTCAACATCTATTATGCAATGTTTGTTCAAAATATTTTCTAGCTATGATGTATATTCATGAATTCATCGTTGTCTTGAAAATTCACTCTGCTTCTCTTTGTTTACAAATGACATTGTGCACATTTCCTGTAGAAAAAAATTATGACACTAATGGCTTTCCATAGAGTTACGATTGATTGGATCAATCGTAACTCTTTGTAAGACGGGGCCCAGAACTATTATTAAAAGATTGAAGTGGCTATCATACCTTTTACTGTCAAAATTCGTTCCAGGCATGTCAAAGGAATCAGCATATTTATCCTCATCTGCATCACTTTCGTCGCTATCCTGTAAATTTACAAAGAATAACAATTTAAGACGCAAATACTACATTGTATTTATCAAACCCGAAATCTTAAGTTTACACATATTATTGTTTCCATGAAATAAGAGCAAGGATCAGTTCATCCACCCTGAAACCAACAATAAGTCACCAGAAATGCATTTTGAGATTGTCTTTTAGCTGGAAAAGGCATGCCCTATAAAGCATACCCCATACCCTAAAATGGTACATAACTTTCAAATTAATCAACAATAACCCTCACAAACACTTGATTGAATGTAGAAGTTATTTATCAAGAGCTTTAAAAAATACTAAGAAGAAACAAGGTTGAAAGTTTAGCGTTCATTCAAGCATGAGATGTACACACTATGCAATCTCAAACTTCCAAACACTCCTTTAAAAAAAAGTTTCAAAGGAGCCCTTGTATCTTTCTTTTGAACTTTACAACTTAAAATTTTGACAGTATTAAACAGAAGAATTACTCTTTCAAATAGGCTAATTTTCAATTTTTTGCATTTTGAAGACCAAATTACCATAATGGCTATTTGCAGAAAAACTTCCCCAGCAACTTGTTGTTGGTTTGGGGGTGGCCGGTCTCATATTGTATTGAAATAAAAATGAGATGAAAGGGATAATGCAAAGAGATAGCAAGTTTGGCCATATACATGTACATGTATTTATCTCTGTGAGTTGACCTGTATACTCATATGCGTTGAATTGCAATATTAAGAGGGCTTTACACGTTTAGATGAAAAATCAAATAATAATAACCTAATGGCAAACATTAGAAGGCAGTAAACAACATGAAGAAACTATGGCAAGGAGAGGACAAGCAGATGAAACTTAGAGTTCTCAGAGCCTGCATCTTCCCCATTGCAACCTACGCCTGCGAAGCTTGGGTGCTACTAACGGAAGGCAGAGCTAAGAATCACTGCTTTTGAAAGCAAGTGTTATCGCAGGATTTTGAGAGTCCCCTGGGTGCAACAACGGACAAATGAAGACATCAGGAATGAGCTCAATGTGCCTAGTGACTGGCTACTGCAATATGTGAGGAGACAGAAGCTGGGATATTTTGGTCATATCATGAGACACAATGGTCTGGAGAAGAGGGTCCTTGGGGCACACATTCCTGGTAAACGTAGTAGAGGAAGACCAAGATGTAAATGGGACAAAACAGTGAGGGAGGCATTTGGTACCATGGAGAAAGCAACTAGAATGGCTCAAAACAGACGGTTGTACCATGCTGCAATAAGGGAAGCTACGCTCTGATGAGAGCATGCTGTGACGACGACGACGAATGGCAAACATGGGCGATATTTCTATCTGAAATAACAAAAAAACAATTGGTGCACACACAAAAATAATAATTAAAATGTCCATACCCTTTCTTTCTCCAGATCCCCTGATATCATTTCATTTTGGAGTTTCTTTGCTTTCAGCTGTTTCTTGGCCTAGGGTGAGAAAAGAGAAAGAAAATAATTATGATACCATTCCATCTTAACATACTCCTCAATAATGACGGAAATAAAATAATTACGATACCATTCCATCTTAACATACTACTCAATAATGACGGAAATAAAATAATTATGATACCATTCCATCTTAACATACTACTCAATAATGACGGAAATAAAATAATTATGATACCATTCCATCTTAACATACTACTCAATAATGACGGAAATAAAATAATTATGATACCATTCCATCTTAACATACTCCTCAATAATGACGGCTTCATGTTCCTCTTGATTACATCCATTCCACCGATCCCTCTTACACGTATAATCAAAATGAAAATGGAGTTTGGGCTCTGATACCCGTGAGGACAAACCCGCTATCAAATTTATAAAAATCAAAACATTTTTCTAACAATTTCCTTATATCACGCAGCACTCCATAATCACACCTACCTCTTCCATCTTTGCGTACTCTTCAATGACGGCTTCATGTTCCTCTGGGTTATATCCGTTCCACCGATCCCTCTTACCATCGTAGTCAAAGTGGAGGTTGGGCTGCAAGTGTTCATCCGGGGCAAGGTCCTCCCCGGAAAATTTAGCGCCGACTTTACGCGGTCTCTGTATTAGGAAAAAACAAACCAACATCAACGTCTCTTTGAACTTGTTAGAGACTGAGTCTGAGGCGGGTTGGTAGTCTATGAATAATATTGTGTTATAGCTATTAAATTCACTAGTCTACAAAAGATTAAAGGCAATTCTTTGCCCATGATATACATATTTTTTAAATGAAACCTCTATTACATGTCCCTGGTAATTAAGATATAAAAAAAAATCCTGATCTACATGTATAGAGTATAGATAGACTTGATAAAAGTGAGAATTTAAGTAAAATATGTAATCTAATTGGTGGCTCTCAGAAGTTGTATAATTGTCACATCACACATGTTGGTTGCATTGCCAATAGGAGGATGTCAGCATCATTAGTGATCTCAACAATCAAATACTCATAACTATTATTTGTGAAACAAACCCCTGGTCTTCAGAAAAAATCTATGACATATAAACAATTTTTGTGATGTAGTGTTTCTGACTCTCACCTTGTATGTAATCAGAGAGTTGTGCATTTGAATTTCATCGTGGACATGCATCCTTTGGTAATGCATTAATCCACACTTTGCCACTCTTCACCCAGGTATCAAATGGTTACCTGGTAGGATGCAAAAGCCTACATGTACGTAGTATGCCTAGCAATTGAATCTTGGAACTTTTGTTGGAATGCTCCTCAGGGAGTGAAGAAAGAGCATAAATTGTGAGGGCATGTCAGGATCCGATGACTGGAGTATTAATAATTACAATGTAAATCCTTTAATAGAAACATAAAATATTAAGTGCTAGAAAGATGTAACCAATATCATATAACAAGGTCCTTGTACAAGCTCACTTGGAACAACCAATCTTACCTCAACACAGTCCTTTTTCTTATGCGTCATTGAGCCACAGTTCTCGCATGCACCTTTCCTAAACTTTGTAGACATAGACCCCTGTTGCAAAATAAAAACAAAGGAACATAAAATTGATTTACACATGGAAAATCAGGAAAAACACAAATAAAAAGTGTGCACATCATTTCATATGGATTGGTCTCAATGCCTCATTTGCTGGCCTAGGACATCTTTTGGGGCTCTCATTAATTTTTCCCTGTTTTATTTGTACTTATATATAAAATTGCCTCTCTCAAAAGTGGCCTTGACCGCCAATGATATTGAAATTTAAAGGTCAATTCCACCCCAGAAAAATGTTGACTTGAATAAATAGAGAAAAATCAAATTAGCAAAACGCTGAAAATTTCATCAAAATCGGATGTAAAATAAGAAAGTTATGGCATTTAAAAGTTTTGCTTACTTTTCACAAAACAGTGATATGCACAACTCGGATGAGACACTCGATGATGTCCCTCACTCACTATTTATTTTGTGTTTTATTGTTTGAATTATACAATATTTCATTTTTTATAGATTTGACAATATGAATAAGGATCAACTTGACTGAAAAATCATATACATGTAGTAGTAAACAATGCTCATTCCATATATTCAGGGGTAATTAATCGTTGTTTCATTTGCCAATGAGGAGAAAAATAGAATATTCCCTATTTCATACAATAAAATACAAAAGAAATAGTAAGTGGATGACGTCATCAGTCTCCTCATTTGCATACCCACCAGGATGTGCATATAACTGTTTTGTGAAATTAAGGAAAACTTTTAAATGTCATAATTTTCATATTTTATGTCCGATTTTGATGAAATTTTCAGTGTTATGCTTGTTTGATTTTTCTATTTTTATTCAAATCAACTTTTTGTTGGGGTGGACTTGTCCTTTAAGGTCTGTCAGTGATGTGTGATTTAAAGAATGTCCGGTGGCAGTTTTTGCAGCATTGGATATACATGAGGGCAACGGGCGATTTCGCCCTCATGATAGCCCAAATTGCCCCTAAAATCCAGTCAGACCGCAGGTCCCTATGCTAATGAGCAAAAAGGCCAGATTCATCCAAATCATCTCGTGGCTGAATCCTCCTCCTTGCAAAATCTCGTGATTCGTGAGATTTTCTTTCTCTAAGAATTTACCTGTTTTAACCTCAAGTTAAATGAAATATTATTGCACCATCAGATAGAGTTAAAGTTACTCTTTCATATTGGTCATTTATTTTGTATACAATATTTTGTTAAATAAGTAAATTTCTGGCCTGAAATTGTGCCTCAAAACTGAATTTTCTTCCTCTGTTTTCTTTTGCAAATTGTGCAAAACTTTTTATTTTGAGCCTCAATGATATCTATATCACCATAAAGCTGAACTTCTGTACTTTCTCACAATGCCACTTTTGATATGCGGCACCTTTTAATCGGGTCAAGATCACACTTTTCCCACCAAGGTACAAGACGAGATTTCTGAAATTTTGTACTTGCATGAAATCCAGAGTTCTGATTGGCTGGATAAGGTTCACAGAACAACAGGCGCGGGGTATTTGAGGAGATTACCACATGGGAAGTGTGACCTTCCCACGAACCCAAGCACTGGAACCGTTGGAATTTGCCATTGTGTGGTCTTTTTGACCAATCAGAGTGCAGTATACTTGTTTTCAAGCTGCTTTATGTACTTGGCAAATGAAAAGTGTGATCTTGACCCGATTAAACCGATTCTTATTTTGAAACCTATATCATTTCAAAGCATACATATTCAGCTTTATCATGATATAAAAATCATTTGGGCTCAAACAAAAATAAAGTGTGAAAAAAGCAGCTTTTGTCAGGTGAAAATATTTTTTTTGTAGCATATTTTAGATCAAAATTTTAACCTATATTACAAAATCTTTGAATAAATCCAAACACATGACCTGAAAGAATGATTCTTCTTCTTTACAATGGTACCAAATTCATGAAATTCCATGCATAATTAGAGCAGCAATGACCGAATGAAAAGAGGTGTTTTGGTCCGCATCAAGCTCATTAAATATGCAAAACATCTCAAGTCATGAATATCACTTGGATGAAAGAAGCCACTTTCTTGGGACCTGCAGTCTGACTGAAATCCCCCCATGCATGCTTTGGGGTGAATATTCTTTCACCACACGCCAGGTCACGCCAAGATCTGTCACAAACAAGATTCAAGAATTCTCAGAAAATCAATATTCTGATTATGGCAGAATAATGATATTACTTGCTATTACTGCACAATTGCCTGTTACCCCTAAAAAGTAGTACTTAAAATGACGGAAAAAAAATAGCCCCAAAATTCTGTAAATGCCCCCAAAGTGGAAAATAAAGATAGCCCATTAAAATCAAAATTATTTCCTACCCTGTTTTTTGTAACAAACATCCCACACCGAATAGTCCCCCATTATATATAGTAAATTGCCAATTCGTCCACTGCCAACTCGTCCACTCACCACATGGTCTACCTTCATTTAGTCTAATGCCATTCCATCCATCTACATTTCGTCTAACAACTATTTGGTCCAATCATCACATTGTCTAATCACCAGTTCATCCATTACCGTTTCGTCTAATAACCAGTTGGTCTAATACCCATTTAATTTCCTTCATTTTGCACAATTAATACTTTAGTTTAATTAGACCAAATGGTATATGAACTAACTGGCTGTTGGACCAACTGGTTATTAAACGGAATGGCATTAGACTAAATGAAAGTAGACCATACGGTGAGTGGACGAACTGATGGTAGACCAAATGATAGTAGACGAGTTGGCAATTGGACAAATTGGAAATAAACCTTATATACAATACGGTAAATGTACTGCATACAGACTTTCCCTTTTATATAGCTAAGAAGTTTTTGACAGAACTTTACCTCCTCCACACCTTTCTTGTACCAGGAACTAATGGCCGACACATCTTTCTTGAATCTCTGAGGCCGCTGATGCTTGAGGGTAGGTTTGTCAAAGCCAACATACCATGGTACTGTTGCAATGTATTGTGGGATATGTGGATTGATGTCCCTAGAGAACAGGAATAAAAAAATTAATTTTTATCAGAATTATCTCGATCATTTTTACTTCTTGAGAAGCAGATTGATTTAAATATATTTTTAGGCAGAGTGTCAGATTTTAGAGCGATTAACTATTTTTTTTTTCTGCTTCAGTTTTATCTTCTTTCCCTTTTTAGCATAATTTTTATACATGTGTAAATAGTGGTCAACTAATGTGTGCTGAACTTTACTTTCTTTTCAGTGCCTTCCCCCTAATTTGGAAATCCAGTGGTGGTATTCTGAAAATTGAGAGACCGCTATGATTGTCATAACTTTGTATCCTGAAGATTGTCTTCTCTCTATCAAATCTCTCCAAGTTCCTGCCCATCGTTTCACAGACAGCCCATTCGATACTATTGTTAGTTCCCAGTGAAAGCTCTCCTAACCTATAGAAAGGCCCAGGTACACATAGGGTGTATCCTCAATACAGTAGCTGGGTGTTGCAAGACTGCATGTTAATAAAGCTTAATTATAGTTTATACAGACAAATAACTGAGAAGGATTTTTAGAAGAGTGGGAGAAAAAATGGGGAAAAGTGGAAGAAATATGTAGGACATTCCTTCTTGTAACATGAAAATTATATTTTGGGAAAGTCATGAATGATGTGTGAAATGTATACCATAATCTAATCTAAATACATATCAATTTGTGCTTGACATAGTGGGCATGGAAGGAACCAGGATAGCATGGCACTTATTATGACAAAATTTATGAATGGTGGACCCTGTCAAAAATGTTATCATCATGCGCATTTATGAATTCTAAAAAAAAAAATTGTGCTTGCTAAAAATAAGAGGAAAAAATTATAACAAGATTAATGACAAAAGTTATGACATTGACCACCAGACTACTGATTCATTCATATCTCTGAAAAAAGATACAATATTGAGAGAAGACGATGTTCAGAATACCGCCCCTGGATTTGCCCATGCTTTATACATGTATGATATTGATTTTTCAAGGTCGCATAGAGATTTTATGACATACTTTCCAGAGAGCGTAAAGTGGCAGGCAGTTTATGTTCAAAAGCTTACCAAATGAAATGGAGTATTACAGAATACCTGGGTTATGGTAACACAAAGCTCTTGGTTACATTGACAGTTATGTGCAACGATCAAGGATACAAACCAACTATATGATCAATCACCTTTTGTTTAAGGCTACTGTACTTACTTTCCCTCTTCATCAACCAAAGCAGGAGCAGTACCAGCTTTACGAGCCTCTTCTAACTCCTTGGCCTTCCTCCAGTCCTCTCGTTTGCTCCCTTGGCTCGGGGCCTCCGTCTTCTGGGACATGGCCGCCACAGAAGGCAGCGTTGTCCCTTGATAGGACATGACACTGGTCTACTGGTCAGTACTTCCTAAGTGACAAAATGTACAAAAAATAAGGATGTCAGAGAAATTGAGCGAATCATATAAAAATGGATAAAAAAAGAGCTAAAAGTTTGGAACCAGGCCAATAAATTGACTTCAGTGGGACTAATTATGTATTCATGAGGTCATATCTCCGGCCCCCATGGACCGATTCGCACCCAATTTCGGTAGTGGGGGTATTTCATCATGCTCTAGCAAAATATGGTATCAAAAATGCTGAAATGCAAAATTGGAAAATTGATGACATCACACCTTGAGCAGGAAATGTGTGTATTTAAGTTTTGTCAGACATGTATCAATCAGATATGATTATTTACGTCTGGGACCGACCTTTAATGGCACCATCCGATAGACGTGACCAGGGTTCGAACCTCTGCATCAATTTGTAACTTCCTCACGTACGTTGGATTACAGGCGCACGCCACAACGCCCAGTTTTAAGCCGATATTACGACTAGTCTAATCTCCAAGAGTACAGTGGAATTATTTTTCTGACTAAATAAATCGATGCCATTGGGAACTGCACACACCTGAACATTTGACGGAATAAGGCCATATTTTTTCATACATGTATGTACCGGTATTTAACTTTCCTTACTAAATCTCTTATAATATATAATATATATTATAATTATATGCATGTATGACTTGATAAAATCCATATTTTATTTTTCAATTTTACTGGAGTAAAGGGGGACGTACATGTATAGAAGTCTTGCCACGATGGGTGCACGGCCGCACACTGGAGCAGACAAATTTGAAGGGCAGGGCCGGGGCTGTCATCTGTCGAATCGCAAAGCATGGCGCAAAGCAAAACATAGCAATACATTTCAAGATTTTATTAAACTTTGGTCTCTGTATTTGGTGGGTGGAGCCAACGGAGTTATGCGGAACAACCAATTTAACAGAGACCGAAGCTTTTGGTCTATTGAAAAATATTGCAATTGAAAACAGACAAGTATTAGTCAACCATTATTGATGCAAATGTCATTTTGAGTTTGTGAAAAGACATTTCAGAACAAAATATATTGCAGAAATTCCAAGCTGGAAAGAGTTCCTTTTGCAACAGCCACCCAAACATAAAAATCGATCAAATAGGGTCACTAGACTGGCCAAACAAAAGAGGGTGATTTTTTTAAGGGAGTTTGGTAAATGGATTTTTTTTTTTTTTTTGGGGGGGGGGGGGTTATCATAAAAGTTAAAAAAAAATAAATATAAAAATATGATTTTTTTTACAATATCACTTTTGCTTTCTCTTCCTCTCTCTTCCCAGCCCGAAAAGCCAAGGTAAACAAAAATATGTTTCAAACATTTGTCATTCATGTCATTATGACGTTTTATTTAAATTACTTTAGAAGTTTAGTTTAAAACAAAACTTTTAATTATGGAATATGGTCACGTATAACTTAAGAAGGCATAGACCAAAAGCTTCAGTCTCTGTATTTTGGTTGCTCCGCTGAACTACGTTGGCTCACTCACCAATGGGGATGATACTAGTAAAATGTCAGGAATCAGAGTTGTCCTGACCCCAAATGTCAGAAATTCCCAGAAACGACGCCGGTTATTCCCGTCTAAACTAAAGAAGGCAAGACAGGCACTAGACCAAAAGCTTCGGTCTATGTTAATTATGTTGGTTGTTCAGCTGAACTCCGTTGGCTTCACTCACCAAATACAGAGACCGAAGTTCTAGCGCGATCTGTACAGGGGACGAATGGCCATATGTTTATGTGTATTAAGTTCGGATAAAACAGGGCAGTGAAGTTGCGCGACAGCAGAGGTAAGTCACTGTTTTTGTTCCTTTTAACTTGATTTTCCCAGTGTTTTGGCAATTAATGCCAAGAGTAGGGTGTCTGGAGAAAAAAATTATTTATCTTATTTCAAGAAAATATCACATTTTCTTTGTGAATTTGAAGAGAAATGACCTTCAGACTGACAGAAATGTAACATTTTTGAAAAAAATCCAATTATTGGCTGCAAAAAAGAAGAATGAAATTAGGTAAATTTTCAGCATTTCTCTGCCATAGACTGTGTAGTTAAGAAATGAACATACACAAATCCAAATTTTTAGCTTCCGAGAGCTGTTATAAATTTATTATTAATGCCAAAAACTTGTCCATAAAGAGTCCAATAGGATTTTTTATGCTCTATCTGATGGTATGATTTTTATAAAGATTTGGAAACCAGATCACAATGAAAAATTGCGACAAAGTGAAAAAAATTGTGCAAAACAGAAATGTCATTTTCCCATAGAAAACGCATGGAGAAATGGCAATCTCAACACACACAAAAATAAGGGTTTGCAATTTATCTCTAAATCCTTATTTAAAATGATCATATAAACTTGTCCTTACTGTCAAAAGAAGCCCCTGAATTTTCTCTTTCCATACATGCCAAACACAAGTTAATAATCAATTCAGATCACATTTTTCTAGTACTAGTAGCCTGAACTTCCCCGAAAAAATGTGCCATATTTCCCCCTAAATTAGCCTGTTTTATGCTGACACTTTTCAGTGTGGCTTCAGACACCCTACCATTACCAAGAGGGAATATTAATTTGCATTTCAGTCGCGTTAATTTTCATAAGTTTGATTCATTAAAGACAAAAATTGAAGAGCCCCGACGGGGGGATTTTGCATTGTAAGTCCCCTAATGGTGGCTGCACGATAGCGAGCCGTCTGTGTACGAGGAGAAATTAAAAAAATTAAAAAATGTTAAAAAACTCCTCGAAACAGACGGCTGCCAGCTGTCTAGACAGGCACTAGCTCATGAAAACATAAAAAATTTCCATCTTAAATAAGATGGGGGAACTGAACACGTTGGCAGGGCCAAGGGAGATTTTTAAAGGGAAAACAAAAGTATAATAAAAATAAAATTAAAGGAAAGGGGGCAGTTTTTAGTGGACCCACAATTAGACTTAGAGACATCAAATGAAAGTAGTGGGACCAGGCGCAAAATCTAGAAAAAAAAGGAAGGAATAATTTTGGCATAAATCATGAAAATAACGCAAAATTGCGAATACTAAGTTTCCCTGTGGTATATCAACCTAAAAATAGCATGTCGCTTCCGTTAAAAATTAATTTTTAACACTTACTGGCAAATATTGGATCCAAATACGCAATTCGTCGCGGACGCAGACATGACATAAATAGGGAAAGCATCATCATGCATATCGATCATGCATGGAGATCTTCATCTATAATTATGTTCATAGGTTTTGTTTATGTGTTTTAACAAATTCTAAGGGTTTTATACCCCAAAAATATATAATTTTATTTAAAATCTATACTATCTGATGGAATTAAAATTGAAAAAATAGAATATAACTTAAAATATAACAATATATTTCCTACGTCTTTAAAATCGGCTTTCAGCCTTGTAAATTGGCAACAACGTAGTTATATAAACGCTATTTTCCCCTCACTCACCGTGCGAAGCACTGTGGAAAGCCGTGATCGTCTAGAGGTTAGGACATTGCGTTGTGGCCGCAATAACCCAGGTTCGAATCCTGGTCACGGCATTTTTGCTGCAATTTTTGCATTTTGTTTGTTGCTTTCTTCCACTTTAGTGATTTTATCATGGTGATGATGACTGTGATAATAACAATAGTACTGATAATTATGATGAATATAATAATGATAGTGCTGGAACTGAAATAAATTTGACATTGTCATAACAAGCTCCAAAAAATTAAGCAAGGATGATATCTTAATAGATTTAAATACAGTAAGAAGTTTGCTAAATTTTTCCATCTTTTCTTTTCTTTAGCCAGCAAGATTGTTTAAAGTCTGAATGATAATCTGAAAAAAATGAAAAATTGATCAAAGTGTTGCTAAATTGTGTCAAATTCACTAAGCCTCATGCTAATGGCACACATGAGCACCACCCCCTTTTTTTTGGGGGGGGGGAGGGGGCAAACATATATGGAACAATTTTATTTTTCTTATAAAAAAGTTGCAAATGAGTGAAGTGAGCAAGAAAAATGTTTAATTAACCCTCTTGATATCAGAATTTTTTTTTTAAAATACATTTTGGCAATAAAATATCATATTCATACTTTTTTTTACCTTTACTAGTGCGTTCTTTTTCTCATTTGTTTGTGGGTATGCCTTGCAAGCTAACAAGTGAGGAAGAGAGATAGAGAGGGAGAGACTGAAATAAACTCGAACCGAGGGAGAATGAGAGATGGGTATCAATTAACAGTTGGCTCGTCAGTTGGACAGAATAGTGAAAATCTTATATGCATCAGATAGCCAGTACACCCTTTGTATTTTTTTCTGTGTATTTGTTTTTAGTCTAACATCTCAAATTGACAAGACATGGGTTAAACAATGTTAACTTTTGTGTGTGTGTGTGTCAATATGTTTGGCAGAGAATTATTTAACAATAATTTCAAGAAAGCATTAATAATGAGATGGAAGATTTGAATAAAAAGAGACTTGTGCCTATAACAATTTTTCTTCATCATGGAGATTTTGAACTACAAGTAAACTAGAATTTAAGTGTAAGATATTTTACCAGTACGTAGTAGGCCTACGTGAAATATACATGTTCCAACTTTTATCCATATTTTGTACATGGGTGTAGAATCAACGCCAAAAGGTTTATTGAAATTGGGTTCTAATTATTATGGAGAGATTTTGTCCTAGACCTCCTTCATTTTGGTGCGTAAACAACTAATTTGTTGGTTGTCAAGTTTTCTGAACAAAATCGCATTTGGAGCGAGTTTAAAATTTGTGTATTTATAGTAAAAACTGCTATATTTTTCACTGACCTAGAGGTTTTAATATTTCTTTGCCAGCTGTTCAGTTTACTTCTTATCTTTTTTCTCTCTTTCTTTCTTTCTTTCATTGTTCTGTTCATTGTAAGTTTGAAATGACACGATGGCTTTCATGGGTTAGTCTGCAGGGACAGACTCTGATCGAAACTTTGATCTCCACGCAAAGACTGGCTATAGCACATACAAAACTTTAATGCTGTTTCAATCCTGAGCGATCAGGGCTTCCAGTACACAAGGCGTTATAGGCTGCAAATTCAGACCCTTAACTCGAGTGAAGGGTTTGCAAAGCAGACTAGCTCTTGGCTACCATGACTTGGTTTTGAGGGTTTGTGCCTTTACTACAACACTAGCTAGTTGTAATTGAAATGGGGGGGGGGGGGGGGGTGTGTACGCGTGTAATGCTACCATTAAAGGGGGTATACTCCAGGCTGAAGATAATTATGATTTGAACAGATAAAAAAAAAATTGGGCAATCAAAATACTGAAAATTTGATCAAAATCGGACAAAGATAACAAATAAATTATGACATATGAAAGTTTTGCTTTATTCCTGTACAGTTCTAGGCACTTTTTCATGAATATTCAATAAGCAAATTGATGTCATATCCTCATTTTTTTTTTTTATTATGTGAAATGAAGGTTTCTACAATTTTTTCCTCTTAGAAGTAGTGAAATTGGATTGACAACTGGTTTATATTGCATTAGATATTGATTGCTGCAATTTATTTCATTAAGAGAGACATATCATTCAAACATGTATGAAATAATGAAACAATTATGATTCCATAAGAAAACATAACATAGGAAAAAGGAAAGTGGGAATGTGGCATCATCAGCCCACCTAATGAATATTCAAAACGACGTGCACATAACTGTTTTCGCAAAATATTGCTAAACTTTAAAATCCAATAACTTCATTATTTTTTATCAGATTTGAATACTTTCTTCTCTATTTATTTAGTTTTAAATTTTGAATAAAAGGCCCAGAGTACCCCTTTATGGAAGTTCAAGGTAATTTGAGCTTTTAAAATGTACAAGCTCACCTTGCTGCAAGACTGATGTGAAATTTAAATTGGACGTGGATGAACTAGGGGAAAGCCTTAGCTTCATAAGTCACGGGTGGGCAAAACTATTCTGGCTTTAATTTGCCTTCTTTGGTTCTTTTTTTTTTTTATCTCTCTCTTTCTTCCTTATCCCCCTATTCCTCCCTTTCCTATATCACAGCCGGCCCGTGCCCCCCCCCCCCTTTGAGAAGCAAAATTATTTTTTTTAATGTAAACATGCTGTTAAAACGGAAGTGTGCGCCCCTTTTAAAAGTGGAGACCCTTTTTTTTTGCTTATTTTTTTTCGGGGGCGAAATATCCTTAATTTTTAGTTAAAATCCTTTTTTTTTTTTTCGAGGACGAAATATTACTTCTCGGTTAAGAGCCTCTTTTTTTGCCTGTCAAATTTTCCTCGGAAATGTGCCCCCCTTTTGGAAAATCCTGGATCTGCCCCTGCCTGCCTCTCCCTTTCCATTCCCTTCATTCTCTTTCTTTCATTTTCCTGTCCATCGTCTCTCCTCTTCTTCATATTCTTGTTTTGTCCTCTCTCTTTTCTGTCTCCTCTCCCTTTCCATTCCTTCCCTTCTTTCTCTCTCTTCTCCCATGCCTTTTATTTTCCTCCACATTCAATTATAATTTTGCAGGGGAGCACTATATTGCTTTCTTTAGTCACGGAAAGGCAGAATGGGGACACGTCTCATAAGGGGGCCGGGGGTATCAAAATGTGAATGAATTGATTAAATAAATTTGTTAGCCTAGCTCTAACTACTAGAGAATTACTAGTCTGACAACAAATTGGTTTCTGCTAAAACAAAAACATTTCACTGGAAAATAATCAAACAATCACTCATTATCTCCCGTCTAGGGTCCAGAAGTTTATTTCTGTACAATTCTGTTTAATACACAATGTATTAAGAATAGATAAATAGTTCAATATTAAACAAATAAGCAAATTCAACAATATATGACAAAGTGAATCATAAGCATATCAATAATTACATGGATTACAATATTGAATTGGCCTGAAATTACTTATCTTGTTATACAGTAGTGTCAGGAACTTATCATTATAATGGAAAAAAATACAAATGTATTTCTTCTACTAGAGGGACTATTATAGTACAAATTAATCACACATTGGACCAGTGTACTGGCTAATCAATAAGATATATGATGTCTCTTTCGGTGAAATAACATCAACCCCATGAGTAGTCTATAGTGAATCATGTTGGAGGTTATTTCTGATGAGTAGTAACTCAAATAAATACTAGAAGCTGTTCAAAACAGTTTTTTGTATTTTCTTAGGGCCAAACCAAATATTGACCGGGCTTTATGCAATGTACGTGATATAGGCCACACACACACATTATTATCTAATTATTGACCATGGATTTCAGCTAAAACATCATATAAAATATAAAAATTAGTTTTCAGTAAAAAGTTAGTTTTAGATTTAGACCATATACTCTTTAGCAAAGTTATGCTACACGTAGTTTCTCAATGGTTGAACTAGTTATTTGGAAAAAAATGCAACAAATACATTCGTTTTCAGCACCCGACAACATGCAAAATAAATGCAGCACAAACAAAACCCACAGTAAATTATAAGAACATAGCAACTCGGCATCTAGTATAAACTAACAAAATTCTACAAGCTCTATTGAATATAATCATTCCTCTGTGGGCAAATTAAAGAGTCTGCAAACAGCAGACAGGAGCCAAATCAAAGTCAAGGTGAGAGCAAGAGTCTAGCTTGTCCGTAGAATAATTTATAAATATCAATAACAAAAACAAATAAAGATGAATTTGCAAACCATCTACCAAAATCGAAAAGGGATTACTTACAATGTTCAATTCAATTGATTTAATTTCAGCTCTAAATTTTTCATATTTACAATAATCATACAATTGCATAGTAGCATATAATCCTATTTTAAGTATATGAAGATTAACATAACATTAAAATAGACAATTATCAAAACAAAATATAAATTGAAAGGAAGGCAATGTTCAATTCAATTGTTTTAATTTCAGCTCTCAATTTTTCATATTTACAATAATTATACAATTGCTCAGTAGCATATAATCATATTTTCAGTATATGAAGATTAACATGATATAAAAATAGACAATTATCAAAACAAAATATAAATTGAAAGGAAGGGAGGGCCAACTGAAAAGGAGAGATTGTATAATGTAGCCCCCCCCCCGAAATTGTAATTATATGTATGTATTTAGAGAAAATGATAACAAGGATGATTCCTTATTACTTGGATAATTCAAATACAGTTCCAGGTTTGCCAAATTATTCCTTCTTTTTTTTTCTTCAACCAGCAAGATTGTTTTCAGTCTGAATGATAATCTGAAAAAAAAAATGGAAAACTTGATCAAACTTTTGCTGAATTTGGTCAAATTCATAAGCCTCATGTCAATTCTATTAAACATGTGTTAAGGTTATAAACAGTGTCAGGATGCAACGACAGTGGATCAAATAATGTTCATTACGATCCCGTTACAATCATTACGATCAATGAATATATTGCGCCAGCCCTCATTGTTTTTTTTTTTATATTTAGCAATCATATAACTATGCCGCCTAGCTTTTAAAATCAAATATATATTTGACCTCATGCTTTCTCAAAAAGGTTAGCATTTTGTCATTTAAACTTACAACTTGTTATGTCTTTCATATAGGTCTAACTATATGCCTATACATATATCATAGTTGTAAGAGATGAAAGTTTTTAAAGAACGCCCTCTATGTTTAGGTTTGGATACTAGTTCTACATCTTCTAAAGAAAGCATGGCAGGAATTTCAACATCTTGCAGCCACTATTTTTCAAAATTGTATTTGTATGTGTCAGATATCATTCAAACACATGTGTTATGATGCCAAAAATTAAACACTGACAAGAGTCAAGTGATTAAATATTTCATTCTTAGAGGATAAAGTTGGGAGAATTTTATCATCACATATCCTTATTTCAATAAAAAAAATGTGAAATGGAAATAATGTATATCTTATACTTATTCTTTTTCATTATTTTAAAGATTCACACAGGGAACATACATGTATTAAGCAAATGGAGTAAGCTTATATAAACCAATGTTAAAAGCCTCAGGTATTTTGCACATGTTCCCATTAAAATTTACATGTAAGGATAGAGGAAAAAACATGGAGAAAAATAAAAAAAGAAAAGGAACATGTTAGTTCACTGTGAAGGAAGATCTTGTTTATGGCGCAGACTTTAAGAACAGCGGGTATATGTTTGCAAGCTGTTGAACCGTAAAACTCTTATCCAAGAGTTCTTTTACAATTTCAACAAAATTTAAGAGAGGTAATAACACGATTATCCATTTTAGCAGGTCCCGATGGGATCAAGATTTTTTTAAAACTAAAGTGGCTACCCTGGGTAAAATATGACATTATCATTATCACCATAACTTGTGTCTTCACATTCAAACGTCAGCAGAGATGTCGCCTTCTTTCTTCTGGGTCCCGTTTTATAAAACTTGCTACAATACTAAGTTTACAATAACAGTTAAAAGCTACTGAAATTCTTCAATCTGATTGGCTGATAGTAAATTTGTTATAGAAATCATGTATTTCTTTTTATAACAAGTCTTTGTGAAACGGGACACTGCTAAGACAAGGTAAATTACACAAGATGGGCACCGGCTCTGTACATCTTGGATATATACCGGAGCTTCCAGAAGCCATCACAGAATTCGAGAAAGGGATGTTTGCAGCAAGGAGGTTGGGTGCCAGGGAGCTTCAACGCCACCTGCAGGGACCCATTGCAGAAAGTTTGTTGCAATCAAACCCGATTCTCGCTATCATTCACAACTTGATTTTCAACCAATCAAAAAAGTGCATTCAGGGTTTGTGCTTGATTTTTTTTTCTAAATGCAACTTGTTCTGCAACTTGTCACCGGGTCCCATTTTGTTGCAACGGATACTCAATTTCTATAACAAAATTTACTATCAGCCAATCTGATTGAAAGAATTCATTAGCCTTGTTACTGTAAATGTGTTGTTATAAAAAGTTTAATAAAACCCTGTTAAACGTAACTATGAGAAGACATCGAGACAGAAGAAATGGCAAAAGTAACAGTGGCACAAGGGGGCTGAAAAGTATATGCCGTCTCAACATAGAGAGCCAGGGATGTCAACCCATTAAAAAAAACAGTAGAAGAATCTGCCCCAGTAAGGAAAAGTTCATTCGTTGAATGCATCAGTGGAGAGCAATAAAGGTAAGGTCTGGTAAAGATGGGTTTGATGTATCTTCACAACCATAAACAGATCAAGCCTGCTTCTATTGAGCAATTCAGGAACATGTGGATCCTTTGATTCATTTTGTCAAACAGAATATTGGAAAATAACTTGGAGGAAATGGAGACTTTCAACCCAGTAACAATACTCTCATAAATAACTCAACAGGTATGAATGGAACCAATAAAAAGAACAATCACTAATCGAAGCAGTTGATCTAGGAAAACAGCAATGCCGCCCGTTTTTGCCCATAGGTTTGGTTGCATTCTGATGGTATGGCAAATGGCCATATCAGCAAGTCCAAGTTAAATAGATACACAGACATGACAAAGAATAAAAAAATTGCACCAAGGTGGAATATTAAGACAAGCCTACAATATCCTTGACTGATATTCCGTAGAGCACTTGCCATGAAACCATCACAATGATGGCAGTTTTGACAGAGTGATGACTATTCCTATGGGAGCAGACCCATCAGCTTCGTTCCATCAAGATAGAACAATGAGGACGACTAAAGCAGATCACACTCATAAGCTGAAAGAGGCACAGGGGTATATATACAAGTACTTGCTTTCTACAACTCGGGTCAGTGCCAGGATGCAATGGCAGTAGTTGAAATGATGACCAACAAACTCACAACAGCACACTAATTGTTGTAGATGTCTACGACCAAAATGATATAAAAGAATTCAAATACATGTAAGAGTTGAAGAAGGAAACCATACACTGTGAAGGCAAAACAGCATATTATCAGCCCATGGAAGTGGTTTTCTTTAAATTGGTATTAACAAAACATCATTATGTGACTTAATCTGCCAGTACATTGTCTGCAATGGTCAATATGCATTAGAATGATTTCAACACAAGATTCTACTAGCAGAAGGATCCAAGGATGGATTTGATGTATAACACCAGAGGTTGTGTCAAATACGGCATAGCTATGACTAAATCATGAAGAGGCAGGTACTAAAAGGCTGCCGACCTTGCTGTAACATTATCAGAGTGAAAGGATCATCATTCGCTCACCAGATATAGATGTACTAGTGTATTAGCAATACACTATTACTGAATGATGGACAAGGCAAACAGTTAGCTTTGGATTGAAAGAGGAACTATGGTAGGAATCGAATATGCCCATGGCTATATGCATCTGGTCATGTCATCCTCAAGACCATATGGCACAAATCATTTCCTCCATTCTGTCAGCATTTCATTCTCTTACAGAATGTGATTCTACATCATCTATTGCTGATATTGGTAACAAGAGGTACATTGTATTATGGAGGCCATAGGACAAGACTACTTTGCTGAACTCAAGCTATTAAGTAGAGCTGATGTGACAGCTCCTAATAAATCTGCCCAATGCCTCTTTGTAGCATTGTATGATCCAAAGAGCAAAGATGAAGATGACATCAAGAGTATATTTATTCAAATGACTAAACAACAATTGTATCTCTGGAAAAAAAAAACACTCCCCTAAGGGATGCCTCCTTCGCAGAACATGTAGAAAGATGTACGTGGATGTGGCAGACCGGATATAGGGGCATCTTCCCTTGTCCCTGTTTGCAATCAAGCGGGGCACCTGAGGTTTATGGGCTGCATGGCAGTGATGAAGAATGAAAATGATATTCCCCCAAAAGAAGTATTTCTGGTCGGGAAGAAATCATCATGCGATGCCTCCTTTGTAGGACATGTGGAGAGATTATGTTGGAGACATCATCTTTGTCTCTATTTGCAATCAAAAGGGTCAATTAGAAATTATGTATGGTATAGAAGTAATGAAGGATGATACGATATTCCCCCAAAAGAAGTATCTCTGGAAAAACTTCCCCATGTGCTGCCTCCTCTGTAGAACATGTGAAGAGATGTATGTGGCAGACTAAATATACATAAGGGACATTGTATCTTGTCCCTATTCAATCAAATTAGGGACACCTGACAATTATGGATGGTATCTAGCAGTGATGAAGAATGATGATGATATGATATTCTCCAAAAAGAAGTATATCTGGGAAACTTTCCCATGTAATAATACTCTTTTGTAGAACATAAGATGTATGGGGTAGACTAGATGAAGAGACATCTTCTCTTGTCCCTATGCAATCAAAAGGGTCACCTGAAGCTTGGTATAGCAGTGATAAAAAATGAAGATGATGAGATATTCCCCCAAAAGAAGTATATCTAGGAAACTTTCCCATGTGCTAATTGTAGAGCATGTAAAAAGATGTATAGGGCAGACTAGATGAAGGGACATCTTCTCTTTTCCCTATGCAATAAAAAAAAAAGGATCAACGCCTGAAGATTATGGACAGTATAGCAGTAATGGAGCTGCATGACGAGATAAAAGAAGCGTAAGTACCCTGGAGACGTCTCCATGCGATGCCTCCTCTGTAGAACATGAGGAGAGATGTATGCAGCAGACTAAATATTAGGACATCTAATTCTCTTGTCCCTATTCAATCAAAAGGGACACCTGACGATTATGGATGGTACATAGTGGTGATGAAGAATTAAGATGACGATATGATATTCTCCGAAAAGAAGTAAATCTGGGAAACTTTCCCATGTAATAATACTCTTTTGTAGAACATAAGAAAGATGTATGGGGCAGACTAGATGTAGGGACATCTTCTCTTTTCCCTATGCAATAAAAAAAATGGATTAACACCTGAAGATTATGGACAGTATAGCAGTAATGGAGATGACGAGATAAAAGAAGCGTAGGTACCCTGGAGACGTCTCCATGCGATGCCTCCTCTGTAGAACATGAGGAGAGATAGTGGCAGACTAAATATTAGGACATCTAATTCCCTTGTCCATATTCAATCAAAAGGGACACCTGACCATGGATGGTACATAGCGGTGATGAAGAATTAAGATGATATGATATTCTCCAAAAAGAAGTATATCTGGTAAACTATCCCATGCCATAACTCTTTTACAGAACATGTGAATGATGAATGGGGCAGAATAGATTGTAGGGACATCTTCTCTTGTCCCTATGCAATCGAAATAAAACAAGGATCAACACCTGATGATTATGGGCTGTGAAGCAGTGATGAAGAATGAAGATGATTCCCCTAATACGAAGTGTCTCTGGAAAACATCTCCACAAGATGCCTCCTTTGTAGAACATATGGAGAGATGAATGAGGCAGATTGGATATAAAGACATTTTTCCTTGTAGCTACACAATCAAAAGGGTGACCGAAAGATTATGGAGGTATCAGAGTGATGGACAATATTCCCACAAAAAAATTAACATCTCTAGAAGATTTTTCCATGGAATGCCTCCTTTATACAACAGATAATTGTAATAAATAATAATAATAATGGCAACTTAACCAGGGAAGCCACTTGAGCTGTACGTTAGCTGTTCTTCCAGCAGGCCCTGCATAACATTGAATCTTCTACATTCTAAATGTTGATGGTAGGCAACAAAAATTCATTAAATCAAATCGTTTTCTTGGACAGTTTGGTCAAACAGAATCTATCAAAGTTGTATTTGCTCCAAATTGGGAGCAATAAAAGTTTAAAACTTATATGTCACAGCATATTTTTCAATTTCCATACATAATTCTTGAAATTTGAGTGAATGGACAGTTCAAGGGATTATATCATAGGGATTCTGCATCTTCCCAGGTCAAAGAAATATTGGTGGAAGCTCCTGATGAAACTTAGCAAAATAAACAAATATGTCAGCTACCTAAAATCCCATTCATGTCTTACTAGTTTGAGGTTACTCCCATGCCTCTTGAAAGCTATATTATATTTACATATATATAAATATATATATATATATTTAATATATATATATATATATATATATATATATATATATATATATATATATATATATATATATATATATATTAGCTAAAAATCTTGTGCGGTTCACACTAGTTTGAGGTGACCTTAATGTCTTTCGCCATAAGCAAGAAATATTTTACATGGCTCTAAAAAGTTAAAGAGAGAATACCATTATGTAAAATCTAATTTCTTTGAATTAACATACTTTCCCATAAATACATTTAAGCTATGTTATATACAGCTTATAAGGATGTCTGCTATATGTAGATAAACTTTGTGCAGTTCACACTTGTTTGAGGTGACCCCCATGCCTTCCAAGGCTAGACTACAACCAAAAATATTCTATGCAGCTCCTGAAGAAAATTGGCAAGAAAACATCTCTTTCAGGCATATTCCTTTGAAACAACCTCATATGTTATCATAACTATACAGCTTCTAAGGATACAAATGGCACTACAAGTAGATGTGCAGTTTACACTTGTTTGAGGTGACCCCAATTCTTTCCAATGCTAAGAGAAACTGGAAGAGGAACCTGTAGATACATAGGAAAAAATGGAATATTAGATTTTCTTGCCATACATATTTTTCAAGTATTATTGAAAATACCATCTATAAACTTATGATTTTAAAAATATCTTTATTGATTATGGTGAACAAATTTGTTCAACGTTTTCACAAAAGTAATAAATAGATGTTGGATATTCTCACTGCTTACGATCATATCCAATTAAAAAAACCCACGTTTTCAATTATTAAAATTCAATCATATGACACATAAGAATGTTGGAACATGATAGTAGTTAAGACCATGACCCCACATGTATCGTTTTTTTTTTTTTTGCAGAGATAGAATGATTAAAAAATAATTAATGAAAATACTTGTAGCATTATTGCAGAGTTCAATTGTATTGTAGCTTAGGAGAAGATAGGATGTCATCAAAAACTTGGTCTCCATTCATTACAGACCTGCCAACCTCTGGGAATGAAAAACTGTATTATGTGATTAAAAAAACTGTATTTTTCCCCAAAAAAGTGTATTTCATAATTAAATGCTTGGCGCACTCGCTCATCGCGGCGCTCAAGCTGCATGCAAGCTAAAATGCGCACTGCTCTTGCAGATGAAAAAAAAACCATTAAAACATGTGTATATCTTCACCCTGGTTTGAACAAAATGATTGAAAAAAAAAACAAGTTACCTGAAATTACATTGATCTAATAACCATATTTGTGCACGTTTTATGAAATATAGACATAAAGAGATTATTTTTCTCAATTAAATTACGATTCATTTTTTTTTTGTTTTTTTTTTTTACAAAAAAAAACCTATTTTTCAAAGAAAAAACGTACTGCCGTATTTTGGTTGCAAAAACGTACTAAATACGGCTAAAACGTACTGGTTGGCAGGTCTGTATTACCTTCAGCTGACAAATGAAGGTGCAACCAAAGTGGAAGAATGAGCCATATATTTCAAAAATTTTGGCCAGGCCATTGGATTAAAATTCACTGCTGAAGTTGCTAACTTAATATTAATTGTAATTATTTTGTTCAGACATAAACTAGTGTGATAAGAGTGCCACTATTTATCCTTCTAAAAGAAATAATACCTTAGATATAAGTCACCTTATGGGAAAGTGAAAAAGTTCCATTTCTGTGGAGTATTGTTTGATTATCACTCATTCTGTCAGAATTGTTTAAGAATCATGCAACACAGTCAATCCCTGTAAATCATATGTCCCTTATGTTCTTCAACAAAGACAGGTAAGGGTAGTGTAGCCATGTCTTAAAGGAGAATGAAACCCTTGAAACCAGCTGAATCCATATCAAAGAGAAAAATCAGAGAAACATATTGTTGAAAGTTTGAGGAAGATTGAATGAATAATAAGATAGTTATGAGCATTTGAATATTGAGATCACTAATGACATCTAGATCCTCCCATTGGCAATGCGTCCAAGATCTGTGATGTCACACACGTACAACTCCCTCATTACTTTAGTACTTAATTCACTTATATTCTCACTTTTATAGAGTCTATCACAAGGTGAGGTGTTCTCTTTATGAGAGGACAAGTACAGAGGTTTCACAACATTATATCATTGATGAATCGTTTGTCATATGATTAGAATGAGCAAAAAGAGATGTTTTGGGGTATATTTTCAGTGTCCAAAAGGGGAGAGTTGTTCATCTGTGACATCATAGATCTTGGTCGCATTGCCAATGGGAGGATCTCCATAGCATTAGTGATCTCGACATTCAAATGCTCATAACTCATCTATTGCTAGTCCTATTTTACTCAAACTTTTGTTGATCTTATTCTTTGATTTTTCTGCTTTCACAAAAGCTAACTTGCTCCAAGAGTTTCATTCTCCTTTAAGTGCTGACAGTGGGTTCTTCAAAAATTTACTTTGAATAGTCAATCCTTACCTTCAACCTACACGTGGAGTCTCCCAATGTTGGAGCAGCCTCCATGACACTCTTCAAAATGCCTAGGAAAGAAATCATTATGGTTCAAATCAATGTCATTGGCTGTGGGATACAGGATCATTTTTGACAAACCTCGCTGTTATTACTGAATGTAGAATATCCATGCTAAAATGGCAACCAGCAAATCAAATGCCACCATATTTGTAGTTTTCAAAGGCAATTGTAATTTTGTCATAATTCAGAAGTTTGGTAGAAAAGTCAAATGAAAATATAATTTTTTTTTATTTCATAAATATCTCAGATAGTAGTAAAATAATTGAATTTTTAGTTAACTTGATAATTGTTTCCTAATTCTTGCTTCAATCTTGTTTTAACTAATCAGAGTTGTAATGCACACCTAAAGCTGTTTCGACTATTTGACAAAGACTTTATACAACTACATGTATGGTAAATTTGCCATAGAGGTAACTACTGGCCTGGGTGCTGAGCCCTGTTACTATGGCAGTTATAGGAAAACACATTTATGTCAATCAAAATATCATATTTTTCAAAATTGTATATGTACCTTTTACTTCATCAATATCTTCATCATGGACTTCAAACAGAAGCTCATCGTGGATCTGGACAAGTAATCTGATAATTGAAATATAAGACACAAAATATATACTGTATATACATGCTTGCATGTGTAAATATACATGGAGTACAGAGGAAATTCCCACTGATACCCCCCCCCCCCTCTATGAATACATAAAACCTTAAAAAACAAAATCTAAAATCATTAAAATTTGTATTGTTTGGATACAGTATGTACACAAACCTGTTAAACTATGGGATGTTTTATCTCTCAATGCCTTTTGAGGGGATTACAATTCTTTCTTGTCAATAAGCTATATATATTCAATATCATATTGGCAATCAGATACTGGGGATATAAAGACTTTAAAACGGAAGTGAATTTTAATCAATATTTTGTTTCCCATATGCAAATGACATGTAGGAAGGGGACAGTTGGGGGGGCAATTTATTCATGTTTAGTCAACCTAAACAATTTAATAATAATAAATTTAAATGCTACTTAAAGTGATTGGTTAACATTGGTTTGACTTTTTAAAAATCTGAGCTAGAAGGTCACACTTGTCACCTGTGTCTGTGATATGTTACAAAAATGAAGCCCAGAAAAAATTGCGTTCGAAAATAATTATTTAGTGCTTCAAAAATTGAAATATAAAGTGACTGAAAACACCATCTTAATTTCATCCCATACACTTATGTGTAGTATTTAGGCGTCTATAAGACGCCTATTTACAAAATCGGGGTTTGCCTTGTAGTTTTAGCTTTTCATTCTCAATAATGGTTGTTTTCAGGGTTTTTTAGTTCTAATACATGCACTTGTACTCATGTTTCATCTTGGTTTGAGAATTTTTTAAATCGGCTGCTCACAAAGTTAAACAATACCTTTAATTGCAAATCAGGTGTACTTAGAGAGGTACTGTAACAATGCCCATAGTTTAAGACTAATTATCAAGAGCTATCAACGGTCTATTGGAAATCTCCTGTACTCCAAGGAGACTATCTATTTTGTTGAAAGTGGTATGCAAAAACATACATGTACTGACATTGTAAAAGGCAGATTAGATCATGAATAAGCACTTTAAACACAATTTGTTTATCCTTTACCTTGCTCTAATACTGTTCCTTTCTGATAATACTTTCATGATGTTGATCATAGCAAGCTTACAGATGTCAGCAGCTGAGCCTGTAATAAACACAAACAAAAAAGAAATTAAAAAAATATACAGAAAAATGACACGACTTCTTTGCAACCTTTTCTTTCAAACATTGAGCATATTATGCTGACAAACATGTGAGCAGTGCAGGAAACATGTAAGGAGAATGATGTAACAGCAGATGTAAAATGGGAAGCATGTCTAAAAGCTTGTATTACAAAGCTTATGAATTGAACATTGATTGAACCCATAGACCATTGTGTGCAATTAATTAGGAAAATCAATGGTAGGATAATCCCCACACACTCAGGGCTTACACTAATCAGTGACCATCAAAGGCCATGACTGTGGGAATTAGACCAAATGAACCGTAGATCACATGGCTCGTATTCTGAAGTCAGGTGTAACTTAGACCATGGTCTACATGTTACTCTTTGCTAAAATTATGGAATGCCATAAGTGTCAAAATTTTCCTGACATTGTACGTATGTTTCTTATTTTTAATGTGCTCTTTCATATCTTGTGATAAGTGAAGAAAGCTATCTTATTTTTCCTTCCGAAACAGTTCAGAATAATTTGAGAGAAAAATGTGTACAGTGAAATTATACTGTTCGAGATTTATGCCACTATTGGCTATCCATAGTTAGACCACAACTTTAGACCCCAAGTTTAAATTAATCCTGACTTCAGAATATGGGCCCATGGGTTTAGCTCAGGTGATATTTAATAGATTGACTTATTGGAGAATGAGAGAATATACATGTAAGCCATCTTTGACTCCAAGAAACAAACCCGGACCATCTTGGGTAGATGTGAATATACTTGTGCATGTATCGATCGGCTTTTCAGAATTTGCCTTTCAATTCATCATCTTCTTTAGGGTCATCATTAGAGAAAGACGCAACACAGACGCACATCGATTTTTTGTTGTGGAAATATCAACAGCGCCATCATCAGCAAAAATTGGAACCTAAGTTGTCCTAATTTCAGGGGCCCCATCCAACTCAAACCCCCATTCAGGTTTCGTGACTTTGTGTATGCATGTGTGTGACTGGGTTGGGTGTGTATTATTTGGTCTGTGAATATGCAAAGTTATCTTCTTGATTCAAACCATTCAATTTCTTTAATATATTTTGAAGTTTGATTATAAGGTATAAAACTTTAAGTCCTAGTCAGTTTAAAAGTTTCTGAAATCTTAAAGTTTGAACCAAGATTGAAATTCATTGTTTATCTACATGCATTTGTTGTAAACTGATATTGGTTTTATGTCAGATGTTTTGTTGACCTGAAGCTAGAAGTTGCTTGCTAATGAAATGCTTTTATAAATTGTATTCAAAGAGTCAGGGTTGTGTTCTATTGAGTATCCATTTATTAGTCTATCTCTCTCTTTCTTATCGTGAAGCCCCAATAGAGGGCCGTGACACAACTTTTTTCATGAAAAATTTGTGCAATTTTAGGATGTCAAAACTTTTTTATTTGACATCTGAGTTTGATGAAATTTTCAGGGTTATGATTGTCTGGTTTTCCTCTTTCTATTCAATGAACTTTCTGTTAGGGTAGACTTCCCCTTTGACCATTACATGCAATCAATCATACAAACCAACTGTGCAATCGATCACCAAGTTTTGTGTTATGGGGCCTGAGGATTCTGTACTAACCTTGTATCACAAAGTTGACGGCTTGCCTCTCTGCATGAGACCTTGCATGGAAGTTCAACGAGTTGATGTTTGAGATGAGTCGATGCCGGTGAAAGATGGTCCTCACGTGTCCATGTCTCTGGCACTCTGAGATGCAGCGTTGAGCGAAAGAATTCACTCCTTTGAATTTCCCTGTCCATTAAAGGTCGGTGCAGTAAAATTGTTAAATCCCTTCACATAACAATAATTTTAATACTTGTAAGGCGCTTAACGACTGATGTTTCTAAGTGCACAATTTTCTGACTATGACTTAATTACTGGAAACTAAAAATAACAGTGCAATAGATGAATAACTAATAATATTAACATATATTAAAACATGGTTTTATAAAATAATTTCAATGTAGGAATTTCCCTGTCCATTAACGGTTGGTGCAGCAAAACTGTTAAACCTCTTCGTATAATAATAATTTTGATATTTGAAAGGTGCTTCTATGCAAACAATTTTCTGATTACAATTTATTACTGGAAACATGCAAGAAATAAGTGTTATAAATATATAAATAATAAAATGAACATATGCTAAAATGTTGCTTTATTAAATACTTTTAATCTTAGTGATTAATGTCAGTAAATATGGAGATTATCTGAAGGGTTAAAATCTCTTTATTCTTCACATTACCCAAAACATTGCTCCTTTAATTTCATATATTTATTTTAATTCATATTATATGTGGGTACGCTGACAGAATTTTTGAGAAAAGAAATACAAGTGAAATTTTGTGGGAAGTTAAACCCAAAATCTAAATCTTAATACCTCTTTGGAAGAAAGTTAAGCACACTAATGATAACATGTGCATATAGGATCTTCCAGAAATAATAATAAAATGGCATTCTTTGTCTCGTTTTTTTCTACATTTTTCTCAAAAATTACAGAAAAAAAAATCAAAGTAAAGTAGAGATTATGAAAAGGGCATGACGTCAAATATATGTAAAACTATTCAAATAAAAAAATACCACTAGCAATCCTTCTTACCCAAGAAACTCTTGGTGAATGCTTTCGCATTTTCCTTTGTATCATTAAGAGTTTCTGCCAAGCGTTCAGCCCCTGAAAGAACAAAGTTATATTACAGTAAGAGGGCATTAAGTACATTTCTCAACAGAGAAAGAAAAAAATAGAAATGTGACCAAAATGAATTTATATACTGATATGCATGTACATGTACAATGTACACATCCTTCCATATACATGTACAGATCCACGCAAGGGGAGGGGGGCACAAGGGGGCATGATCCCCCTTATTTCAGGGATCCTTTTCAGTACATTGAAACGCAAAAATTGAACAGATAATGCATGTAGCTACCTGTAAGTGGTGATTTATTTTCTTCTTGTCAAGTTTTTGTTGTTGAAAAGTGCTGCCCCCCTGAATGAAATTGTAGATCGACACTGGATCCTCCAGAATAATAACAACCTGATACTGACCATAGAGAAATGCTGTTAGCGCTAACAATGCGCTATAAACAGAGTCGCTATAATATTACAGCAGGTAATGAGGCAGCAATGCCTAATGTTACAACAATGTATTACTTACACATTGAAATAAATGTTTTGACTTCAGAATCCGAAAGATGTGACTGGGCTTCAGTTGTACTGTTTGTGCTCTGTTTGGCTAACAACGTTTCTGTGTGGCCGGCGCTTATCTATATCACACTGAATATATATAGAATGCTCAGTCATGCGATCTTTAGGCATGGATCCAGCCGGATCAGACATATGAGTGGGAGGCAATTATTGTACATTTACAAAACTGGCCCTCAGTGAAACGGTATTGTATAATAAAATAAAAAAAACCTACTGGATCTACATTGATCTAGAAAGAGATTATGTACATGAAGTACACTGCGAGAATAAAACACTCTTTGGAATGACTTCGACGATCACATTAACTACTTGATAGAAGGAATGCAATTCTTACCCACACCATACACAACGGAGTAGACGATGCGTTTGGTTCTTTCTCGGTCTGTAGTCTTCACATCATCTGGACTCACTCCAAGCCTAGAAGTGGCAAAAACATCCAAATTGAGAATCCAAAAGTCAAATTGTGACAGGTAAAACAACAATATGCCTTCAAGTGGAAAATCAATGAGATATATATTCCTAACACATTCTGTGCAAGAAAAGGGAGCTTTACCAAATACTCTATTGATTGGATTTATTTATAGTATCATTCAAGTGTCACAAGAAAAAAAAATCATCAATAATAATGATAATATTGGATAGCACAGTTACTCACTGAACTACCTGGAAAAATGCTAATAAGAAGTTATGTTACATGTATCAGGGGATGGGGAGTGTGACGCTCAACAATACAAGCAATAATGTGGAACGAGTTTCTTAATTAGTTAATGAGAAAAATGTGTTAATGTTTTATGTGGAAATATAAAAGTTACTTGCTTTGAAACATCCATATTTCAGAAATCGGGGGCTATGCTGCGACTCCAATTTCTTTAGCATTGTGTACAGCATACAGAAAATATCCCAAATCAAGAAAAAATAATTGTAAAAAAACCCCTCAGAGTTGCTTCCTTTTATCATGGAACAGCAGTTTTGTTGTTCACAGCTAGGGTTTTTATGCAACATTAAAACATTGTTGTTGTTTTTTTTATAGAGATAAACCCATTTCGTCAGGGATCAGCAGATGGGGATAGGGGCTTCGGGGTCTATATGGCTATATGACTCTATAGTCTTTCAATCTGAAGGATAGGTGAGGTGAATGAGTACCTGGTATAGAAATTCCTTGAATGCTCAAGAGTAATCACGGAAGTCATGCTAAAGCTGGGGTAATGACATGAATCATGTTAAGCAGGGCCCGCTGGGAGAACAATTGAACAGCGAAGTGACTACCCTTCGTAAAATATGACGTTATTATTATTGATAAATGATAAAAGAGTCACAAACCATTCACAGGTGAGTTGAACAAAGATATCGGTACTGCCAGCATCATTGAAGACTTTCAAGAGAACTGGATCCTGTGAGAGGTGTGCTAAGATCCTCAGCTCGATCGACTGGAAATCTGGAACAGAGCAGAAACAGCAGGATTTTGTCCCTACTGCACTGGGCTATCATTTAGAGCATCAATCTGTCTTCACTGGGGAGCCGAGGTTATTACATGCATACTTGCAGCAGCAATCAATCAGCATCTATTTAACACCAATGTAACCTTTTTTTTTTGTTGCTTTTGATTTTTTTTGCAGAATTTTGATAGTTTTAATAGTTATTGAATGGATGCTTCAGTTTTCATTATTACACGCAGTATTGGATTATTATAATTTTTTGTGCTCTTTGGATGAATATATTTAGGTTCAGGTACCCCCTCTTGGGTGCCTGAATACTTTAATGCACCACAGAAGTGACCTTTTGCCTTGAAATCTTACCTGTATATTTAACAATATCTAAAGTTCATTTTTATTTGTAATTCGCGTTCACTTCAGTTTTGTACTGCAAGACGTGACGTTTTTAATAAAATCCATTTATCTCTCTATCTGTCTATCTTACCTACAAAAATCTTTAATTTCTCCAAAAAACTTCAGCCAAAGTGGAGGAGGCTTACAGTTCACCATTGGTTGTAAGACCGAGTGGTGAACCAAGTCTTATCCATGTTATATACATGTACATGTATGTACCTCCATGCAAACCATAATGATCATCTATTATAACTTCTCAATAATACGAAAAATAATATGCATATTAAATACTTTAGATCTCCCCCCCCCCTAAAATTAAGGGATAAGGCACGTAATGTACATGCAAAGTAAAACTTAATTTGAAATCCATGGACTAAATTAAAGAAGCACAACAGTTATTAAAGCCTCTTCGAATATGATTTTTTTTTATGGAAACAATATAAAAAAAAATTATAATGCAAGCTGGTGGGTTGATTAATCATCTATTCTTCCATGTCGATTAATAATGAGAGAGACTTCACTATGAAATACTTTACCAGCAGCAATGAATGACCATCCATCTTGTGGGTAGAATGGTTCTCTCATCCACAGCGTAGGGCCTGGAGTGGAAGAAGTTTCAATAAGCAAAGAATTACCTCTTTTTTTAACAGCATTTTTGAAGAAAATCTGTCATGTTTATATGGAATTGTTTACATCAACTGCGATTATTCGGATATGTGATTATCATCAACAAAGTTATTTTTCAAAAGAGAAATGCACCAATGGTGAAGAGCATGGGACAAGCAATCATTCAGTAAGCATTATGGATCAGTGTAGTTGATATATATATAGTTGATTTGCATCAAAGAAAACCAAAGGAAAGATGGCAACTACATGAGCAGATAACCATCTCAAGGAGATTATTCAACTTATATTCTAAAAAAGAAAAGATCTAGAAAAAAGAGAGTACATTTCTTTTTAACAAATGACACATAAACTAAATTGTACTAGTAAATTCAAGCAAAGTTAAGTAGTACAAACTATTGCAGAGTTGCTAAGCATGTGGCTATTAAATGCAAGCTTTAGTACTGATGCTTATAATAATAATACTACTAGGTTAATGAATAATTATCTAATAATAGTAGTGCAACACAAATTACCAACCATATTACAGAGTATGATATAAAAAGCTTAGTATGCTCGAATGCTGGGTGTACAATTAAACAACGGGCACCCAACTGAAAGCTGCCATTCTTGAAAGCATTCAACACTTTTACCCGCTGGGGTCACTGCCATTGAAGAGTGGACAGCATACGTGAGAATCCTAAACAAAGATTCAAGGGCTGTCCGCTTAGGACACTCTAAATGCAGATTTTGTGCATATCAATGTCCCCTAAGTCATAATCTATTCGTGTGTTAGACCATCGCGACTGACAGAGGCTTTTTTTTTCCTTCTCATTTCTATCGTTTTTTACACTCTATTCGCGTTCTGCGCCTACCCGCGAAAACACCCCTTTCGCGTGTTTTTTTTTTTGTCTTCTCCCATAAGCTGTCCACTGTCTAATGGCAGTTCTTGTTTTATGACAACTGCTATTACTGTTCCCAAGCTTTAATCAAATAACTTTTTAAAATATCGATATTAAGCTTTACTTACCATCAGCCGCAGAACCATCCGTGCCTTTGTGTAATTTGAAAGGCTGCTTAGGAATGTTCTGAATATTCTAAAATACAGCAGCAAATTGATAGATGGAAAGGCACAGGGAGAACAAAGACAAAAAGGAAGAACGGAGAGGAGTATTGTATCATTGTTTATATTGGTTATATTGTACATTCACTTGGTTCTCAATATGCACTATAGTCAGGCACTTTTTTTTCTAAAATTGCAAAATCTATATAATTTCTTTACATTATGTCTTTCAGAGGACTCAGGTATATGCTGCAAGAGATTGCAATATTGAAAGAAGTTCAATCTGATTTTAAAACTGATCACATTTTTTCACAGACTCACAGTTACAATTAATTATGCATTTTTAAAAATGTTACAGCGCCCAGATTCACTGGGTGATGACGGAAAGTATTTGAGAGGGCAGGGTTCTCAATATTTCCTTATGAATATACAGTTCTTGTTATTGATATTGCACATACACATGTAAATTCACTTGTTCAGATTGTCAAGAAAATTTGCTGCGATTTATGATGTTTGAAAACACAAATATAATTTTTTTCTTCTCTTGAATACGATATTGGGGGAGATGGAGAAAAGCAGCTCCCCCAGTATGCTCGTGCCCAGATATTCACCTGGTGATTGCCATGCACCTCCATTATCAACTAGCAAAATTTTTTCATACCTTATAAAAAAAAATTTTGAAAATAAATGTTTTGTGCACTGTGGAGCCACTTTGGGCAGCTTATCTTTGTTAGATATTAAGTTATTATTTCAATTCTTTATATGCTGCAGGCTCCTAGCTATCCCAAGCCTCTGAATAAATTGTAGAAAAGAATAACTTACTGGGTTTGCCGACTGAAGTCGCCCCGAGGCAGCCGAAGTTTGCTCCCAACTGGTGTGGACATAGCCCTATACCAAAAAATAATAACAAGGGAATTTCAATCATATAGCATTCTTACAGCTTCAACTATGACCCAGTAACTCTCTTTAATGATGCCGTTCTGTATGTGTATTTCTCTGTCCACTACATGTACATGTAGCTATTTCTTTACGTTGATTAAAACACACTATATATATGAGCATAGATCGACTAAATGGTAAAGGATTACTTGTTCTAACGATGTGTTTACTATATAATCATCAGGTTATACTGGATGGCCGAATGGGATGGGATACCAGAGACATTCAAAGATTTAGGACCAATATTCTGCACAAATCAAAGCTGAGTGCAATATTTGCCGCAAGGACTGGAACAATTATTATTATTATTATCTAACCCCTCCCCCTAAAAAAATTGGTTGTGTATTGGATACAATAGAGAAGTGTCTACTTACCCCAGACACATAATCAGAGAGTCCATCAATGTACGTTGATTTGAGTTTGACCAGCTGGATAGATAAGATTGAAAGGAAATATAACAGTGAAAAAGGCCAAAGCAAGATGGTTGTACTCTCTTTGTAATTGTGTCATCAAATATAGTTACACCAATATCAAAGTAAAGCCAAGACTATTTCTTTAAATTGCCCTCTTTAGTGCTGTTACTTTGGGCGCGGCTGGCGGTTAGTTCAGGTGAGCATTTCATGAAAGGTCTTGTCAAACCATTTATCTCACGTATGATTTTATATCCGACATTTATCACAGCATGCTATCATTAGGTCTGCACACAAATTTTCATGTGGTCTTAATAAACTTTTGCAATAATGGTATTGAAATTCAGTAGTCAACAGGATAATAATGAAATGGTTCACTGTCCACACCTTTCTTATATTAGGTTTCATCATTCCTTTGTACTCATGTATGTACATAATTCCGAGTGCAAGCTTTTATGTTTAATGTCTTTTGTATCTATGGTTTTCATTGATACATCAAAAAAACATTCCTTGCAGCCGAAGGCTGTATTGCAAACTATGCTCGCACGAGGTAAAAAGATTAACATATAAAATTGACAAAACTGCAAAAAAAAAAAAAAACACAAGATACATGTATATATGGATTTAAAAAAAACACATTATACACCAGCCAGCCAATACACAGTAAAGAGTGAACTCCATTAGTCCTTGCAAAAGTAACCAATAAATATTCAAAAATAAATGAGTGGCAATATGGAATTAGGTTGATCAAGCAGCATAAGACATCAATATAAGTATTTAACACATGTGGGAACAGAAACAGTAAAAGAACAACAGACAAAACGAAATGCATAATTGGCATAATCACTGAGTAACATTGTGGATAATTGGATTATAAAGAGAACAATAAAACGGTGTAAAGAAAAAAAAAAAGTGGTTTACAAAGTCAATTGGTATAGTTGTGTCAATGCATGCAATTTTTATGTTAATTTGTTTTGTTAAAGCAATTGAACAAACACATTCTAGGTATATACTGTACATCACGGACTAATGTATTGAATTGAATTGTGTACTCACCTGCCGATGGTTCAAGACAAGCTCGGGTAAAGGATGCAGGCTCTTCAATTTGTGTAACTGTTGAAACATATACATTCATATGTATACCATTTTTCATTGGGCATTCATAATGATCACATATAAAAATGATTAGATTATTTGCAATTATGGCATTAGAAGAAGCTTTACTAGTACTCAAATATGTTAAAACATATAAGTATGATTTAAACATTATAAATGATGGTATCTGTAATCATAGAACAATAAGGATTTTTTTTTGGGGGGGCAGGAGCTTGACTGTGTACTTAGACTGAAAAAATAATAACAAGACAAACTACACATATTACCCACAACATGTTCAAGGTAAATAGATGCAACTGGTCAACATTTGAAATAATAGAAGAAATAAAAATAGTCCAGCTTTTAATACACAAACATTTTTTCTTCCAAGTTGTTTTAATTTCTCTCCTGTGTTTTTGTTTTTTTTAGTTTACCCTATTCAAACAAAATGGTAATTACTTTATTGTCATAGACGAAAGCATTGCTGATATGCAGTATAAT
The DNA here is from genome assembly GCF_037042905.1 of Lytechinus pictus. Classification (NCBI taxonomy): domain Eukaryota; kingdom Metazoa; phylum Echinodermata; class Echinoidea; order Temnopleuroida; family Toxopneustidae; genus Lytechinus; species Lytechinus pictus. The sequence goes on from NC_087256.1 coordinate 22,774,000, forward strand.
TTTGTGACAATCATTGTTTCAAGCAAGATTATCAACACTCATGTTTGTCAAAACATGGATCCTCGGAGGGGGGGGGGGATAAAAAAGAAGGGGCACATGCCTTCCTCTCTCCTGATAAGTTTGGATCTGCTCCTGTGTATGACAGTACAAATCTGTCACATGGCCAACTTGGCCAATAATTTACAAAAAAATGCAAAGGAGCATTTCTCTGAATAAGAAATGACAACTCTGCAAGCTTTTGCACAATTTGATAAAATGTCATATCTCAAGCAAATGCTTTTTTTTAGGGGGGGGGGTCATTACCACAGCTTCTGATGTTGACTTGAGATTCTGGACATTCGTTCTTTGGAGTTTTTGACCAGGGCATAGCTCATCAAGCTTCAGCTCATCAAACAGAACCTAAAACCAATGGGGGAAAAGGGTTATTATTTTAATAACTCTTCTTCAAACAAAAGTGAAATAACTTCTTACATACATGTATTTCATGCCCATTATCTAATTTCCAGTAGCTAGCTAGCACCATCATAGCAATGAGAACACAAATGTGCATACGATACACACTGTACTGCAAATAATAACAAGCTGTATGAGGGTAGAGGCTCCTTCCTTTTCAACCTCTTTATTTGGCTCAATATGAAAAAAAATATAAATGCATGCTTTACCCTATATATTACTTGTGCTCCCGATGGGGACAGTAAGGACAAAACACATTTGAAAAAGAATATAAATCTAAACCTGAATCTACAGTGTATTAAGATTCTGATAGAATTAATCAAAATAAAGATAGTTTTGAGATTCAGGCATCATTGAAGTTGACTCAATGACTAAGTATGAACAGCTGCTTGACTAAGAATTTTTTATTTGAAATCAAATTTTCAATTATGTTGACTTCTATCAGCTGTAAAAGATTAAAGCTCTCATTGTAGAGAGCCATTTGAATGTCAAGTTTTGTACTTCTCAGATTTGATAAGAATTATATAATCACATTAAGATATTTTTAAAAAATAGGGGGGAATAACCAAAGTGAGGGTAATTAATCATGCACAAATCGTACAACATAACTAAACTAGGTTATGAACAGCTTTATTAAACATCTCCTAGCATATTTAGCAATGCAGGTTGTCTAAAATATATATTTATTCAGACCATATAAAGGCCGTTTTTTCCATCTGGTGTGACAGAAAGATTTGGAAGAAGCTTTCCATCCACTTCAAAAAATTGAAATTTGAAATGTTACCCTATATTCAATATGGTGTGTATACAGTGTAGTTTGATATTTTTTCTTTGATAATTCAAGTCTTCTTCATACACATGTTTACAGGCACAGTAAGTTCATGTAGCAACTGTACAATGCTGTGCTGTTTAAGGTGTTTGCCTTTTATTATTTTCTCGAGTTGTTTGCTATGTCTTGTTTTTTGTTTATTTTGGTTATTGCTTTTTTCAAATTCAAATTCAAATTCAAATGTATTTATTTCACTTCCATCAAACAAAAACAAATTGTATACCATATGTAAACATAAATATTTGTATCCGTTGCAAAAAAAAAAGTAATGATACATATGTTGTGAAAAAACACTTAGACAATTTGGGCAACACATTGTAGGTTTTAAATATGTATACTATTTTTCAATAGAAATTAAATTATGTCTGTCACAATAACTCTGATCTGTCATAAGTTGGTAATATTGTGATTTTACCTTGATTATGTTTTTATGATTCAATAAAACACAAAAAAGAAGAAAAAGAATGACCTGTCTAAGCTGAATATGACTGGTGATCTGGAAAGGATGCCCTGCCTCTTTGTAGCATTGCCTTTCAACCGCTTTGAGCTCGTCCTGAAAACAAACAAATTAATTTCGACTACAAGAGTTGCCTTGCCTTGTCTTGCATTGATGTCTACAATCAAACATTTTATGGAAAAAATACAATAGCATTTCATAAAGGAATCAGAAAAACAGGAATTTTTTTGAAAGGAGAAAGAACTTGAAATAGTCACAATTCAGATGCTTTACTTCAAATTAAAATTTTAATTACGTACATATTGTAGAGAGGCTAGATAAAAACAATGAAAATAATACATCTCAATATGAAGAGATAACTGATAAACAAATCAAATAAACATTTTGATTTCCTTTTTTACCATCTTATTCTGTTTTTGTGTATGAATGCTGAATATTTTGTTTTTATTTGATTTGATTTATTCAGATTCCACATTAAAGAAATACATCTATGTACACAGAACTGCAAAGAAAATTGAATAAATATTAATGTACAGCACATATTAATCATTTATACATGAAAATAACAAAATTGGAAGATACCTGTATAAGGGGAGGGATTTGGGCAATTTTATTTTGTCTATGAAAGAAAATGCCAATTTGAATTTATCATCATTGTTTGTATGATTAGATAAGGAATCAAACTCATAAGCGAGACATCTTGGTTATTTGCTCGTATGATATTGAGAATGCTATCATATAGACTCAATGGCCCATTATTCTGACCTCTGGTTTATTCAAACTAAGATCTAAAATTGTGGTTTAACTATGGATAGCAACAATTGTGACAAAAATCTCAAACAGCACACATATGCTCGATTCATTCATCACCTCATCTATCATTTAGGTTAGTCATAACCGTATTTGAATAATAACTGAATTTTTCTTCCCCATTATAGCATGAAGAAAGAGCATGGTGAAAATAACGACCATATAGTATGTATATTAACAAAATTTTGCCACTTTTGGCTTTCCATAATTTTAGCAGAGAGTTATATGGCCCATAAACTAAGTTAAACCACAGTTCAGAATACATGCCATTATAAGTATGTTTAAATAATGTATTTTAGTTTTTTTACACTCTCTATTGATTTACCTCAACTTTTCTACAAAGTTGAAGTTACAATGTACAAAAAAAGGGTGTGTTTACCTTCAAGATGTTACTGTATGATATGAGCTTCTTCTGGTCGACTTGTATTCCCTGGACTTCCATACCTGACAGTATATAGATCAATTATTTTTTGACGTAGAACAAAAATCATGTGTTTTTTTTACAGAGGAAGAGACGGTAGTTATCCTTACAAACCTACATCACATTAGAAGTACATGTATGTGTAACAATGAATAACAATTCTGAGATTACATTCATCTGCTTTATTTCTTCATATCATGATACTAACAATGAAGATGATAATAACCACAATTTTAATTGTACTTCCTCATTTTAGTGCTAAAATAGTCCTTATTAATGAACTCTACATTCCAAGAAATAAATATCTTATGTCTTTGTTTTAATATCTGATTTTCATCTTTCTTTCAGAACTTGCAATCTATGCTTAAATTCTCCTAATATTTGCAACGAAAAAAAAAATGTCTTTAAAATCAAGAAAATGTATTTAACATCAAATAATTGTGTTAAAAATATTCCCCCCCCCCCAAAAAAAAAAAATCTTGCAATTTATTTTAAACATGCACCTTCTATTTTTTATGAGGTAGTGAACAGAATCTCTCTGTTTTAAAATTAATCTTTTTTAATTTGAATGATTGATAGGATAGGTGCATGTCTTTATATCTACTGCTTTGTCTACTGAAAAAAAAATCAAGAGAATGGGGAGGGGTGAATCGAGCAAACAAAGAATGTGAGCAATAATTATTATTAAAGAAAACAATGAAAAGGATAATTACCAGCCAGTATTGGGATGAGGGGGACTTCCAAGTTGACGAACAACTCCCATAAATTCTTCCTCTGGAGATTGTTTGTCAGATGTTCCATCACTGGTCCCAGTAATTTCAAATCCATCTGGATTGTGAAACAATATATACCACATCTTTCCTGATTAGATTCTCAAACATTCAAGGAATTACTTCCTACAACGTACCAGGTACGCATCTCATGGAGAGTGGCAAATGTAGATAAATATCGTATGTCAAAGATCCATTTCTATGGTGGGAATTGTAACCTGAATCCTGTGGTTCTTAACTAATACTCACGGCAGGTCCATGAAAAAGTCATGTTATCTGAGGTTTATGAACATCCCAATAAAATGAATATTTGATCTTTGCCCGAAAATCTTGTTCCTCCTGCCAAATGAAACACAAGCTGATATAGCTACAGGGTTCCCAGCTTTTCAAGAAAATAGAATTCCCTGATGAAATTTAAAAATTCCCTGATAATTAGTTAAACCGATCCCCAATTGTGCATGTTTTCTAAGTTGTTGCAGTGAATTACATGTACTTTCAGTATAAACAATAATGTGAAACTAATTAGCTACACTAAAAACCACCATAACCAGTCATTCAAGGGATGTTGTTTTGATATGCAACAAAATATAACAGAGTCTGACTATCGTGCTTTCGACTTTCGAGCCTGATTAACTTTTGACTTGTTTTTAGAGTTGACACTGGAAGAAATTCATACTGCTCACCAAATGATTATTTGAAGATAGATGGAACTTTCCGGCCACAAAGGTTTTCAATATTTCAGAGAATGTGACTGGAGGATTGTCCGGGTCAAGAAGCCAGCAAGCAATCTTTGGGTCCATTATCATCCACTTGTTGCATCCTAGATTATACACAGGAAGTGAAGCAGAAACATGAACATTATGATCATGCTTAGAATTGGCATTGTAGATATATGAGCCCATATTCTAAGGTTCAGTCTTTGGCCATGGTACGAGTATATAACTGCACTGAAATTATGAGAAGCCAAAAAAAAGGTCAGAATTTGTTAAACATGTATGGTTCTCATGCCAAGTGTGTCCTTTCCCCATCTTTATTGAAAGAAGAGAACTTTTAATTTTCCTTGCCAGACAGTTAATTTATGAATGAGTTGAGCACCAATAGTGTCACTATTGACTAAACCACAACTTCATACCCTTATTTTTTATCAAACTTGACTTCAGAATACAGGACATAACGATCACAGAAAAGAAGGCTTTAGAGAGTCTCTTTGATGTGTTGGAATGTTTAAGAAAAAATAAATAATTTGTGTAAAATACTCGTATTGGATCGGAAATACTTACTTGTATGAGTATACATCACACAACTGACTAGATTTATTTGTCTCAAGGATATTTTTTGTTTCTTTTTAGTACAAAACTATTCTCAGAGATTCAAACATTTTCAGGAAACAATCTTGACATTGCCCTTTCTGCTATAAAATCACTAAATTTGTGAGTAATAGTAATAATATGGAAATATTTTCGATATCGAGGGCACTAATTCTGATAACCGAGTAATTTAAATTTTGGAAAAGAATTGAAATAGCAGCCTTCACTTCATCTTTGTAGGATTTGAATGTGTAAATAACATTCTTTATAATTCATATTCGAATCTTTACCAATACTTAAAAGACCAGTGTAGGTGTCAATTTTGGCATAAAACACTTCAATCTCCATAAAGTGGACATAAAGTAAATATATTTCTTTGCTTTAACAATTGGCAAATAAAGATAATATTTTCGGAAATCTTTACTTTAATTTGTTAAAAACCATGCCCATCAAAATTTATTTGAAATAAAGATGCTACGTAAGCAAGCCCATTAAAAATGAGCATGATAAGCGTATTGATTTACATAAACTTGGCAAAGTTTGTTCCTATACTCTCTCCATATCATACATACATGTACAGTCACACACACAAAAAAAAATGTCTCCAAACTAAAGAAATCGTTGGAAATAATGTGACAATTTGGATCAGTTTGGCGGTGGCTAGTATGAATGGCATTATGAAGATTGAGGCTTCTATTATATTCCTATCATACCTAACTGGGGGTCCAGTCTGTAGTTTATGATGATGGCATGCATCAGTTCCTGAGCATCAAAGCAAATCGTTCTGAACTTTGATTGGAGTATGTCAATCAGAACTTTCCTACCAAACAACAAACAAACAAAACATGTTTTTTCATCTTTTTAAAACAATAAATCAAATATACTGTGGGGGAATATATAGTCTGAATTGTTTATTGACTGCTTACATTTATATTGTAAATAATGAGCAATGCT